>NC_137815.1:14757619-14925119 GCF_963921795.1 Nannobrachium achirus | reverse complement strand
CGAGAGACTACTATGTCAGTGGTTCTCAAACCTTTTCATGATATGTATTTGGCCACAGACACCCATCTCAAAATATTGAGTTCCAGGGACCACCCAGAGGCAAAATTTGAGTTACAAACGTTCGCTTTGAAAATACATATATTCAAAGATTTTCTCACATTTTCACGACTTTTTCAAAAAATAGATCTACAAGCTCGCAGCTGTGAGCATGTATATCTGCTATTTTTCACTGGCTAAAGCATTCAATAATTCTAGGCCTAAATCTCCGTCTACTCCATTCCCTCTCGTTCTTTGTTCTGTATTCCTATCACCTTCGGTGCGTTTATAGACGTCCTTTTGTCCTCGCTCCATTTCTACCCTTCAACATGTTCACCTTTCTCCTCGTTCCCCCGCGCTCCCCTTCCCTCGAACCTTTGTCCCCTGCTCTGCAGGCGTGTAAATCCCATGACCGCCTGACCCTCGCTCTTTCTTATATGACCGCCCGGACCCCCAATCATACGGTATCCCTCTGTTACACTGTAAGACAAGCGCCGTGATAAATAACAGCCAGAGTGCATTAGTTTGTTGGCCCCCCTCGTAATGTAAAGAATGTCCAAAGTAATTGGGAAAAACGGTGAGATTAGCACGAATCCCTCCTTGTCACACGTGCACGCCCCCCCATGTGCATAGATGTTGGCCTGAGCACACATTTTAAAATTGTGTGCGTGTGTGTGTGATGGGTCAGTGTGTGTGTGTGTGTGTGTGTGTGTGTGTGTGTGTGTGTGTGTGTGTGTGTGTGTGTGTGTGTGATGGGTCAACAGTGCATTCCTACGTCAACGGGGGTGTGAGGCTAGATTCCATTAAGTCTCGGCAGGTTGACCATAAATCAAAGTGATTGTACTGTACGCGCGTGTGCGTGCGTGTGTGTGTGTGTGTGTGTGTGTTTGTGTGTCTGCCTCTGTGCACATGTGGCTCCCCTTGAGCACCGCGGCTCCAGACTTTTTTTCAGTGGTGTAAAGTAACTGAGTACATTTACTCAAGTACTGTACTTAAATTATGAGTAAATTATGAGATATTTGAACTTTACTTGAGAATTTCCAATACTTTTACTTCTACTCCAGTACATATCGGATCCAAATATAGTACTTTTACTCCACAACATTTATTTGGAAACTTTACGTTACTAGTTACTTTGTAGATTATCAATTATTATTACAAAACATATAACATCCACACTTCAGCCCTATATCCACCTCTTTCCGCGGGAATCTACTGGAGATCGTTTTGCACCACACTTCCGGTTAACAGCAGACATACAAGCTCACGTCGCGTCGCAGATGCAGCCGTTGTGAGCTTGTAGATCACACTCGGCTGCGACGCCGGAAGCTCTGTCCAACTTCTGCGCAATGCATTATGGGATGTTGGAAAGTTGTGGATACATTTCGGCCAATAGCATTGTGAGCATTGTAGATCTGCTATTTTGAAAAGATTGTTTTACATTTGAAAAATTGAAATGGGACCAGGGGTGTAGTTGTCCAGATTCAAAATGAAGCAACACGGAACTAAAGTTCCTATGATTGGCCGCTAGTTGCGCTGTTCTGGCACCAGAAGCAACATGCTCTCCATTCGGATTCCATCCGTTTCTCCCGATCTTTTACATTTGTTTTAATAAACATTGTCATATATACTTTATGGTTCCTGTCGCTAGTTTAAAGCCTCATTTCAATCACCATGATATGCGTTTTGTGAAAATATGGTCCAATTTATGTTATAATTGATGTTATAGCAGGGTATGCTGTAAGAGGAGCTTGTGATCATAGGCTTGTGATGATTCTTCTTCGTGTGCTTTATTTTCGGCAAGCTCAAGACAATATCCCATGTATCCCTGCGGTTGCACGTGACCGTTGGCAGCCTATAGCATTCGAGATGGTATCGTTTCTACCAATGAACGTTGATTTCTACAATGATGGTGTCACCCATACAAGGGCCAAAAAAGCTTCATTTGTGCAGCATAGAAACCAATGGCTTTCCACTGTCCATATTTTTTTACAGTCTATGAATGGGACATTCTTCATAATGAGTACTTTTGCTTTTGGTACTTTAAGTACACTTTGATGCCAATACTTTCGTACTTTTACTCAAGTACATTTGGAATTCCAGACTTTTACTTGTAACACAGTATTTCTACATTGCAGTATTGATACTTTTACATAAAACATTTGTGTACTTTTTCCTCCACTGTTGAAAACATGTTGCCATGTCTTGCTCTGTTCAGCTCCTATAATAAAGTTCAAGATGGGAGATAAGCAGCATTAACCCTGCAGTCAACAACCTGGGTAAACGCTCAAGCAAACAGAGCGCTAAAACAACAACAACAATGAAATGCTACAAAGCAGCTAGGATACCGGGTCAACATGAAACCTAGCATCTGTCTAAACAACATAAAATGACATTCCTCGCATTTCGTGGACAAGCAAACAACAGTATACAGAATGTCTATCTGCCAAAAACCACTCCAGGCCTATTTTGTACTTTGAAACACGTTCGAAAATACCTAGACTAGACGATCTACAAGCTCACAGAGAGTCACGTCGTGACGTGACGTGTTTTGAGCCTGTGGACATTGCTGGACATTCCTGGAACATTCCTAGAAGTTTGTGGACACGCAAACAGTATTGTCTACCTATCTCTTAAACCACTTCTGGCCTGTGTCTACCTCTTTAAGCTGCTTATGCCCTATGTCTGTCTCTTAACCCCTTAAGTGCACGGCGCAGCGCGTCACGACGCGTTGGAGAGCCTAGATCTATCTGCCACTTTCTCTATTTAGTCTGCTGAAACCATTCTCTGTTTTAAGCCTTTTGAGAATGTTTCTTTGCTCTATAAATAATGCCATGCCCAAAATAGGGACGCCGGGTTGAAAGTGTTCATTTTGATTTAGTTTGAGTCATAGCCTTCTGAATAAAACCCAGTTTAGTTTTAGTCATATTTTAGTTTAGTCTGAAATGTTTTAGGTTTTAGTCTAGTTCCTCTCGACTAAATATCACCTGACTTTATAGTCGACTAAATCTACAGTTGATGTTGTCGTCAAAAATGTATTTTGGCGGGCCTTGAAGGCGTCGCAATGTCTGATTTTACACTTGTTTGCATGCTGAAAATAGCCGATCTTTGACACGTTAGTGAGCTTGAAGAACTTGCTATGTGCAACGCCCGAGCGGAACCAAACATAAAATGACTTGTCTTTTAGTTCTACTGGACCTCTTCTCCACTATAGTCCCTTCCTAACATTTTAGCCTAGTTTTTATTTGTCCTGGAAATTGTCAGGTTTTTAGTTGGTTTTTAGTCAGTTTTCGTCAGTGAGAGACAGAGGCAGTCCATGAACATTTTCTGGAATAATTTTCAGTCGTCTAAATCAGTGTTTCCCAAACTTTTCAGCCCGTGACCCAAAAGAGACATTAGACGTTTGCCCTGGACACAAACTAGTGAAAACAGCAGATCTACAAGCCGCGTTGAGCTGCGTTGAGAGCTTGAAGATCGGCTATTTTCACTAGTTCTTTATTATTATTACTATATTTTATCATGGAATTTCTTAGATGTGTTTGCTTGTTTGTTTGAAAATGTATAAAATGATTTTACAAAATAAAAATATAATGATATATTTCAAAAGGTTTTCCATCTTTTGAAATGTATATTTAACTTTTTTGTGGGAAAAGAAAATGGGATTTTCCAAGACCCACACATGGATCCCGACCAGTGTTTGGGAAACAGTGTTCTAAACTAACACTGGTCTATCTGTGTGTAGTCTCGCGTAGCCAGACAACTATTCCACAATCTCCGAATGCTATATAGAGTCTGGAACGGCAGCTCCCGAACGGCGAGTATCGGAAGTAGCCAGTGCTGCACTGAACTGTAGTCCCATTGGAAACATAACAGAAACACAATAGCTCAGACAGAGTCATTCGAGCGGCCTATTCTTGTTATGGGTGTATAGTTTAAAAAAACATTTGAAAACATCATGGAGGTAACACCAATAACACCAGAGAAAGACGAAATAACGCCCCCAGAAATATTGAAAGGAGACATAACGCTTCCGGTAGGACATGTTATTGCTACTGCACCAAGGGAGCGGTTGCGTCACATCCGCTTTATCTCACACTCATCGTTTCTATTTCCGTTTGCCAGACTGTATGCCGGGAGCATTTGCCCAAATCGCAGAGGCAACAGTCTGGCCTCGCGAGACTAATCTGTGTGTGTCTCTAACCCTTGTCTCTAACCCCGCCCCCAGGTCCATCAGTACTACAGCTCCCTGCCTGAGGACAAGGTTCCCTACGTCAACAGCCCAGGAGAGAAGCACCGCATCAAGCAGCTGCTCCACCAGCTTCCCCCCCACGACAATGAGGTGAGACCCCAAAGATAACCAACTCCCAGCCCTTAGGGTAGAGGGGAGAGGACGGGGCTGAGTTACATGCAGGGATGATGATGATGATGATGATGATGATGGCTTACCAGGGGTGCAAGGGTCATCAATATATATGTCCATACTCCATACACGGGGCGGCAGTGGCTCAGGGGTAGAGAAACCGTCATTAGAACACAGAGGGTTCCCAGTTGGATCCCGGGCTCCCCCAGAGTTAGTGTTGAAGAGTCCTTGAGCAAGACTCTGAACCCCTAGTTGCTCCCGGTGAGCAGGTTGGTGCCTTGCATGGTTTCCTCTGCCATCGGTGTATGAATGTGTGTGTGTGTGTGTGTGTGTGTGTGTGTGTGTGTGTGTGTGTGTGTGTGTGTGTGTGTGTGTGTGTGTGTGTGTGTGTGTGTGTGTGTGTGTGTGTGTGTGTGTGTGTGTGTGTGTGTGTGTGTGTGTGTGTGTGTGTGTGGATGGGTGAATGTAATGAATGTGTGTGTGTGTGTGTGTGTGTGTGTGTGTGTGGGTGAATGGGTGAATGTAATGAATGTGTGTGTGTGTGTGTGTGTGTGTGTGTGTGTGTGTGTGTGTGTGTGTGTGTGTGTGTGTGTGTGTGTGTGTGTGTGTGTGTGTGTGTGTGTGTGTGTGTGTGTGTGTGAATGGGTGAATGCAATGCACAATCTCTGTAAAGCTCCTTGGATAAAGGTGGTATACAAATGCACCATTTACCATTTACATGGACAAATGTGTCCGTAGCAAGACTTGTCGTTGTCCCTGGCAAGTTCTCGATTTTGTTTTTAGTTACACATCATTAGGCTGTAGTGTTCTTATTTTAATTTGATCATAAGACCCAATTACTGAATGTCAGTCTCTTCAGAATACGATGAACACATGGCACATAATACATCTGTGTGGAAAAATGTGGATAGTGCAGGTTTTTTAAGATGTGTATTATTACGGATATAAATAAGTAAACACAGTGATTCTCTGGCAAATACATGGACATTGATATTGAGCATAATACGGACAAACCTGACTGTTAATCAATGACTGGATTCCAGGTGCGCTACTGCAACAGCCTGGACGAGGAGGAGAAGCGAGAGCTCAAGCTCTTCAGCAACCAGCGGAAACGGGAGAACCTGGGCCGCGGCAACGTCCGCCCCTTCCCCGTGACCATGACGGGAGCCATCTGTGAACAGGTAACCACTAGTAAGACGCCTCAGGGCCAATTCATGGCCATCTGGCCAGTGATGTGTATCGGACCAGTTACCCATATATGGAGACCCCTGGTACCCATATATTGTCGTTGTCGGGTGAAAACCTTATACGTCCAAAACCGTTCCTTTTGCATTTATCATTTTAAAAATGATTTAAACTAGTGAAAACAGCCGATCTACAAGCACACAACGCCTCGCACCGCGAGGCGTTGTGTGCTTGTAGATCGGCTGTTTTCACTACTTTTGCGCGACGGCCTTGTATGATGAAGCAGGGCTTTGCTTTGCGAAAGAACATACACATTTGAAACTTGGAGATACGAGGTTTCCGCCGGACAACGACGATATGGAGATCCATGTACTGTATATGGAGATATAATGTGAGAGCCCAAACATGCTTACTCAGTTATTCGTTATGTGAAACTCCTACAGTATGACATCTGACATCGTACCCTTTTATGCCCATACATGGAGATCCCTGTCTGTAGAACGAGCCACACAGATATGGGCTGTCTTGGCCATCTGTCTTGGCAATATATGGATTCCGTTAGTGTGGTATGTGGCCGATGTGGCCTCCATATATGGGCATTCCCATATGAAGTCCTGTTAGATATAGGCTTAATATTGATGACATCACAGAACTCCATACATGGGCATAAAAGGGATTATGTTACTGTGACATCACAGTGACATCAGAGCATGATGTCAGAGCGACAAACCCATAGAACCACAGTGTCAGGCGTTATAGACAGAGATATATACGGACAAGCTGTGACCATTCACGGTCGCAATGACACAAACGCCACCTCTCACCATTGACAGGTGGCAATGAAATGACAAACGCTCTGAAAACTGCACAGCGACGGTCGCTTCGTCTCCAAATATCATTTCCGCGGCGTGGCGTCCCCGGTGAATTGAGCGCGACGGCATCAAAGCCGCGTCGTTCCGGGCCACGGCGGTCGCGACAGGCATTCTGAATGGCCGTTTGTGTGTGGCCTTTGTTGTGATGTGGAAGAGGCGGCGGGGGGGTCTCTGGTGACTTATAAAGGGCAACGGTATGAACGCTCTCAGCCTGTGCTGTAGAGCAGTGCCCTGGTCACTGTCTGCTGCTTCCAACCATGGTTATGAGAGTCTTGAGATCAGTGGCGTCAGTTCAGAAAAAGGTAAGGTATGGCAACATGACTGGTGTCTTCGCGCGCGTGCAAGGCACCAGTCATGTTGCCATACCTTAGCAACAGGCATGATACATTTATTTTAAGAAGTACATTCTATTTTTTTTTTTTGTGTAGAATATAATTATAACACCTTGTTAAATTTTGCATTTGTAGTTATTTTTAATGTAATTTAACAACATAACCAGCACAGATAGACAAAGAGACATTCATGGATTTATGTTTTAAAGTAACTTGTATTCTCCCCCCTGGACCCAGGGTATGGCAGCTGCATACCCCTGCCATACCCAATTGACGCCCTTGCTTGAGATTATCCATCGTCAGGATGTTTTGAGCATGATGCAACATTGCTGTGCTCTTTCTCCTTTGTGCTGATATGTCAGCCGACCGTATTTGAGCTAAAACCTTACCGCATATATTTGGTTAAAGGCTGATCGACGTTTTTCAAAATATAGCAAGAATAGCGAATCTACAAACTCAGCGCATTGCGACGCAGAGGGAAGGCTAAAAGCAAAAACACAATTCCAGAAAGTTTGAAGGAAAAATTAAGCTTCAGCGTTATTTTATGCAGGACACAAGAGTCTTGCCCCGCCCAGCTGTAGTCAGCTGTCAGTCAGCTCTTTTCCCATTCCTCATTCACATATCTGCTGGTCATTACGTCACTCTGTCATACTCCAATCAAAGCTCTCATTCAGTAGGGAAGACTCCTTTAAATACAGCTTGCTTTCTCTACCTATGCTTGGTTCCCGAAGCTTCGGAACATTCGCTGCTAGCTGCCTCCTCCACCCCAGCCTCCAACTTCTGCACGATCAGTCTGGCTAAGCTCAAATACTTATGATGATTGTCTGACTAAGTTACTTGTCAATGTATTGCTAAGCTCAAATACTGTGATTGTGACTGACTAATATTCATGTCAATGTATTGCTATTGTTCTGCTATTGTATCCCTATGGGGGTCTTGCTTAGCAATTTTGCTTAGCAAGCTCAAAAAGCTTGCACAAAATTCAGGGAGTATCTCCGAACACGGAGCTGTTCAAGTGCCAAGATAAACTGTATTCCATTCCATTTATGCAATAAATGGTTAAATCTGCTTTGACGTGAGTGTTCCTGACTAAAACATGTTCTCAGTTACATTGGTGCCTAGAGAATAAACCATTTTACACAACCTCAACCCCATCAGATACACGCACGCACGCACGCACGCACGCACGCACGCACACACACACACACACACACACACACACACACACACACACACACACACACACACACACACACAGAGCGTGGAAGCAGCTTGTTGTGTATTGATTGAATTCCCCTCCCCCCATGACCTCCCTGCAGTCGTATGCTGTGCACCAGTTTAGCTACTAACCTGATTGTAACTCTCTCTCTCTCTCTCTCTCTCTCTCTCTCTCTCTCTCTCTCTCTCTCTCTACCTCTACCTCTACCTCCCTCTCTCTCTCTCTCTCTCTCTCTCTCTCTCTCTCTCTCTCTCTCTCTCTCTCTCTCTCTACCTCTACCTCTACCTCCCTCTCTCTCTCTCTCTCCTCCATTCATCCCTCCATCCATTTCCCCACCTCTCTAAATCTCCCACCTGACCTTTCTGTCTCTCTCTCTTTTTTTTTGCTCTTGCTTTCATTTATTCTGTCTTTCCTCTCATCCCCGGTCCCATCTTTCTTCCGTCTCGTCCTCTCATGCGTGTCCCCCCATCTTCACGTCGGACCCAGTGGCGTCAGTTCAGCAAAACATAAAGTATGGCAACATGACTGGTGTCGCGCGCATGCAAGACACCAGTCATGTTGCCATACCTTAACAACAGGCATGATGAATTTATTTTAAGAAGTATATTTATTTTCTTTCTCCTGTAGCCAAGGTACGGCAACTGCCATACCTTGGCATACCCAATTGACACCTCTGGTTGGACCCCTTTCCTCCATCATCATCATCATCGCCTGCCCATCTTCATATCTATGAACAAATCTCTCCATCTCTTTCTCACACAATTCTCTCCGTCTTGTCCTCGATATCTCCTCGTTCGTCACTGGGGGGGGGGGGGCTCAGGAGGTAGAGCGGCCACTTGGGAACCGGAAGGTTCCCAGTTCGATCCCGGGCTCCCCCATGAGTTAGTGTCGAAGTGTCCTTGAGCAAGACACTGAACCCCTATTAGCCACCGATGAGCATTTTGCATGGTTTCCTCCACCATCAGCATATGAATGTGTTCGTGTATGGCTGAATGCAATGCACAATCATTGTACAGCGCCTTGTTTTGATGCATTTGTTGAAGTACATAAAGGGCTATATCTCTCCTGGCCAAACAGGATCTGTGTCTTGAATGAGTGGTCGAAATTCGGTCGGGACAATCTTTTCCCTCTCGATTCCGATACATAACGTGCATATCGGTCGATACAGAGTAGCCTACCGATCCGAAAAACTTTCGTCATAGTTTTAGTCAACAAAATTAACTCTCTCTCTCTCTCTCCCCTGTCCTTTGCGCCCCCTTCCAGTGCGGAGGCCAGATCAACGGCGGGGACATCGCGGTGTTTGCGTCACGGGCGGGCCACGGCGTGTGCTGGCACCCCGGCTGCTTTGTGTGTGGCATCTGTGACGAGCTGCTGGTGGACCTCATCTACTTCTACCAGGAGGGCAAGATCTACTGCGGCCGGCACCACGCCGAGAGGCTGAAGCCACGATGCACCGCCTGCGACGAGGTAAAGCCCCTCTGCAGATACCTAACACACTGTCAGTGGTGGAAAAAATATAAAAATATATCTATATGCAATATAGAAATGCTCTGTTACAAGTAAAAGTCCAGAATTCAAAATGTACTTGAGTAAGTAAAAGTACAAAAGTCTTGGCATAAACATGTTTTTAAAGTACCAAAAAGATTGTTTGAAAATAGCAGATCTACAAGGTTGTGGATCAGCTATTTTCAAATATCTTAGGTATAAAATAGGGCTAAAGTGGTTTATGTTATGTCTTATAACAATATCATTTATATCTGGAAAAAGTAACTACAGGTAGTAACTAAAGTTTTCAAATACATTTTGTGGAGTAAAAGTACGATATTTGGATCTGAGATGTAGTGGAGTAGAAGTAAAAGTATTGGAAATTGGAAATACTCAAGTAAAGTACAGATAAATGTACTTACTTTCCACCACTGCGTAACAGCTCATCCGCGCTACACGCGATGCGAGCGATGAAATCTCATTAAAATACATTTGTTTCAATGAGGACGTCCTGACCTACCGCGAGCGACAACGTGTTGTGCCGCAACATCGTCCACCCCTCCTGTTTTAGCTCGCGGAGCCTCTATTTGAGCGAGGTTTCGCAGCGACGTCCATAGAGGTAAATGGCCATGTCCCGCCCCCCAAACACTTTATATTATTATTTATGTATTTGATTGATTCAGGCTACGTCGCAACGGGAGAGTGTTTTCTGCTGGTGTTTCAGTCCGTGTGTATCAAAGGGTGCGTTCGGAAATGCGCACCGGGTGTGTGCTCAGTGTAGTGAGTGCCTAAACCTAACCCTAATCCTAACCTCAGTAAAACTATGCCTAACCCCAACCCTTACCCTAACCCTAACCTCAGTAAAACTATGCCTAAAACTAACCCTAACCCTAACCAGAACCGGTGCGCATTTCCGAACGCACCCTTTGATACACACGGACCGAAACACCAGCAGAAAACACTCTCCCACGTCGCAACGCAATGGCTGACGCTCCATAAGCGGACAGTATTTCATGGGACATCAAGTCTCGTCGCTCGCTAATGAGGTGATTCAGGTGAAACAGTGTTTCTCATCCTGTGGGTCGGCATCCCCTGGCAGGTCCCCTCATGATATTTTTTTATTTTTGGAGCTGTGGAACACAAGCTCCCAATAGACAGGTATGTCCGTGGGTATGTGGGTGGGTGGCTGGGTGGCTGGCTGGGTGGCTGGCTGGCTGGCCGTGTCCGTAGTCTGGCAATACCTTGAGTGGCCACACACAACACACTAGTTAAAGGAGGGGCGCTGTTTTGTGCAGGCCAGGCACACTCACCACTCACTCATAGGAACAGTTTACAGTTCACACACACACACACACACACACACACACACACACACACACACACACACACACACACACACACACACACACACACACACACACACACACACACACAATTTATAGATCTAGAACACATAGAATTTATATATAGAACACTTAGAATTCATAGATCTAAAACACAGAATCAAAAGCATAGATCTGGAACTGCTCAAATTCACAGCTCCACTTCGAACGAGGTTTGATTTTTTTATTTTAGGGTGGGGCTCCCCAGATGACAGTAAAGTGATAATTTAAGGACTTTTAAGACATTTTAATATCTATCTACCCTTTGTGTATAATATAAATACAAACCTAACTGTGTCTACAGTATATTGCATAAGTGGGGAAATGTGTTAATAGTAATGATACACTCTCGCACAGATGCAAGCACACACATAGCCTACTTTAAGCCTAGCTTTAATGTGGAACAGTGGCACTATTTATAACGGGTACAGTACACACACACACACACACACACACACACACACACACACACAGGTACATACTAGGCCGGGCATTCACCAAATATTCGAATAATCGAACATTCGAATATCAAAGTCACTATTCGACGTTGTTCATGTCGAATATTCGCTTATTTTATTTTATTGTTTTCTCTTTAAAAAATATATAGTTTATAAAGCTTGGCTAGATAGGAAGTCATAAGAATGAGTTGTCAATGCCCCTGGTGGATGAATTTGTTAATGCTCTATACCAGGGGTTCTCAAACCTTTTTAGGCCGTGACCCCCAAAATAAACATATTTGAACTGGGGACCCCCACCCTGTCAAGCACTTGGAATTGTTCGCCTCTTGCTTACTTAATATTTGACAGTTTGGCCAGTCCTGTCGAATATTCGACTATTCGAATACTTAGAGGTCGAATAATTCGAATACTAAAAATCACTATTCGTGAATGCTCTAGTACACACTCACACACACTCACTCACTCTCTCTTTCTCTCCTTCACGGGGTCAGCTCTCAGTATCCTGATCTGTCCAGTATGACCCTCTTAAGCCCCTCTGCAGAGGGTGACAGGCTCATAGCGCTTCATTGAACGCGGCACTAAAAGGCTGTGACAGCTCCTTCATTAAAAGTAAAGGCACCATTAACCATTCTCCAGATCTACCATTAGCCAACCCACCGTAGCCAATCGTTGGCTGGCAGAAACCTCCTACCTCGGAAATGTCAACTTGTGCTGTTTTTCTTCGTAAAAAGACCGTCCCTACTTCACCCTTCCATCGTGTCGCGCAGAAGTCGTGAAAATGGCTGGTGTACAAAGCTCAAGGTGATCGGCTTGAGTTTGATTGGCTATTTTCACTATTAAACATTTCATTTTTTAAATGAAAAGGGAAAATGAATGAACGGTTTTGGACATACGAGGTTTCCACCAAACAGCGACGCGACGACAAAGGATGAGCTAATAACAGCTTGGCAGAGCGGAGGATGTGGGATGGGGGTGCAAGCTTTTATTCACTGTAATAAGCGGTGGTGTAAAGTAAAATTTAAAGAGGTGGTCAGATCTACTTGCGAGGCGTTGTGAGCATGTAGATCTGCTATTTTCATAATGGAATAGATCGAGTCAAACTAAATGTAATGCCAACTCCTACATTTCCAAGTGCCTGTGCAAGGTGGAGGGGTCCCCAGTTCAAATATGATTATTTTGGGGGATCGCGGCCTGAAAAGGTTGAGAACCACTGTTGACAACCCTCTCACCCTCCATCTTTCCCCTCTGTCAGATCATCTTTGCGGACGAGTGCACGGAGGCGGAGGGCCGCCACTGGCACATGAAGCACTTCTGCTGCTTCGAGTGCGAGACGGTGCTGGGGGGCCAGCGCTACATCATGAAGGAGGGGCGACCCTACTGCTGCGGCTGCTTCGAGTCCCTGTACGCAGAGTACTGCGATTCCTGTGGAGAACACATAGGTAGGTACATAGTCCCTGTACAGAGTACACATAGGTACGTACTAGGGTATTCACGAATAGAGATTTTTAGTATTCGAATGATTCGACCTCAAAGTATTCGAATAGGCGAATATTCGACAGGACTGGACAAACTGTCAAGCAAGAGCAACTGTAAGCAAGGGGCGAACATTGTGAAAATAGCCGATCTACATGCTCACAACGCCTCGCGTTGCGAGGCGTTGTGAGCATGTAGATCTGCTATTTTCACAATATTTATTTGCGGAACCGAGTGCTTGTCAGGGTGGGGGTCCCCAGTTCATATATGTTTATTTTGGGGGTCACAGCCTAAAAAGGTTTGAGAACCCCTGGTATAGAGCATTAACAAATTCATCCACCAGGGGCATTGACAACTCATTCGTATGACTTCCTATCTAGCCAATCTTTATAAACTATATCTTTTTTAAAGAGAAAAAAAGAAAATAAGCGAATATTCGACTTAGGTGAACAACGTCGAATAGTGACTTTGATATTCGAATATTCGAATATTTGGTGAATGCCCTAGTATGTACATAGTCCCTGTACAGAGTACTGAACACATAGGTACATACTGTAGTCCCTGTACGCAGAGTACTGCGACTCCTGCGGTGAACACACAGGTACGCCCAGCCCGTCTTTTTACACTTTAAAGGATTAGTTCACCCGCAAAATGACTTTTTTTCCTATTGATTACGCATGCCATGGAGACTTGAGTTCAAAAATATATATATATTCTTTTTTTGACGCATTCCTAAGACAATAATTTGCTTACGATAGATTTACCCCCGAGTGGGGAAGCAAATGCAGTTGGGTCCCCATTCCGGAATCAATGGGGGTAAATTTACTATATCTATATATTTTGTCTTAGGAATGTGACAAATAAAAAGAAAACACTGAGCCGCGACGTTCGGCCGCGGTTAGAATTTTAGATTTCCGTGTGAAAGTAAACACCCCGGTCGACTTCCGGATTTAGTGAATTTCCACAACATGGCCTTGATCGTGGCTTCCGGGGCTCTTCAAAATAAAGCGCAGTGAATGGGAAAGTGGCTGGCACTTCACGTGTGGATAATTACAAAAAATAAAGGCACTAAAAGTGTTATTCTACTTTTTTCAACCCTTTTCATGTCACAGTCTGTTATTTATTTGGACATTGCCCCGAAAATAGCAAGCTTGTAGATTTGGTTATTTCTCTGGCAAAGAGGTTTTCTAAGTGTGAAGGGTTTAAGTTAGCCTGGCATGGCCCACAAATATCAGATGGCAGGTTGGTCTGGTTCCAGGCTAGCTTTAACTCATCTGCTGCCATTTAACAATACCTTCGTACTCCCACCTGCCATAAGTCTCCATAGACTTCCATGTAATTCATAGTGCACGGATCATGCACACCCATGCCTAGATCATGCACCACGTGTGTCCACATTGCTCACAGCTTTCAAACAAAAAAATCCGAATGGAAATCCGTTCAGGCATTGCTATGGGGGTTAAACATGCGATTTCGCGATTGCTATCATGCCTACAACATTTTTTGGGGTCAAAATAAAAAAAAAAAAAAAAAAAAAAATTGAAAAAATTATTATTATTATTATTTTTTTTTTTAATTTCCGGGATTTACGGGCTTGGCAGGGAGGTACAATGGGATTTTTTCGGGATTTTCGGGCTTGGCAGCAAATGAGTTAAGTGGTTAAATGTCTGAAAACACAATATGTAGTGGAGGTCCATGCTTCAACACTAGGGGTCCTTGACCTGAAAAACCTGGAAGACCCCTGATGTAAGAGGAATGGGCGTCTGCCTACTGATGTAGCTGGAGTTTTATTGTGCGAGAATAAGACGAGTGACCCAGTTTTTTTGGGGGGAAATTAAAGGAGTCGAGGAGACCGCATGTGGCCGAGCTGATTTGTGGCATTTAATTAAAAAATAAATAAAGTAATGAGTGATATGGTCAATGGTGGCCCACAGGCAAGGTCATACAACCCTGGCCTGGATGATGGGTGACATGATAGCTTACCGCTGTAGGAATGTGTGAGAAATGATCACCTGAAATCCACATGATGTCAGATATATATCTTATAACAACCTACATTGTAGCTCATGGAAAACCTCCGGGAAATCATTTACTCACCTAATATTTTCACGAGGCAAACACGGGAGTATATATTGAGCAAATGACTGAGAACAGCCCTAGATATTTTTGGGACGTGCTTGTACAGTGTCTGTGTGTGTAGGTGTGTGTGCTTGTACAGTGTGCAGGGACGTGCTGGGCCCCTGATTCAGCCCGGGAAAAAGGGTTGGAGAGGCCCTCATTGTGCGCTATAGAGAGAGATCTCTCTCTATAGCGCTGCTGCTGCTACTCAAAGATTTGCCATTTCAGATCATGACAAGTGACAAGCCAGTGGGCCAATTACAAGAGTTATATTTCTTCATTGTCGGGTGGAAACCTTGTATGTCCAAAACCGTTTGTTTTGTATTTATCATTTTAAAAATGATGTAAACTAGAAAAACAAAAAAGAAAAAAAAAACAGCCGATCTACAAGCACACAACGCCTGGCACGGCGAGGCGTTGTGTGCTTGTAGATCTGCTGTTTTCACTACTTGTGTGCAAACAGTTACATTTTTACTTTTGTGCAAACGGTTTAATTTTTTCCTAATGGCCGGCCTGGACCGGCCGGGAATGAACCGGCCGTTCGGGAGTTGTCCCGCTTTTCCCAATGGCCAGCACGTCCCTGACAGTGTGTGTGCATGCACGTGCGTGTGTGCGTGTGTGTGTGTGTGCGCGAGCGCACCTACGGCCCTCTTCGGGATGCCCAGCTGTGACTTGGCACGTCCCACTCGACAAATTTGCTCTGTAATTATTTGTCAGACAGGATACAGGAAAGTATTTGGCTAAAAAAAAACAAAAAGAAAAAAAAATCCCAACTGATTATAAATTGGAACCATCGGAAAAGCACACATCTGGTACCAGATGGCAGCCATTAGCAAATAGCTGCTTTTCTCTCCCCTCCGACAACTCCAAACATACTTAAAATGCAATGTGTTTATACAGCGCCGGGCAAAGCCACGGTAATGAGTTTGCCCCTCTAAAACCCAGATAAGTGTTACTGCTGCAGGCCTCTGCCTCCCCCCTCCCTCTCCAGTCAAACACCCACTTGTAATATTGTTACTCTAGTTCCCATAAAAGTGACTTTTTAATTAGAACATTTCTAACTCTTAACTCCAACTCCAGTGTTTTATACGAAGCGCTCGCTCGGATAATGACATGGGGCTCAGTCAGTATTCCGTTCCCATGCGGACCGACGTTACATAACGCCTCTCTCTCTCCCGCCTCTCTCTCTCTCTCTGTCCCGCCGCCCCGCAGGCATCGACCAGGGCCAGATGACGTACGACGGGCAGCACTGGCACGCCACGGAGGGCTGCTTCTGCTGCGCGCGCTGCAAGCGCTCGCTGCTGGGCCGGCCCTTCCTGCCCAAGCAGGGCCAGATCTTCTGCTCGCGAGCCTGCAGCCTGGGCGAGGAGCCCAACGGCTCCGACTCCTCCGACTCGGCCTTCCAGAGCGCCCGCTCCACCCGGGAGTCCCGACGCAGCTCCAAGGCGGGGAAGAGCGGCGGCGGCGGCGGAGGTGGCGGCGGCGGGGGAACGGGTGGCGGGCAGGCGGCCAGGTAACGATACATTTCAACAATGATTCGATACGCATCACAATGGTGATGGTTGACGATACGATACATGGACGATATTGGTTCATTCGTGGCGATACGATACAATTCGATTCAATGATTTAAAATCGATATAGTAACTATTTAGCAAAGACATTAAATCTGTGCGAAACTTGCATTTCGCTAAATGCAAGGCACAAATACTTAGTTTCCATACAATCGATCATTTGCATTGCAAAACGATTCGATACCGATTATTTGCATTGTAAAACGATACGATACGATTTACAGAGCCAAATGGTACGATATTTGCTTTTGCATATCGATCTAGTAGATCAGGGGTCTTCAACAGGGGGTCCGGGACCCCTAGGGGGTCCTCAGGGTTACTACAGGGGGTCCTCCAAATCTTTGTGTGATAGAAACTTTTTTCCTCCTTTTTTATATTAACCACTTGAACGCTAGCATCCATATTCAGAGAACTTTAGCCAAAAATAGCAGATCTACAAGCTCACAACGCCTCGCGCTGCGAGGCGTTGTGAGCTTGTAGATCAGCTATTTTTGGCAAATAGCTTTGGTATAGAGGGGAAAAGGAGCAGACTAAGTAAGGAGCAGACTAAGTAAAGAGTGTAATGTCAGGTTTACTAAGTATTGACGGTTCAAGTGGTTAAATACCTGAAAACACAAATTGACGTGAATCCAAAATACACTGATGGTCGTGCTGTCAAACAATGAAACTATATGGAATCTATGAACAGTTTGTGGGGGTCCCTGCTTCATCTCTCTCTCAACTAAGGGGTCCTTGGCCTGAAAACGTTGAAGACCCCTGTAGTAGATCATTGAAAATTAAAAACGTTTTTTATTTTTATTCAGTTACTAATATCGTTAAACCCCTGCGGCCAGGTTCTCGGGCGAGGTGGACCCTCTCTCGCTGCAGATGGACCTGCTCAGCCTCTCCAGCCAGACGCCCAGCCTGAGCCGCGAGCCGCCCTCCTGGCAGCAGCGCCAGGACCAACAACAACAAGGGGCGGCCGACTGCTACCCGTACCCCGAGTCCCAGTCCGACCCCGCCCCCGGCCCCACCCCTCTGCAGCTCCTCAGCCAGTGCAACGTCAGGACGGCCTACAGCAGCAACCCCACCGGCGGGCAGAACGGCCAGCAGCAGGACTCCAGGTAGGGAGGGGACGATATGAACGTTTCATGTCACGATTATTGTGACCAAAGAAATTGCAATTAACGATATTATCGCGATAATCAAAATATCCAGAACATCCATTATTATCCCGGAGCCAAAACATAGCCGATCTACAAGTTCACAACGTGTCGCAAACGCGATGCGTTGTGAGCCTTTATCGGCTATGTTTTGGCAAAGAGATTTGGAAGAGAGTGAAAAAAAGACTCGAGAATGATTTCTAGGTTCCGTTTGACCAATAGTAAGGGAAACATAATAAAATCTGCAAACTAAATCGTTACCAAGAAATGTCTTCACCAATGTGTTTCTAAAGGTGTGTAATAATATGTACTAAAAGGTTGAAATTCAACTCCCGGGGGAAACTTCATAAAAAACTGATGAAAGTTTGTGTCCCATTAACTTTACTATACAGGAAAAAAACACAGAAAATAAATATTTCTTGGTAACGATTTACTTCGCAGATTGGTCAAATATCTTATAAAATCCCCTTACTACAATTATAGAGGGTTTAAATAAATGGTACCGGATATGCAGCTCGGCAAATAAAAGGTGAATTGATCCCAGTGCATGACGGAAGATACATTTCATGATAAACTTAAATCTCCACGATACGATTATCGTAAGTGTTTCTTTTTTTTATCACGATAATAACGGTTATCATCCCATCCCTAACCCCAGGGTCAAGGAGGTGAACGGTGTGATGAAGAGGCCGCCCGTCTCGGCCCTGAAGGGTCAGCAGCACTCGCTGAACGAGGCGTGGTTCCACCAGCTGCCTCCGCCTCCGCCCGGCCCCGAGGACTCCTCCTACTACCCTCCCAAGCTGAGGGGCCAGCAGAGCCTGGGCGACATGCCATCGCACCAACACCACCACCACCAGCACCACCAGGTACGGCTCCTTCATACCTCCAAAACCTGATCAACGCCTACAACCCCACCCGTTCACTCAGATCAGCCAACACAGGGATGCTGACAGAACCCTCGCTAAAAACCCCAGGACGAAAATCCACTCGTCCTAGACAATTTGCCCCTCTGGCCCCCAAAGTGTGGAATAAACTCCCTGTCGCACTTAGAACTACAGACTCACTCCCTAGCTTCCATTAGAACTACAGACTCACTCCCTAGCTTCCATTAGAACTACAGTCTCACTCCCCAGCTTCCATTAGAACTACAGACTCACTCCCTAGCTTCCATTAGAACTACAGACTCACTCCCTAGCTTCCATTAGAACTACAGACTCACTCCCTAGCTTCCGCCATGGACTGAAGACTCACCTCTTCAGACTCCACCTAAACCCATAGCACTACTGTAACACTCCCCTTCCCGCAATGACCATCAATGACCATACATGAAGCTAGATAGCATTTTTTTTTGGTTTTAGAAACTTTTTCTTTTTTCTTTTTTCTTTTTTTTACTGATTAGGTGCGTGGTCTACCTATGTTATTGTTTGTCTAGATTGATATTTGATATGTATATGCATTTGTTGTATTGTTGTTGATGTACTGACATATTATCTTGCTTATTATATTGATGTATTACCTGCTTATTGTAAGCTAAATGCCTGTAAACTTTACTCCCAGCAGCAGCAGCAGCAGCACCATGGTTTCTCTCGCTCCATCAGCCTCCACGCGGGCTTCCAGAGGGAGGGCAGGGACATGGTGGGCGCCCTGCCCCCGCTGCCCGCCCTGCAGCAGCAGGGCAGGAGCCGGAACCCCATCAACGCACTTAGCTTCAGCGAGCAGCTGACGCCCCTGGAGCAGACCCCCCGGGGGTCCATGGAGTCCCTGGCCCTCTCCAACGCCACAGGTGGGTTTTTACCAGGGGGATCTGGCTGTCTCTGCGTGGTTATGGGCAGTGGTGTGAGAAGTAACTAACGTTTTCAAATAATTGTAGTGGAGTAAAAGTATAATACTGGACTCTTAGATGTAGTGGGGTAGAAGTAAAAGTGCTGAAAATTGGGGATACTCCAGCAAAGTAAAAATAATAACTCATAATAGTGTGAGTTTGTGGCTGGCCACCATCTATGAAGATGACAATTGACAAAAGTATTTAATATTATCATTAAATATCATTAAAACAATCATTCATTAGTGTGCAATAAGTGTTAAATGGCTTTATATTATGAATAGTACTTTTAACTTCTTGATCGCCTCTTGACGTCATGGGCCGCTATGCTCGATAACAAGCTTGATAAGCCAAAGCTTATTGATACCGGGTACTCAATACATTTGTTATCACGTCCATCCAACAGTGGCCAAGCTTCGTGGGACGCTTAATGAAATTAACTAATAAATAGACTCACTTTTTATTTAGTTTTATATTACACTGAATAAAAAACATCTTTCCTCTTTGCGGTCTTCCAGGGAACTCTGCCGACCGGGGCGGCGGCGGGCGGCGCCAGGAGCACCTGTCCCGCTTCTCCATGCCCGACCTGAGCAAGGACTCTGGCATGAACGTGTCTGAGAGGAGCAACATGGGCACGCTCAACTCCTCCGGGCACTGCCGCAGCTCCGAGTCCCTGCGCAGCCTGGGCACCGCCGCCGGGCAGCCCTACATGGAGATGGACGACCGCCAGTACCCCGCGCAGCAGTACTGCATGGACCCCGCAGGGGGCGGCATGGTGGCACGCAACCACCTGCCCCCCGGCTTCACCTACCAGGAGGAGGACCGGGTCAGCCTGGTGAGCAGCGCCAACGCTGCCCGCCTGCCGCCCATCGCCGAGCGCCGCGACGGCGGCGGCGGCAGGGGAGGAGGAGGAGGAGGGGTCCTCCGCATGGTGGAGGACCCCCCCGGGGAGACCCCGCAGAGGCGCCGACACCACCACCACCACAACCGCTCGCGGAGGTCCCGCCGCTCCCGCTCCGAGAACGCCCTCCACCTGGCGGCGGAGAGACAGAGCGAGCGTCCGGCCGAGCGGCCGCCGCTCATGCGCGTGCGCGAGGATTACGACCGCTTCCCGCCGCCGCGAGGAGGAGGAGGCGCCAACAACAAGGACCCGTTCGGGGGACTCCGAGGAGGACGGGGGGGAGTAGGGGGGTACCAGCCCACCATGATGCAGGCCTTCAGGCCGTGCCCGCGGACCACCTCGGACCTGACGCTGGCGGCCGCGGGTGGCGGCGCCCGGCACCGCGGCCGCGCGGGGGGCCTGAGCCAGTACTCGTCCTGGGACGACTACGAGGACGACGCCAGCGACGACTGGTGCTCCACCTGCTCCTCGTCCTCGGACGACTCGGAGGACGAGGGATACTTCCTGGGGGAGCGCATCCCCCGGCCCGTCCAGCTGCGCTACCTCAGCAACCAGGAGCTCATGCACAAGTACAACAACAACAATGGTGGTGGTGGTGGTGGCGGTGTGGGGGGAGGCGGGGCCGGCGGCCGCGCCGGCGGCCAGCTGCACACCCGCAAGCGGCGGAAAAGCAAGAACTGTATCATCTCCTAACCGCAGACAGTGGTGCTCAGATGTTTTTAATGTCAAGGACCCCCTGTAAAAAGGCCTGTCCATAGAACTCTCCGAAACCGAACTTTTCTTTCGGAGAGTTCCGACTTTCCGACGTGCAAGATTTCCGGACTCTAATTCGGTGTAATGCTTTTCCAGAAGTCGCGAGTGACGTCGTTTTGCAGTCGAACCGGACCTTTCCGATGAAAATTTCGGTTTCGGAGAGGCTATGGACAGGCCTGGACTCTGAGAGCGTACAAATGGAACCAAATGGACCCGCAACTTTGACACCCACTGCCCTATAACTTTTCTCTCTCCGAACACTCACGCACACACCGACGCACACACCGACCGACCGACGACGTCTGGGCGTCCCTACATGTCCTGTGTGTGTGTGTGTGTGCGCGCGTGCGTGCGTGTGTGTGTGTGTGTACGTACACTAGTATATTTCATCTGAAACAAAACAAAAAGAAAAATGTAAAAAAAACTTCGTTGATGAGTGTTGAGTGTCGTGCGGTCGACATGTGGTGTTCTTAACTGAGGTCGGGTAAACGGTGTAAAAGCACCAATGTTTGCATGTTTATCCATCTAACGCAGGGGTCTTCAACGGGGGGTCGGGACCCCTATGGTGGTCCTCAGAGTTAATACAGGGGGGGGGGCTGCCACATCTTTGTGCGATAAGCAGATATATTTTTAACATTAACCACTTGAACTCCAGCATCCCTTTTCTGAGGAAAACTTTAGCCAAAAATAGCAGATCTACAAAGCTCACAGCGCCTCGCGCTGCCAGGCGTTGTGAGCTTGTAGATCGGAATTTTTTGGCAAAGGGTTAGAGGGGAAAAAGAGCAGGCTAAGTACAGAGGGAAAGGTCATGTCTATTAAGTATTGACGGTTCAAGTGGTTAAATATTTGAAAACACAAATTGACATGAATCCAAAATAGACTGACGATTGTGCTGTCAAACAATGAAACTATATAGAATCTATGAACAGGTTGTGGGGGGTCCCTGCTTCATCTCTCTCTGGGCTAAGGGGGTCCCTCACTGGCCTGGAAAACGTTGAAGACCCCTGATCTAACCTGTCAGAAATCCTCCAGAGTGTTACTTGCGGCTAACCGTACACGCGCAGTCCTATAATAGTCACGGTGAAATGCTTCAGAAAGCCAATGCGTCGCAGTTAATATATAATAATGTCCTTTCCATGCAGAAAGCCGTGTTTATGAGGCACAAGTCACGTTAGTACAGTCCTGCTTTTTCATGCGTATAGTGTGGTTTTAGACAATAGGATATGCTGTACTATTGTATCCGGTTCATAGTAATATGTACATAGGTAAAATAATGAATGAATAAATTCACTTTAAGTTAAGGAAGTCAATGTAAATATGATTGTACAGTAAAAAATGAGGCCCCACATATTTTTATATTTTGTATGGATAGAATCATCTATGTATTGAATATCTATAAATGTAGAGGTAGAAGACTGTGACAAACACCACGCATGCATTGCTTCATTTTGGCTGAACCTGATCCTGCAGTTGGAATAAAAGAGTATTTCAGAGAGATCTTTTGTGTGTATGTGTGCTTTTTATTTGTCTTTTAATTAAGTCATAATTTGAGCAAACAATTATTTTGTACCCGCTTTTTCTTCCCAATTTAGTCGTTATTCCAATTAGCCAGTAGCTATGCCCCTCCCCTAAAAGCTTTTGTCCAATGCTAGCTTAGCAACCGGCAGCTTGCCAAGGCAAACCTTGGCAAGCAGGAAGTTATTCTAAGCTAGCATTGGACAAAAGCTTTTTGGGAGGGGCATAGCTACTGGCTAATTGATTCCTCCCCACACACATATGAGTTTGTCACTGCTGTATCCTACAACATGTTGTATCCTACAACATATAACAGCAGTGACAAACTCCAGTGACAGCAGTGACAAACTCCAGTGACAGCAGTGACAAACTCCAGTGACAGCAGTGACAAACTCCCGGTGGGGGCTGGCTCCTCACTGGCATGTGAGTCATCACATGCCAGTGAGGAGCCAGGGAGGACGAACTATTGTATCCTACTGACTCACCTGTCAGTGAGGAGCCCCCACCGGGAGGACGTACTGTTGTATCCTACTGACTCACATGCCAGTGAGGAGCCCCCACCAGGAGGACGTACTCTCTTATCCTACTGACTCACCTGCCAGTGAGGATCCCCCACTGGGAGGACGTACTGTCGTATCCTACTGCATCGCGTTTTCTTTTTTTTTTCTTCCAGAAATGAACTAAATTGATCATACAGCGTCACAAGCAAGCATCGAATGTTTAGCAGATCCACAAGCGAACACATTTCGTTACACCCCTAGATCTCATCTTATCGCGTCGGTAGGCATGGCAGGTTGAGTTGGCGACTTGTAAGGGGTTAAGGACGCAGCGGGTAAATTGGATTCCCTCTGACGTCCATGTGGTCGGGGGGGGGATTACTGTACCCCCCCCTTTCCCCCCAATAATCCACACGCACGCCTGGAACCCAGGTATTTTAACCTCAGCAGCCTCTTGATTAGAGGCGATGGGGCACTAATGCTGTTGACATGAACTGGCACATTAGTGGGTTTCTCTTCGCCCCTCCTAGACCTCCACTCCACCACAGCCATGTGTTCGGGTTTTTTAACATTTTTTTCCGTGTTTACTTTGAGATAATCAAATAACTCCCCGAAGGGGAGAAAAAAGAGCTTGCTCATTTAGTCAGCCTTGTTATGACGATAACAGCTGCATAAACATAATATGACATACATCATGACACTCAGTCAGCCCTATATGGGCAGTTGCGGAAAAAGTACTCGGATGTTTTACTTAGTAAAAGTATCAATAGTGTAATATAGAAATACTCTGTAAGGGTGCCCTCACACCAAAATACCTAGAGTGGAATCCGCCAATGCATTTCAATGAGAATGGAGCGTTTTTTGCAGAAATCCTCTACTGGCAAAAAAACGCTCCATTCTCATTGAAATGCATTGGCGGATTCCACTCTAGGTATTTTGGTGTGAGGGCATCCTTACAAGTAATAGTACAGAATTCAAAGTGTACTTGAGTAAAAGTATGAAAGTATTGGCATCAAAATATACTTGAAGTACCAAAAGTAAAAGTACAAAAATGTTTGAAAATAGCAGATCTATAACGCGTCGCAATGCGACGCGTTGTTAGCTTGTAGATCTGCTGTTTTCGAATTGCCAAGTTATAAAATAGGGCTAAAGTGGTTAATGTATCTTTTCTAATATTATAATTGATACCTGCAAAGTAACTAGTAACTAAAGTTTTCAAATAAATATAGTGGAGTAAAAGTACAACATTTGGATCCGAAATGTAGTGGAGTAGAAGTAAAAGTATTGGAAATTGGAAATACTCAAATAAAGTACAAATGCCTCAAAATTGTACATTTACTTAAGAACAGTACTTAAGTAAATGTACTTACCGGTAGTTACTTTACACCACTGGGTATGGGTTTGGGTGCATCATGTGGGCGTGGGCCCCACCCCGCCCCGCCCCCGAGTGGGTCCTTAAGAAACGTTTAACGACTGCAGCTGAGAGAGAGACGCGGTGGAATGTTTATCGCTGTGATCGTTTTCAAAAAATTAACGAGATCACTCAAGAATCAGATGTATACACACCCAAGCAAAGCTGTGTATACTTTCAATCACAGTTGGATCTGCATGGGTCTCTGTAGACACCAGGGACATGCTGGGCCCCTGATTCAGCCCGGGAAAAAGAGTTGGAGAGGCCCTCATTGCACGCTATAGAGAGAGATCTCTCTCTATAGCGCTGCTGCTACTCAAAGATCTGCCATTTCAGATCATGACAAGTGACAAGCCAGTGGGCCAATTACATGACTTATATTTCGTCATTGTCGGGTGGAAACCTTGTATGTCCAAAACCGTTTTAAAAATGATTTAAACTAGTGAAAACAGCTGATCACAACACCTCGCGGTGCGAGGCGTTGTGTGCTTGTAGATGTGCTGTTTTCACTACTTTTGTACGACAGCCTTGTATGATGAAGCAGGGCTTTGCTTTGCGAAAAAATTTACTAATTTGAAACTTGGAGATACGAGGTTTCTGCCCGACAGTGACGATTTACTTTGTTGGCAGCCCAGCCCCCAAAATGGAACGAAGGCCGACATTTTATTTTATTTTTTTTCCTAATGCCGGCCTGGACCGGCCGGGAATGAACCGGCCGTTCGGGAGTTGTCCCGCTTTTCCCAATGGCCAGCACGTCCCTGGTAGACACCACGGTTTTCCTGTGTGTGCGCACGCATGTGTGTATGCGTGCATGTGTGTGCATGCGTGTGGCATCTCCATGTGTTTAATTAAAAGCAAGTGGAGGACTGTACTGTGTGTGTGTGTGTGGGGGGGGGGGGGGGGGGGGGGGGTTTCACAGATTGCAGCCATATGGTTTGTGGGTCGTGCCATATTATTCAAGGTATCAGGGGGAGGGGGAGGGGGGAGGGGTGTGGATAATCCCTGAGAGGTGTTGAAGCACCCAGGAAGTGACAGTGTGCTCAGAACTCTCTGGGAAAACCTAATCCATGAGTGGTTTAGGAGGTTAAACTGGACACACACTCTCCATTTTTATTAACGATTTGCCCACTATCTGCTCTGACTGCAAAATTCAATTATATGCCGATGACACAGTCATCTATTCCTCCAAGTCGGATATCTCACAAATTAAGTGCTCACTACAGGCTGACTTTGACTTAGTTCAACGATGGTTCTACCTTAATAAGCTGCTATTGAATAAGAAGAAGTCCTTTAGTATGCTTTTTTCCACTAGACCAACTTCTTTACTTTTACCCATTACATTTGCAGATGGCACTCCACTTGAAAAAGTGGATGAATTCAAATATTTAGGCCTTTGGCTTGACCCTCAATTGTCATTTAAGTCCCATATCACTTCTGTTGTGCAGAAAATAAATTTCAGCCTGAGAGTACTGTATCGATCCATCAACTGTTTTACCCTTCAGGTCAGGAAAAGAATCATTACACAACTAATATTACCAATCCTAGACTATGCCGACATTATTTATCAAAACACCTCAGAATCAAATCTTTATCCAATTAATGTCATTTACCACAATCTTTGCAGATTCATCCTGAGGTGTCCCTATAGAACCCACCACTGCATCATGTATGAGTCACTGAACTGGTTATCCCCCAATTCCAGGAGACACTCTCATTGGCTGGCATTTGTTTTCAAATGCATACATTTTAATTATCCATATTATCTCAAACAATACTTGGCTCCATTTAGTTCACCATACAACCTACGTCATACTGAGTATCCCTATCTCACTGTCCCCACCAACATCAACAAAGAAGTTGGTCGACGTGCGTTCAAATATAAAGCACCAAATGATTGGAACAATCTTCCCAGCTCCATTAGAACCATTACCTCTTTTAACATCTTTAAAGACTCTATCTTTACACATCTTCAAATATCCTGTTCTTGTTTCTAATTTCCCCTGATTGTTTCCTACCTATACTATACTTTATCTTGTGAATCATACTGTACATGTCTGTCTGGTGCATTTATGCTGGTATGGTAATACTTGTTACTGAATGTGCATTTATTGTTATTTGGTTTTTGCTTTTGTTCATTTAGCGTTCATTGACAATGCATATCTGCTATTCTGTGGGTGACTAGGTGGGGTGGGAGTGGCTAGTTTCGGGAGAGCCTTTGTTTTGTTTTGTCTGGTAATGTCAAATGTCTGATGTATGTATGGATGTACTTGTTGTATTGTATTGTCTATTGTATTGTCTGTATTTTTGTGATGGGGACCCTCTCGAAAATGAGATGCTACATCTCAAGGGGCTACATCCTTTCAATAAAAGGTCATATATACACACGCAAGAGAGCCTTCATCTACTGTAGTATAGTCTAAAAAAAGTGGTTTCCGGGGGGGTCCCCAAATTGTCAAATATTAGAGGTGGAAATTGTGAAAATCTAAAGTCCTACATGCTCACAACTCGTGAGCATGTATATCTTGTTGTTGTTGTTGTGATTAATTAATTACAGAAAGTGAACGTGATTAAAAAAAATAACGCATTTTAATCGCACTTAGTTTTTGCACCACAGAACCTTCAGTTTCGGCCATACCGATCATAGCGATGCACGAACAACAAACGCAAAGGGAGAAGTAGCCAATCAGAGCGCTTTGCTTGGCCCAGTGGATGCGAAATTTAGATTAAAAAAACTCACTTGTCGATTCACTGATACAACAAAATGTGTTTTACTTGAAAAAAGAAAATGCTAATATGCGATTAAAATGCGATTAATTGCGATTAATTAATTACAAAGCCTGTAATTAATTCGATGATCTTTTATATATATATATATATATATATATATATATATATATATATATATATATATAAAATAAATGAAAAAAAAGTTATCATGTATTAGGAGGGCAGTGTGAGTCAGCAGAACCAAGGACAGGTGTTTTCGATGAATCTAACATGGTTAAAATGGAGTTTGAATAATGGGTTTGTATTAGAACGGGCATGAATATCAAATATCTTTAAAAAAAACTGTCCGGGGAGTTCACAAATGCCTGAGTTAGACGATAAGTCGTCCCAAAACTTTTTTTCTTTTTTTTCAAAGTGAAATATCCCTTTAAGTTGAGCTAATCTTTAAAACCTGAACTGTGAGATGCTGTGTGTCTGCATGTGACCCCGCCCCACCCAGCGAGCTGGCAGCTTTTTAATTTAACATGCTAATTGCAGAATTAATCAGCCCAATAACCTTGTCTGATGACAACAGCACATGTCTACCTAATGAGTCTGAAGTACATCGTCGCTGTCGGGCAGAAACCTCTTATCTCCATATTTTAACTTTGTTCGTAAAAATCAACGCCATAGTTTATCACACTACTCCAGGGTTCCCCAATTAGTTTTCCCCAAGGGCCGAATTATGTCTAGGGTACCAAGCCGAGGGCCACAACATTGCAGGGGGCGGCGGTGGCGTTCCCGCTACTCCAGCGACAGTTCAGATATCGTCGTTGTCGGGTGAAAATCTTGTCCAAAACGGTTCTTTTGCATTTATCATTTTAAAAATGATTTAAAGCACACAACGCCTCGCACCGCGAGGCGTTGTGTGCTTGTAGATCTGCTGTTTTCACTACTTTTGTGCAACGGCCTTGTATGATGAAGCAGGGCTTTACTTTGCGAAATAACGTACAAATTTGGAGATACAGGTTTTCCACCCGACAATGACGATATACTAGTGTTGTTGCTGCTCTTATACCACCATTATTACTAGAGTTGGTAGGGGCCAGACAGTAAGTAGCCCCCTGCGGGCCGCAAATGGCCCGCGGGCTGCCTATTGGGGAACCCTGCACTACAGCGTCACACAAAAGCATCAAAAGATGCAACTTTTGCTATATATATATATTTTTATACTTTATTCACATTTAAAAAAAATACACAACTAGACAAGAAAATAAGCTTGACAATACGCACAGAAATAAAAACAACGTAAAAAGGGACACATGGATGGGATCGATGGCCACCAGAAAGCAGGGATAGTTTGTGAAAGTCGATAAATGAAAGTTGCACCATGGCAGCCAGATATCCCATGCTCAACTGCTGTCAAGCAATGCCAGAAAGTGCCTCCACATTTTTTTTAAACTTAGTTTGTGTATTCTGTCCGTCATGACGGATTTGTTCCAACTTAGAAATGGAGAGGATCTCGTTGAGCCATCTCTTGAAACATGAAGTCGGAGGTTTCCAGTTTACCAGTATACATTTTTTGGCAGCAACCATACCTGCCTTGAGCATCTGTTTTTGCTTTTTGGTGGGAGAGAAGGGCCCTTGTCTCATCAGAGCAACCAAATATTCCTAAACAGCAATCTGGCTGAATATCACTTTCCAACTGCCTGGAAAACCAATTGAATACATCTCCAACTTTTGCTATTTTTTATAAGAATCCTGAATCCTGAAAAGTAACAGTTTTGGACATATGAGGTTTCCACCCGACAAGAGATGGTGAAATAAAAGACACAGTGACCTGGATAAAGTAACACTACTCTGTATGCACATTCAGTTCCATTCACAACTCTCTGGGTCTATACAGTAGTTTGAAAGCTGCAATCTGGAACTTATTTGAATTAATCAAACATTATTTCAACCAGCGTGTATGGTAGAGTCTCAAAGTGGGGTCTGGCCCGTCCGGGGACCCCCAGCAGGGGTCTTTGAAAGGGTTCCCGGGGGGTCCCCAGCTAAAACTTTACAAGTGAAAATTTACAAAACCTCCCCCCAAAAATTTGAATTTGGAATATTTTTGAAACATTTTAACAACGCAAAACTTGTATGGGGGTCCCCTGACACAAAATATTTTCTGTGGGGGTCTTTGACATGAAAACGTTATTGTGAGGGGGCCATGCAGGGACCTGGAACCCATTCACAACGGGTACACATTATTGTGTATCATTATTTTATGCTTTAACTATTAGCAGATATACAAGCTCACAGCGCGGCACCGAGTGCCGCGCTGCGAGCTTGTAGATCTGCTATTTTTGAAAAATCGTGAAAATTTGAATTTTGATCCGATTCTATAAGTGTCTTTTGAATCCTTCTAAGATGTTTTGAAAAACCTATGTTTCTATGTCAGCAATCTGGCTGGCCATCGTCAAAGAAAAGGTCCTTTTCACTTAAATGGAGCTCAGTTAGTCTGTTCTTGAAAGACTTCTATGTCAGTGGTTCTCAAACCTTTTCATGTAAAGGACCCCCAAAATGATATTTATTTGGCCACGGACCCATCTCAGAATATCTAGTTCCAGAGACCACCCAGAAGCAACATTTGAGTTACAAACGTTTGCTTTAAAAATACATATATTCAAAGATTTGCACACATTTTCACGCCTTTTTAAAAAAAAAATAGCAGATCTACAAGCTCGCAGCGCGGCACTCGGTGCCGCGCTGCGAGCTTGTATATCTGCTATTTTTCACTGGTTAAAGCATTCAATAATTCTAGGCCTAAATATTAAGCTTCAATAGATACAGTTTAGGCATTTACTAGTCTCGTGTGGCCAGATTGTTGACTCAATCGATTTTGCAAATGCTCCTGTCATAGTCAGTCTGGGGGACGGAATTCTTATGGTGAGTACGCGGTTAAAGCGGAAGAAGCCTCCTCCCCACTTCCGTTTCATTTTTAACATCACACACATTTATCCTAATATGAATAGAAATCATCTAAGCATATTTAGCTTGCTGCTTATCAGAAATAAAAATTTGAATGAATGGAAACACCAGCTTCCATTACTCGCCGTTCAGGAGTTGTAGTTCCAGACTCTTTATAACATTCAGAGATTGTGGAGTATTTGTCTGGCTACGCGAGACTAGGCGCGACTTACAATAAGCAGGGTAATACATCAATACAATAAGCAAGGTAATACATCAATACATCGACATCGATTGATTGATTGAATACTTCATTTGACAGAAATGCAAACAGCTCGAGGTTAAGTCACACATTTGGGCTAAAAAGGATAAGGCAAAAAAAAAAAAACATTGGTCTTATATACAGTATAATATCCCATATTCATTGTCATCCTGCCTAACTATAACAAAAACAGCTGAGTTCCAAGGAAGAAAACATGTAGCCTACTGTATTTTTTCCCCCCAAAAAGTTGAGTTTTTATGGCATGAAAAATGTCGGTAGTCAATTAACTTTTTTACACAGTAAAGTCCTCTGTGTCAATTCATCCACTTGTAAGAAATGTTTACCAGATACGCATTGGGTTGGCTTTTTGTACGGGCCGTGGGGATTTGACCGTGTATCTGTCTTTAACATTCCTCTGGCTCGGCTACGCACAGACAAGAAATCCTTTCATGTGACCACCAAGTATAGCATGCAGTCACGATGCAGAGGAAAAGAAACGCGAATTGAGAGAAGTCTGAGAAATAGCTGCTAGTTTAGTTTGCTTATTCACGGTTGACAGGGATGTCAGTGAATAGGAGAACACATCACGCTCTCTCTCTGCACTTAACTCTGAGGTATGTGCTGGATGGATGAGCGACGCGCGCGCGCAGGGGCGTCGCACCAAATTCGGGGCCCTGGGTACAAGGATTCACTGCGGGCCCCCCATGAATGTTCTTCATAGGGGGAGGTGGTTTAACACATTTAGACTGGGAACGCATTATTACGCGTTATTTTGTGCTTTAACTATTGAAAAATAGCAGATATACAAGCTCAGCGTGGCACAGAGTGTCGCGCTGTGAGCTTGCTATTTTTGAAAAATCTTGAAAACTTGTGTCTTTGAATACTTCAAATCCTTCTAAGGTTTTTTTGAAAAACCTATGTTTCTATGTCAGTGGTGCTCCAACCTTTTCATGTGAAATGATATGTATTTGGCCACAGACCCCCATCTCAAAATATTTAGTTCCAGGGACCCCCCAGAAGCAAAATTTGAGTTACAAATGTTTGCATAAAAAGCTTGCAGCATATCTGCTATTTTTCAATAGCTAAAGTATAAAATAATTAAGGCCCCTCCACCTTTGGGCCCTAGTAACTCAGTCCCACTTTTCCACCTCTTGCGACGCCCCTGTGAGCACCGACCTTGCACACCAGCTGATCCAGTCAGTGTAAATGGACACACACTGTTCTGGGCCTCTCTTTTGGGATTGGCAGTCAAACTTCTGCACAAAGCCTGTTTTTCTGAGATTGTTAAAATTCCATGCAATATAGAAGAGGAATGCATTCCAGTCCCTTGCACACTAAGGCGTGTGGTGGAGTTACTTGGGTCAAAGTAAAGACACTCCTAGCCAACTATTCCTCTGGCTACAAGTGCACGTGACTTAAAGGACAACTTTCGTTTTTTACAACAAGGGTTCATATTTTAGATTGTAATTAAAGAATATAAAAGATGAGTGTTAAAATTATTTCATTTACTTCTTTCTATTGTTTTAGAGATTCTTATTTCAGTGTTTGGGGGCATGCGTACAAGTGGCTAAATATGTCATTTTACGCAGAATAAGCCCATTCCCAAGATACAACACAATGTTTCATGGTTGGATATGACTTTATGGGGGCTAGAAGTGTTACTGTAAATAGCAATAAAGAAACTGCTGGCTTATTGTGTCTAAAAAGGCATATTTAGCCCAGTGATGTCATTACGTGCGCATCCCGCATCAAAAACTCATTCAAGTCACCCAGGGACTCATTCATGTCATGGTCCTGGGGTCCCGGGGATGCGCCTCCATTGGAGTCCATGTTAAAATAATTTACCGGGTTGCGGTAAAAGAAAAACATTTTAAAATTCCACATACACCACCATTGTTCATGGGTGAAAGCATCCTACTTAACACAAATAAAATCCACGTAGAAAGTCTTAAACAGGCGATAGAAACGTCAATGTTTTGATTCCACCGACGTCCGACGCCATTTTGCGCGCCCGAATTCATTAGGGGCACATGTTTTAGTAGTTTTAGTAGTTCAAAACAGTTCAAATATTAGCCAAATTGTAAAATAAATATAAGAAATAGGCAAACATTTTGAAAATAGCCGATCTACAACCTCACAGCGCTCGAAAACATTGTATTGAGGACTCATAAAACTTTCCTGGGACCCATTTGAATGACCACCTGTGGGTCCCGGGACCCGCTTACATTGAAAACCTATTAACATCACTGTTAGCCACTTGTATACATGCCCCCATGCGTAAGCAAGCCCCACATTTTAGCACGGTAAACGCGATAAAACGATAGAACGAAGCAAATGAGAACATTTTAACACTCACTTTTTCTTTTCTCTAATTACAATCTAAAATATGAACCCTTGTTGTACAAAAAACAAAGTTGTCCTTTAAACTACTGCAGTACTTGCTGTAAAAAAAGTCCCACAACTTAAATCAGCACTATGTAACTTTACTCTTCTACCCCAGATCCTGCGCAAAGTGTTGACATGTTTACCATTGTGCTAATAGAGCCTGCCTGCTTGCTCAGGGGATAAACTGAATCTTGACCATCAGGTCAGACTTTGTCAGATCCTGTGTCTAGGTGAGACATGACCTTTGACATGATCTAAATGTCTCAATAGAAGAGCAGGGAGAAAAAATACATATAAAGTTATATTGTAGGCCTATATCTACCATACAGATTGTATAAGTTATATTGTATTAACATACTCTATCATACAGATTGTATAAGTTATATTGTATTAACATACTCTACCATACAGATTGTATAAGTTATATTGTATTATGCTCTACCATACAGATTGTATAAGTTATATTGTATTAACATACTGTACCATACAGATTGTATAAGTTATATTGTATTAACATGCTCTACCATACAGATTGTATAAGTTATATTGTATTAACATACTGTACCATACAGATTGTATAATAAGTTATATCAAACATATAATTTTCCGAATGTCTGTCTGAGTGAGTGTCTGTCTGTCACAGCGTTTCTCCTCAGTGGCTGGAGCAATTGATCTGAAATCACATCACCATTAGCATATGAACACACCTGACATAACTGTGAAGCCCGTTTGTCACTTTCACAAATCATATGCTGTATATTAGCATTTTTATGGTGTATCTATATCTATTCTGCATCTAGCATGAGGCATGTCTATTCTGCATCTAGCATGAGGCAACATGTTTAACCAGCTCTGTGTGTGTGTGTGTGTGTGTGTGTGTGTGTGTGTGTGTGTGTGTGTGTGTGTGTGTGTGTGTGTGCGTGCGTGTGTGTGTGTGTGTGTGTGTGTGTGTGTGTGTGTGTGTGTGTGTGTGTGTGTGTGTGTCATTTCGGAGCTCATATCTTTGAACGGGTAAGGGCTAGTTGTATTAAGATACTGTACCATACAGATTGTATAAGTTATATTGTAATAACATACAGATTGGACAAAATGACATTTATTCATTAAATAAAAGTTACTGTACACAGTGAGGCTTTAAGAAAAAAAAAGTTTTTCTGTCTGCTGTTTTTTTCCTCACCCACATAAAGCTGAACTCCTTTTTGCATCAACTCCAAACAACAGGCCACGTGATGTAATTGGCAGGCTTTTTCTGAAGAAAGGGTGGAAACTGACAATTAGACAGAGAAGTGTTTTTCTTTTTTTTAATCATTTTCTCATGCTTTTAAAACATGCAGCCACCACGTGATCAGACACCTGTATATCCCCACTGATTTGAACCTATTCCCAATAGATATTATCCATCGATGGCTAATAAATATAGTGAAACAAGCACAGTATACCAAAAAAAAAAATCATTAGACAAATGAACTTATGCGTGACGTGCAGCGCATGTTTGAACACAGAAGAAGAAGATACGGTACAGAAACAAGCAGTTGGACATTGGTTGTGAACTAAATGTTTGAGCCCTCTGGCCTGGAGGACGCAAGCCTTCCACTCCTCCCTCAACCTTTCAGACAACTTCCACCTTTTAGACACCTGGGATGATGCTCAGATGACAGCCACCTTCAGAGTCAGACCTTCAGCCCGCCAACCAGATTTAGTTAGAAGGATCCCTGTCTAATGCCTTAACACCAGGGGTGGGCAACTTTGATGATGGAGAGGGCCACTACATTTTCACACTCACTCCAGAGGGCTACAATGCATATACATAGCAAAAATAGCAAAAAGGTAGAACTCTACAAGCTCTACAAGTTTTGAGCTTGTAGATCTGCTATTTTTGAATTGGAATCCCGAAAAGTAACTTTTTTGTTTCTTCTTTTGTTTTAAAATTTCAAATGCATTTATATGTTCTTATGTTAACTTTATGAACTTAAATACAAATACATTGGACATAAAAAATACAATAACATTTTACTACTAGTCATTTAGCTACTAATATAGACTGAAGTAATTAAAGCCAGTCATTTTTTCCATGTTTGGAATTGTAACAGCTGAAATCAATAATATATCAGTACTCCAATATTAACCTGCGGGCCGCATTAATTGAAGGTGGGGGCCGCATGTGGCCCCCGGGCCGCCAGTTGCCCATGTATGCTTAACATTATAAAAACACTGTAAACATTTTATGTATTTCATAAATAGTTTGTCTTTCACTCAACGATGACCGTGATACTGACCCACCATGATACAGACATGAATCATGATCATTTGAAACATAACTGTTAAATCTATTTGTCTATTTTCTACATTCTTTCCCGTGTCCGGTCTGCATACCCCTTGGGGTACCTAGTACTACCTACCCTATTTGGGAAAGTCCGCACTGGTTTCAGTGTTTTCCAAACAATGGGTCGGGAGTCCGGACAAAATTTTGGGTCGCTGACCCATTTGTACAGGTTTGCGATTAAATATTCCTTTTTAACGTTTCCTTGCTAAAGATTATTTCAAAAGATTTTCGTACAAGCTCACAACACGTTTCATGGGACGTGTTGTGACCATGTAGATGTGGTATTTTCACTATTAAATAGGGCTAAGTTATTAATTCATAACTTATTTTTGTGAGTTTAGTTTGGGTCTGGAGCTGAAAGATTTGGGAACCGCTGGCTGAATTATTGAATAGTTGTGTTCCAAATCGCTCACATCTGAAACTCATCATTTCTAGAATGCTTCCAGGATTCAACCCCAGCATAAATATTATTTCCCAACCAAGGGCCTATGATACTGTATCTAATAACAATTTGACAAATAAGCTCTCCCCCAGACGGCATATTTCCAGCCAGCAGCCAGATGTGAGACTCACATCAAATACAACAAACAGACCTAACATTCCATAATTGATATTAACTGGGAAAATATCCCAGATTGTATATACTAGACCAGCACCTGTCCACTCGGGAACGACATAATTAAGTCAGAATGATGCAAAAAGGGAATGCCTGCCCCAACTAATACCCAATGCCCACTGTCTGTCTGTGTCCCTTTTATGCCCATATATGGAGAGCTCTGTATCTGTCTGTCCATGTCCCTTTTATGTCCATATAAGGAGATCCCTGGTGACTCAGTATGGGCATATCAGTTGGATCAGCGCTTCTGGACAGCCAGATCTCCATGTATGCCTATATATGGGCATATCGTTCGGATCAGCGATTCCGGACAACCGCCTATCTGAACCACTCTACGGCGGGCACCGCACTCCCTCAAAGGAGACATCCAGACCAAAACACATGTAGGGTTAAATCTGCCTTTTATCATACCCCTTCATACCTGCTTTAGTCGATTTCTTTCATAGCTGCCCCTGTTGCTAGATTTCGTCTGCCCCTGTTGCTAGATTTCGCGGGCTCTCTCATAACTAACACAGTGGATTGTCCTTAGGCTAGTGCGGTTATTTATTTAGCTTCAAAGTTAGTATTTTTTATTGGATTGTGTTTACACAACGTCCTGAGACCAACCAAACCTCTGTTTTGACCTCACAGGCACCCTTACTTGTCAAACGGCTTCTGCTCTGCACCAGAGCAGGGCGAGGAGAGGCTAGAAAGGGAGGGGAGGGAGGGGTCTGTTTGACAAGTAAGGGTGCCTGTGAGGTCAAAACAGAGGTTTGGTTGGTCTCAGGACGTTGTGTAAACACAATCCAATAAAAAAATACTAACTTTGAAGCTAAAGAAATAACCGCACTAGCCTAAGGACAATCCACTGTGTTAGTTATGAGAGTGCCCGCGAAATCTAGCAACAGGGGCAGCCAAAATCTAGCAACAGGGGCAGCTATGAAAGAAATCGACTAAAGCAGGTATGAAGGGGTATGATAAAAGGCAGATTTAACCCTACATGTGTTTTGGTCTGGATGTCTCCTTCAAGTCCTCGTCGATGCGCGTGTTTGAAGTCGTTCGGTCCCACGCAGTATACTGTATGCCAGGGTTTCCCAATAGGCGGCCCGTGGGCCATTTGCGGCCCGCGGGGGGCTACTGTCTGGCCCCCACCAACCCCAGTAATTATGGTGGTGTAAGAGCAGCAACAACACTAGTATATCGTCGTTGTCTGGTGGACATCTTGTATCTCCAAATGTGTACGTTCTTTCGCAAATCATACAAGGCCGTCGCACCAAAGTAGTGAAAACAGCAGATCTACAAGCACACAACGCCTCGCACGTTTTCACTAGTTTAAATCATTTTTAAAATGATAAATTCAAAACGAACGGTTTTGGACATACAAGATTTTCACCCGACAACGACGATATCTGAACTGTCACTGGAGTAGTGGGAACGCCACCGTCGCCCCCTGCAATGTTGTGGCCCTCGGCTTGGTACCCTAGACATAATTCGGCCCTTGGGGAAAACTAATTGGGGAACCCTGCTGTATGCGCAAGGTGACGTCACACCATTGAAAGTAAAAGCTGAAAACCTCCCTAAAAAAACTGCCTATCCGGAGTTCTCGAGTTATGGTAACTGCAGACAGATGAACAGAGATGCAGTACCATGTATTTATTTCCTCCCATACATGTATAGAAACAAACTGTATTTTGAGAATTCATGTGTTCCCTTCAGTAAGAAAATTTAATATTTCGTAGTTGTCGGGCGGATATCTCGTATCTCCAAGTTTCAAATGTGTACGTTCTTTCGCTAAGTAGCCTTTTGTGCCGTGGCACAAAAGTAGTGAAAACAGCCGATCTACAAGCACACAATGCCTCGCGGCGCGAGGCGTTGTGTGCTTGTAGATCGGCTGTTTTCACTAGTTTCAATCATTTTTACATGATAAATACAAAACGAACGGTTTTGGACATACAAGGTTTTCACCCGACAACGACGATTTGCTTTAGTTAAACAGCGTTGCTTTGGAGTTAGTGCACCGGTTCTAAATGTGGGGTCTGGGGGACCCCAGGTGTCCTCTGGGGGTTCCAGGCCAGGGGGCCCCTAGCTAAATGACTCATAGTTAGGAACCAAATGGACCCACGTCTCCTATCTCAGAGAACGTACAAATGGAACCAAATGGATACGTTACAGGTCTGTAACCCAGAGATAGTATAAATGGAACAGTCTGTGGCCTTAATGCATAATTATCAAACTTGGGTGTATCTGTGAAATGAATGTAAATAAAGGTTTAGAGAATCACGTTGGGTTAGTGCAGGGCAGGCTACCGTGTGCCCAGAGCCTCAGATGCACAGCTGTCATGAGTTGAGTTGTTTTGGAAGACTCTAAAAGCCATAATTACCGGTCCTTTAAGAGTAGAACGGCTGCAAATTACAGCTGCGCTCTTGAGCACACTAAAATAGCCTGATTCAATTATTTACAATTGGAGGAATGTGGGTGGTGGTGTGTTATCACCCCCACCCCACACACACACGCGGTGTGCACATGCACACACGCACACACGCGCACACACGCACACACGCACACACACACACACACACACACACACACACACACACACACACACACACACACACACACACACGGGAGGTTAAATGACTTACACCCAGTGGTGGGAAAAGTACTCACATTTTTTACTTAACTAAAAGTATCAATACTGCATAGAAATACTCTGTTACAAGTAAAAGTCCGGAATTCTAAATGTAGTTGAGAAAAAGTATGAAAGTATTGGCATCAAAATGTACCAGAAGTAAACACGCACGCACACCGTGCAGGCGAGGGGAATGAGAGACTCATGACATGAATGTATCAGAGCTCTTGTCTGTCCCTGTCATCATCATGTGTGTCCAATTGCCCTGATGAGGCCCCGTTTATGCTTCCTCACATGACCGTGTCGTGCTCCGAAAATAGCTGACCTACAAGCTCTCAGCGTGTTGCATCCGCGACACGTTGAGAGCTTGTAAGTCTGCTATGATTTGACACGTGACACTGACAGTCAAACGACGAAGCGTGAATTAAGTAAAACAGGATTTATGCTTTGCTGCACAATTGTATCGCTCTGAGAATAGATTTTCTTGGAGGCAAATTCACACACACACACAGAGTGAGTGGTGAGGAGTGACTGAGTGAATACCAGCTGGTGCGAATGATAAGTGAGCGGTTAATTAACAGGTGGAGCTACTGCTGGTGATTGGCTCTTCTGACCAGGCTGGTGTCTAGAAAGATGGCTGCCACCAGTCCCTCTCTGGTGTCTTCCTCCTAGCCAGCCTCAAAACACCAGTCCTCTTTGTTGCCAGTGGTTTTAGCTTTGTAGTGTGTTTAAGAGTTTATCCCTTTTTCCGCGAGAATTTACTGTAGAATTAAATGTGGGACACTTCCGGAATACAGCAGACATACAAGCTCACGTCGCATCGCAGATGCAAACCGTTGTGAGCTTGTAGAACACACTCGAGTGCGACGCCGGATGCTGCCGTACAGCTTCTGCGCAATGCACAATGGGACTTTGGAAACTTGTGGATAGTTTTTAACATGGGTTAGTTTACAGCCTTATGGTAGGGGTGGTTGGCCTTTCTGTTGTTTTGTTTCCATTTGTTTGTTAGTTCAGTTGGGTGAGAACTCTTTCTTTCTGTTTGGGTTACAGGTAAGGTTTTTTAGTTTTGACTGAGTTTTATGTACAGGGGCCCTCCCTGAGGTAACGCGTCCATGTTTTAAACTTTGTGTAATAAACCACTGTAGTTTGGACTTTTAAACTGGTGTTGATGTCGTTGTTTTAGGACTGGGTAGGAGGGAGTCCATTTTGTTTGTTGCGGCCTATAGGCTCCCCTAGGCTTCCCTATAGGCCGGGCCGTAACACTGTCTAAATTACATTCTTAACATTGTGGTCAAAAAAACAAACCTAAGGAAATGGTCACGCCATCCTTTTATTCTACACAAATGTGTCTCTCTCCTCTGGAACCACCGCCGTTGGTAACAAACTCCCGATAACACCTTTACCACAATCTACCATCTACGAACCACACTGCAATAAATCACTCTTTCAAGGTGAATGTTGATTACATTACTAAAGGTTAATTGCATTAATTTTGCCTTGTTCAGGGGGTGCCTGCATGGTGGCAGTCAATTTAGTGCATTATAGACGATTATGCTCCAGGAGTTACAAGGACGCAAGTTCGAATCCGACTACCATCATATATCACATGTCTCCCCTCTTTGCCCTAGTTTTCCTGTCTCAATAAAGAGGGGAAAAAGTGTATCTTTAACAAACCCTGGAGTATAGCAGTGGCGGTCATTTTGTGGTGCCACAGATGAAGAACCCATTTTTCCCTTCAGGTTTTGAAAATAATGTTTATAGAAATGATGTTAAGCTTGGAATCAAGCCATCCAGGCTCCTGGTGAATGATGATCACCATGTCCTTACCCGTTACTCGGACGGACAGACAGACGTTTCGTTCTTTCTCGTTATGTTGAAAAAAGGGGAAACAATAGAAAAAAAAGGATACAATAGTAAAATTAAGTGAAGAGTGCTCGTATCGGGGACGTGCTGGCCATTGGGAAAAGCGGGACAACTCCCGAATGGCCGGTTCATTCCCGGCCGGTCCAGGCCGGCCATTAGGAAAAAATGTAAAATAAAATGTCGGCCTTCGTTCCATTTTGGGGGCTGGGCGGCCAACAAAGTAAATCCTCACTGTCAGGCAGAAGCCTCGTATCTCCAAGTTTCAAATGTATAAATTGTTTCGCAAAGCAAAGCCCTGCTTCACCATACAAGGCCGTTGCACAAAAGTAGTGAAAACAGCAGATCTAGTTGTGTGCTTGTAGATCGTCTGTTTTCACTAGTTTAAATCATTTTTAAAATGATAAATACAAAACAAACGGTTTTGGACAGGTTTCTACCCGACAACGACAAAATATAACTCATGTACAGTAATTGGCCCACTGGCTTGTCATTTGTTATGATCTGAAATGGCAAATCTTTGAGTAGCAGCAGCGCTATAGAGAGAGATCTCTCTCTATAGCGCGCAATGAGGGCCTCTCCAACTCTTTTTCCCGGGCTGAATCAGGGGCCCAGCATGTCCCTGGCTCGTATTTCCTTTTTTTTGTCGTATTCCTAAGCCATTCCTTTGAGGAGGCTCTTTATGTCTCCATAGGGAACAAAGCAGGCTTTTTGTGTCTGGTCATCATATATATATTTTTTTTTTCTGTATTGTTTGAGCCAACCTCTCAAAGTAAAGTGCTTCTCGTGCAGTAACCCGTGCAGTGGAATATGTAATTTGTCTTCTTTAGATATCCCTTATTGGCTGAGGGTGACAGACAGACGGACATGTCGTTGTTTAATAGATAGATGACACATTTGATTCTGACATTTTGACTCCTTTCCCGTCTCTAATCTACACCAAATCTCTTCATCAAGAATGTATATCTGCTATTTTGTTGGTAGTTGGGGCACCCAGGGCAATACAATGACCGTTTGGTTCAGATTCTCGCAAATTCGCCAAATTTGGCACAGTTGTCCATAACATACTTAATCATTTTAAGATGGGTGCCAAGATGGGCACCCCATGGTACTGCCGTATTGCGCAATCCAATTGGGCTCCCATTGACTTTCTATACAGGAGGAAAATACCCAGAAAAAGATTACAATACACGTATGGGTGAGTATTCATGTTAGTCGGAGGCCTTAGGGTTTTTTTTTTTCTCGTGCTAATTGATCGATATATTATTATTAAACAACAACACCTTCTTATTCCCATATGAGATACAATAATCCATCACACAGAAATAAGACAGGAGAGTGATCAGAGTGAGAATGGTATGTTTACTATGGAGAGAGAGTATTCAAGACAGGTACAGTACAGAATAATCAATGGTTCGTGCTCTCTCTGACAAATTAGGTTTTGACATGAGTATAAGTATGGTCATTTCATCAGTCAATGGATGACGTTTCAACACAAGACAAAGAGTCCATATACAGGGTTCCTGGGAGGAGAGATGTCCTTGCTCGTGTCTGGATGACACTGAGCCTTATAAACCAAAACAATTCTCATTGTTTTCGGTACAGGCTCCAGGCAGTTGATAAGGTCTGATTTCAACCAGACGGAGACCTTGTGTTGTACTGTACATGACATTTTATGACACAGTCACTGTGCCTTCAACTTCAGGTGGTCATCAATATGTATTGATAAAAAGATGATATGAACCATAACAAAATACCTATCAATTCCACCGGCTGGTTAATATTGATCTTTTTATCAAATAGATCAACAAAAGAAAACAAAATAGGCACACAGTGGGATGAAAAATGGTTAGGGTTAGGGTTAGGGTTAAAACATTTCTTCAATAGTAAAAGGACTGTAATTATCGTTAGGGTTAGAGTTGACATGACATTAATGACAAAAATGTTATCATGTTTACACATAAATGAAATAACCCCTTGTAATCAGATTGATACGTCAAGATTAGTTGATCAGTCTTCCCCTGCAACCTGTCAGGACAGAATAAAAATAAAAAGGGGTCCATAAGTCCATAAGTCCTCGATATGATGAGGGCTAGAGACAGAGCAAAGTCCAGGGATCGAGTTGAGGTTTTGTTGGAGATGGGTTGTAGATGGGCGGAGACGGGTCGGAGATGGGTTGTAGAAGGGCGGAGACGGGTCGGAGATGGGTTGTAGAAGGGCGGAGACGGGTCGGAGATGGGCGGAGACGGGTCGAAGAGTGGAAGAGGGTTCTTTAGGTGGGTTTCAGACAGCTCCTATGGACAGAAGCTTGCGGCAGTTCACTAATATCGATACAATGGATTCTTCAGTCATAATTATAGCGGCTTAATTCTTCGACAGTGCGATTTCAGAATACTCACAGGCCCGGGAGGCTGCAATAGCCCCCCGCTGTGATGATGGCGCGTTCGCACTGCCCTCTGGCCTCTGGTGGTTCCTTGGCACCGCCTGGCGTCCATCGGGCCTAGAGGATGACAGTGCTTGGCGGCAGATCACTTGTATTTCAACAATTTACAATCATAATTTCTCCACCTAAATGTTTTTCTTCACAGTGCATTTCCGTTACCCACCGACAACCAGAGCATAGCTCTGGTCCTGCGGTTGATTGGCTCGTGCACTGGTGACCCATCGTCTGTTGGTGGTGCCCCTTTTCACTCTCCGCCCTCTGTATTTTTTTCCTCCGCGAGTGGTGTTGTCATGGTTAGCCCTTATAGGTGTTGAGTGGCTGTAAGCCGTTCTGATAGTCTGTTTGTGTTGGGCAGAAGGATTAATGCACACAACACAAACATACTCAAAACATACAAAGTTTTAAAATCAAAGGTTTCAAAATCAAAATTAAACGTTAAACAATGAAAATCAAAGCCTAATCCAAACAATCAAGCATACTCCCCCCTCTTGACACAAGGTGTGGCAAAAATGATGTTGTTGATGTTTGGGGCTAAATGGTTAAAATAATAAAAATAAAAATACATTTTCAGACCACAGATTTATAATCTGTTCACAGTTCTTCAATTATTCAAAACTTTCAAAACAAATTAAAAATGACTTAAAATCATAAAATAGTTAAATCAGTGTCAAATGTTTCTTAATAGGCCTACCAGTAAGTCACCCAAAGAGGACCTGGGAACAGGAAGTTCCACAATCAGAATGTTGATGAAATCAGTAGAAAGGAAGACAAAACATATCTAACACTTTCTCACACATACCCGCCATGGCCATGGCACACAGTCACACGCACGCTCACGCACGCAGAGGCAGAGAGGGAGTAAAGTGTCCGAGCCTCTTCTGTAACATAGGCACTGTATGAACAGGGCCCCTTTGACATCAGAACACAGACAGAAGGTTTAAATACAAATAAAAGATAATAATAACAAAATAAATAAAATATAATTAAATGGACACCAGCCCCTAGGGAAGCAAAAAACAAAATGAACGGCTCCACCGGACATGGTGCCCCTTTCTCAACAAGACAGGAGGACAGAGAAAAACGGACAAAATCAAATGTAAATAAAACATGAGGTCAAATCCGTCCAGTCCAACCAAAATAAATAAACCTGTCATAAACCTGGAAAAACAAAACAAAATGAAATGAACAGTTGACATGAATTTATATAGTTACTGTAAGACATGATGTAATATCATGTCAAGTGGTCACCTCATGGGCTGGGTTGACCTTAATCAGTGGACAGAACACAACTGAGTTGTTGACATGATGGTGAATCTTGTTGTTGACAGCTCTTGCCGTCACCCCATGAGGATAAAGATTGTTTACTGAAATATGGTTTACCAGTGAAATATCAGACACTTGTTGCAGTGTCAAGGCTGTCGGAATCACAATGTTAGAATACCAGGATGTGTTATTAAGGAACATAGAGTGGCAAACATCCCTTTTAGGAGAAACACATAGAAACAGATTCACACAATAAGACCCATTTTGAGAGAAACAGTATGTAACAAGTCACTTGAAGTTTATAACGATCCCCACAGTTTCTCCAAATAAAATAAAACATAGGCAGAGCTAGCGCAAGCAGCAAGCGTTAAGCAGCAAGCCTAAATGCGAGCCAGCGACTCACACATACCGTACAGTACTGCACGGCCGGACAAACACACATGCACCACTGCTCATGTTCATACTGGGTTTGATTTTTCCCTTTTCTTTCACAAGGTTATCACCAGGGGAGAAAAATAGGATTAAAACACACATACATACAGTACATGTATCCATGTAGACAATTTCTCATACATTTACACACATGGGTCAGTCAGTTTAGAGGTCATCATTCAGAAGGGGGCTTCTTAGTTCTCAACACCTCAGCTGGCCTGAGATGGAATTAAAAATAATAATAAGACTAAAACAAAGACATGTAAGCATAACACAACCATAACTTCTCTCAGTAATCTGGTTAAATAAGATAGCTGAAAACCAGCTGTGTCGGTCTTATGCACTGGCCAAAACTTCCTACAGAACCAGGAAACACAATGCTGGTCTGGCGGTGAAATCCTGACTTGACTTAATTCACAACAGAAGGAGTAAGAACAACTTCTGTTGGAGTGCAACTCAGGAGACTTGACTAACTTCAGGATGAATGCAAATCTTAATAAAATGAAGTTTTGTGCTAGCTAGACTCTCAAGACAGCAGGTATTAATCTTTAAGTACTGGACACCTCTGTGATTTACAGTGCAAAAAGGCATGAATAGCCTATAATCAAAACTGAGAAATAGATTTAGAAAGTAAAGGTGTAGAAAACCACCTTGGAACTTTAAAGACTTAAAAAGAATAACACAACCGATTTAATGTCTGTTTTTAACAGGGCCGCAGATAAAAAGTAATTTGTAAGGCAAACCGGAACGACGAAACAACGGAATTTGGAACACATTATTTAGGACACAGGGGCCTCATGGACAAGGTTAAATCATGGATAAAAAATACGATTTATAACAACTTAAGCAAGTTTTTGTCTCATAACTATCGAAGGAAGGGTTATGAGTGTAATGAGAGACATACAGGTTTTCTTTAGTGGACAAAGGCCTGTAGTAGTAGTGAGAGCAGAGAGACTGATAAGAGATAGATTCAGGCTACTCAAGGCAATCTGTTCTGTAGCAAGTTGGATTATTTTGAAAATATTCTAGACAAATATTAGACTGTTATTTCCACTAAATTATTAGACTTTGAGACTACATTATATGAGCTTGTAGAGCTGCTATTTTCTTTCACATGGCGAGAGAGAGGGAGATAGAGAAAGACAGGAAGTAACAATATTGATTTATTTTAGGTTAATTGAGAGACAGAGAGCATATTAGAGAAAGAGAAGAGTATAAATGTTGAATTGTATAAATTCAACATTTATACAAGTTTTTGTCTCTGAGCCTTTAACTTCCTGGGCCATATTAACCTAGTCTGACAGTGTGTGAGTTGTATTAGGGTACCTGGGTGGTGTCCTTGTTGGCTCTGCTGTCGGCTTGCCCCTTTGCCAATTTGAGTGACATGTATGATAAAACAGTGAGCTCACGTGCCATGGTGGGGAGAAAAAAATCCTGGGGGTTCCACCGACAGCAGGTCCAATCGTCCAATCGGTCCACTCCTTGAGAAAGTGGAGAAGGAGACATTTTAGTTCTGTCTTAACTTAAATTGTCAGATACATTTTAAACATTTGAATATTATTAGAGGCCTTCATGCCAATTATTTTACCAGAACAGAAATGGTCAAAATACGGTCTAAGAAATAACATATTGCCTCTGACTCCCCCACTCTGCTTCGCGAGGGCAAGCGGGGGAGTGAGGAGGCGTAGAGTAAACGGAGCGAATTCGGTACCAAAACAGACTCAGCTGGCCTGAGACGGAAATTAAAAAATAAAATAAAATAAGACATGTAAGCGTAAAGCATGAAGATTTCGGTCAGAACGTTCTGTTCTGGAACATAAAGGAAATCTACCAATTAAAATAACCACGCTATTTCTTATGTGATTAAGTGGCTCTAATCAGCCGTTGTTGGGTTATCGTACTGGCCGAAGAGACATTCCTTCAGAACAAAATATGTTCTGGCCCCAAATAAAAAGATTTCCGTCAGAACGTCTTGAAACAGCCGTTCTGGAGCATAAAATGAAATCTATATTGAAGTCTCGTACTGATACAAACCCAACTTGGACAAGCATTCTCCGTGGCCAAACGGCTGCTATGTCCTCAAAACATTTAACAATAAAAAGCAAACAACAAAAAGACAACAAAAAGGTACCGAATAAACGACCGATAAAATGACCATCTACTGTTATCCAAACGCAGATAGGCTAGATAAGGGTTAATTTACGACGCGTGTCAAACCAAAACATAATTAGGAGTTATCTGACTCTGAACAATCATTCATTATTAATTCCAAAATTCAAAGACACGACACGTAAATGTTATAATTTAAAAGAATGTTATAAATCTGGTCCTACTGTATTTCCCCTATGTTGGGCTGGCACAGACAATAGCCTATGATAGGATGTGTCCGAGCATTTTATGTGTTTAAACAAGTGAAGGTAAAATAGACTGAGCGATACTAAAACATTATTTAGCCTTGTCCGACTCCCTGAAATATCAAAAATCAAAACAATAATTCAAACTGAGAAGCGACTCATCGCGCACAGATAACTGAAGAAAACAGTATACTTATCTTAAAATATTATTCCGGTCACCAGTGGTGCATAAAGATCCGTCCTCGGACCGTGGAGCATGCCATGTGTCCAGCGGTCCAGTGGCGGATGTCCAAGCAGGGAATGTTATAAAATAAATTGTACTGTTGTCAACATAATAACCTTGTCTGAAAACACAGTAAACTTCCAAACTCACAGCTGGTTCTTTTATACGTGTTGTAAAACCGACCCACCGGGGGAGAGAAAGTGCACCCACGGTCACTTGTCCATCCATCGGTCGGCCAAGATTACATCTGTATGCGGCGACGTAGGACCATTTTGATCGATATATTATTAAACAACAACACCTTCTTATTCCCATATGAGATACAATAATCCATCACACAGAAATAAGACAGGAGAGTGATCAGAGTGAGAATGGTATGTTTACTATGGAGAGAGAGTATTCAAGACAGGTACAGTACAGAATAATCAATGGTTCGTGCTCTCTCTGACAAATTAGGTTTTGACATGAGTATAAGTATGGTCATTTCATCAGTCAATGGATGACGTTTCAACACAAGACAAAGAGTCCATATACAGGGTTCCTGGGAGGAGAGATGTCCTTGCTCGTGTCTGGATGACACTGAGCCTTATAAACCAAAACAATTCTCATTGTTTTCGGTACAGGCTCCAGGCAGTTGATAAGGTCTGATTTCAACCAGACGGAGACCTTGTGTTGTACTGTACATGACATTTTATGACACAGTCACTGTGCCTTCAACTTCAGGTGGTCATCAATATGTATTGATAAAAAGATGATATGAACCATAACAAAATACCTATCACTAATCAGTCTAAAAGTTCAAAATTTTGCACAGATGTAGCTCAGGGCATGCTCTAATGATTTAGCTAGAGCGCCCGAGTCTGCGACACTCGGGGTCGCCACAGCACCCAAAAAACTCTGAAAAGTGATGACTCATCACTTTTCATCACTAAAGTCGATGGGAGCCCAACTTTATTTGGCCGCTGTGGCGACCCCGAATGTCGCAGACTCGGGCGCCCTAGCTAAATCATTAGAGCATGCCCTGAGCTACATCTGTGCAAAATTTTGAACTTTTAGACTGATTAGCACGAGAAAAAGAAACCCTAAGGCCTCCGACTAACATGAATACTCACCCATACGTGTATTGTTTTCTGAGACCATTTCTAGCCCACGGAATTAAATACCCAGAAAAAAAATCTTTTTCTGGGTATTTTCCTCCTGTATAGAAAGTCAATGGGAGCCCAATTGGATTGCGCAATACGGCAGTACCATGGGGTGCCCATCTTGGCACCCATCTTAAAATGATTAAGTATGTTATGGACAACATCTGTGCAAAATTTGGCGAATTTGCGAGAATCTGAACCAAAATATCCCTGGCTTCCCCGACTATGGCCACTGAATATAGGGACACTAAGGTTCTTATAGTTATCTAAAAAAAAAGAAAGAGAGCAAAAAAGGGTTTCTCAGTCAGCAAGGATTTAGAACAGTGGTTCTCAAAGTGGGGTCCAGGGACCCTCAGGGTTCCTTGAGGGTGTTTCAAATGGACCCTTACAGGTCTGTTAGGGGTCCTTAGGGGTCTCAGGTTTATGGGGGTCCTTGAAATTGAAAGAGAGAAGTTTGATAAGCACTGATTTAGAATGTTCTCTATATGCAGCCACCCCAACGCAAAACCACCCCCGACTGTGAACCCCCATATTCCAAGGATCTGCATCCGGATACGTGTGTGGGATAATTGGTCCATATGGCCTCTAATCCACATGCTGAGGCACAGGGGTGTCGCACCAAATTCTGGGCCCTGGGTACAAGGTTTCACTGCAGGCCCCCCATGAATGTTCTTCATAGGGGGAGGGGGTTTAACCCATTTAGACATGGGAACGCATTATTACGCATTATTTTGTGCTTGCCTTTAACTATTGAAAAATAGCAGATATACAAGCTCACAGCACGGCACCGAGTGCCGCGCTGCGAGCTTGTAGATCTGGCATTTTTGTCTTTGAATATTTCACATCCTTCTAAGGTTTTTTGAAAAAAAAAAAATTTTAAAATAAGCCTTTGTTTCTATTTCAGTGGTGCTCAAACCTTTTCATGTCAAGGACCCCCCCAAATGATATGTATTTGGCCACGGACCCCCATCTCAAAATATTTAGTTCTAGGGACCCTCCCCAGAAGCAAAATTTGTGTTACAAATGTTCGCTTAAAAAATACATATTTTTAAAGATTTGCACACATATTCACAACTTTTCAAAAATAGCAGCTATACAAGCTCGCAGCGCGGCGCTTGGTGCCGGGCTGTGAGCTTGTATATCTACTATTTTTCAATAGCTAAAGTATAACATAATGAAGGCCCCTCCACCTTGGGCCCTTGTAACTCAGTCCCACTTTTCTCCCTCTTGTGACGCCCCTGCCCCTGCCCCCCACCCCCTCCCCCTTCACACCCTCACAGAAGCCCCTGTGTTAAGTAACGGGAGCTGCTAGAGTAACCAGTATCCCTCTGCCTGAGACGTTCTGCTGCTTCTAAAGCCTAACCCTTGGTTCTCCTGAGGTGGACGTGTTAATGCCTCCGAGACAATCAGATCCCCTGTGCCTCTCCCCTCTGCTCCAGGTTTAGCCATGTCAATCCTCATGGCCTTCACAGCTGTGAGAGGTAACCATGGAGGCACGTCATCTTTTGAAAGAAACATTGGGTGTGGCCAGAAAAGTTAGCACTTATGCTGTAGGCCGCATTTTCAAAATAACGAAAATGGTGGATCAAGGTTCACAGTTATTTAAAGAGGTGGTGCCATTATAGTTTTGTACTTTTTCTGTTTTTCGTGTGTCTAGGAGGTTGAAAGTACTTCATTAGACCCCGTGGTGTGGTTTTTATGAGCAATTATGTATTCTCTTGGTATTTGTTTGTTTTCTCTTGGAGGCTGCCACCTTGTGGTCAAAAGTGTTAGTTAAAAAAACACACATACTTATTACATCACAGAATCAACTCCTCCCCTAATTACCATTCACCCAACACTGTGGGGTGTGGCTAACTTCAGCTGGGTCACCACCCACCATGACATCCATGCATACTTAATGAACTGGGGGGGTGGCCACATAAAAACCCAATTTTAACTCTTTCTGTATACTTTTTTGGAAAAAATCTTCCTCCTAGTATAATCATAATACCTGAATAATCATGTTTTAGAGGGGGGGGAAATCACGGCACCACCTCTTTAAGGCCTGATTTACACTGCCAGCCAAATCTAGCCTGAATCATGCAGATCTGTGTCACTTCAAGATTGGAATCCGATTTGCTTAAATTAGTCTAAATGCAGACAGGTCACATGCAGGTCACATGAAATCCAATTTTTACAAACCACATCCAGAGGTGGTTTCAAATCTGATTCAAATCTGATAATTTGTTCGATTCGATTCCCGAGCGTCTTTTTTTGCTACGTCAATCCCTGTCTTTATCTGCCCTGTTTACTGGCAACATTCACGTTGCAATCCAAATAAAGGGAGAAAAGTCTAAAAAAATATCTTTAAAACTTAAAATAATGATAATAATCATGTGAACACTAGGGGTGGCAATTGGCATCCTCCCCTGAGACCCCATCCTCTGCATGACTATAAATCTGTTCTGAATACCTGATTACCTTACAGTCATCCATTATCCTCTGAATGACTATAAATCTGTTCTGACTACCTGATTACCTTACAGTCATCCATTATCCTCTGAATGACTATAAATCTGTTCTGACTACCTGATTACCTTACAGTCATCCATTATCCTCTGAATGACTATAAATCTGTTCTAATTATCTGATGCATACACCGTGACACTTGCCCTCCTCAACCCTGACTTGGTCCTCACCCAGTGACCTCCTCATCTTCACTTCTCCAGCTAATCCATGGTTTAATCTGCACCGTAATCCCAGCAGCCTCAATAGAGCTCAAGCTTCAGTCCGACGGGAAGAGAACCCCAGGGGTTATCATGCTATAGAGGAGCCAGAGAAGAAACTCTTTTCATCATTCATTAATAGGGCTTAACGATTAGCCTACGCATTAACCCATTAAGACCTGAGAGAGAGAGAGAGAGAGAGAGAGAGAGAGAGAGAGAGAGAGAGAGAGAGAGAGAGAGATTAGAGTTAAGCAACATAAAATAGAGACAACAAGAGAGAGGGAGAGAGATTTATTGGCCAGGGGTTTTCAAAGTGGTTGACGGGGCACCCTGGGGTGCTGTGATGGCAGTCCAGGGGTGACTCAGAATAATTTGATAATGTTTGGAATTCATCAATATCACTACATCAATATCACTTCACTATGTGGAGACCTGATTTGCATTGTACTTGATGAGTTATTTTTCCATCTACGGCCAACTCTCAAAAATAGCAGATCTACAAGCTCACAACGCGAACGTGTCACGTTGTGAGCTTGTAGATCAGCTATTTTTGGTGGACCTTCCAGTAGAAAGTTAATTTCAGTCATTTATGACGGAAACAGATATTTCTCCGTGACATAGTGTAAGATTCTAAAAATGAACAGTGTAATTCAGGGGTGCCTTGGATGAAAATGTTATTTACAGGGGGTGCCCTGAGTCAAGAAAGTTTGAAAACCCCTGATATAGGCTACCAAACCTTGACAGAAGTAACGCGCTTAAACCCAAACACAGAATGGCGTCGTGCCACGGTGAATGCTGCGAGTGGTGCATGGTGGGTGATTTAGTACAGGTGGCACACAGATGGGACCCCTCCTGGCACATGGGCCGGTTAATGAGTCATGGGCAGAGGGGGGGGGGGGGGGGGGGCAGGCAGGGGGGGCAGGCAGGGGGGTTGCAGAGGGCTGACATCATGGACCAGACTGAGAGCCCTCCCGGCATGGTATACCCAGCATGCAACCCTCCACAGAGGTGCCCCTCCCTCCCCCCATCTAATTAAGCGGTTTGATCTGCATGCATTTAAGTCCGATTCATACTGTAGTTGTGCCACGTGTGCTCACGAATAGCAGAGCCACCAGCTGTGTGACTTGTAGGTCTGTTAGTCTCTCAAGCCAGTCAACCATTCCGCATTCTCTGGGAAAGGGCTTGTTTCCGTTGCTGGGCCTCTGTATTCAATTAATCAAGACATACAAGACATACAGGTGCTATTGTTAATGGCACAGGTTTATTTTATGATAAAGAGCTCATCTTCAGACATGGACTGGTATTGTTCCTATATGCTTGTCAATGAATGGATAATTTACCCTTCATTTAGCCATCTATGTCATTACAGTGATTCTCAAATATTTGAGCGGTGCTAACTGCTTCTACATCTGACTTTCGTAGCTTGGCCAATGAGCGGAAGTTGGCACCTCGACAGAGTGCATTTCTAGTAAAAGGGCTTTGCACACAGGCGCGATTTTCAACCACTGCGTTTTTTCCGTTTGCTGCATGATTAAAACGCATTGGATTTGGTGTGCAAGGCTGCGCGGAATCCACACTGCGGATTCGAAAAAGAATCATAAAAGGAGTCAATGAGTTTTTACCGCATACGACAAGACGCACGAATCGAACTGGGTTTGATCGGGAAAATAAAACGCACAGCCGCAGCCACCTGCCGCATGGCAAATTCGGAGCCGGTGTGCATGAGGTCATACAGAATCATTGTTTTCTTGAAAAAAATTAAATCGTCCGTTTTTATCCGTGCTAAAAAGTGTGCAAAGTCCTTTAATCTGTAATACCCAACAGTATGAACAAACAGTTGGGGGGGGGGGGTCCCTGGAACTAAATATTTTGAGATGGGGGTCCGTGGCCAAATTCATATAATTCTTTTGGGGGGTCCTTGACATGAAAACGTTTGAGCATCACTGACATAGAAACATAAGTTTCTTGCACACATTTTCAAAACATTTCAAAAGTGCCGCGCTGTGAGCTTGTATATCTGCTATTTTTCAATAGTTAACATTCATGGGGGGCCCACAGTGAATCCTTGTACCCAGGGCTCAGAATTTGGTGTGACGCCCCTGGATAAGTACATCAATCAAGATTCAAACCTACAATGGCCAAATACATAGACCTATACTGTACATTTGGGGGGTCCATGTTTTGAGAACTACTGCCTAACAGCATATAGCAGCGCTCACTCCTTCTGCCTTGGCTCTGGTTGGCAGTGCTATTAGTGTGAGCTCACACGCACAGTGTTGCCAGGCGAACAGAGATCAGCCAGAAGCAGGGTAATGGCCTTGCTTTCACCTCCTGGGTCCCCACGGGCTCACTACTACTGCTGCTGCTGCTGCACGGAACCTTTCTGTTCTGCTCTGCCTCAAGTCTTTGTGAAGGCTCTGAGAGGTTTAAAAATACCACCCTTTTCAAAATGGGATGCCGGAACAATGCCTTTTGAAGCTGCTGTCTCTTACGGTATAAACTGTACCTTACCACTTTGTCTCACGTCATTAATGTGATGGAAAGACGAGTCGCGCAGTGATGGAAGAAGTGCTCACATGTTTTACTTGTGTAAAAGTATCAACACTGCAATGTAGATTGGTGGTCCTCAACCTTTTCAGGCCGTGACCCCCAAAATAATCATATTTTAACTGGGGACCCCCCACCCCGACTAGCACTAAGAGTTGACGCATCACATTTTGTGTAACACGTACGGTTCTATTGTGAAAATAGCAGATCTACATGCTCAGTATGTAGATCGGCTATTTTCACAATTTCTGTCTCTAATATTTGACAATGTGGCCAAAAGGTCCTTAAATTGTCACTTTAGAAATGTGCAGATACCCTCTATACACTTAAACTGTATGTTGGTTTGTTTACTGTTGAGATAGAAAACAATGTTGCACATTAAGTGAACTAGTAAGACGCCTCAGGGCGAGAAGCGACCTCGCCCTAAAGGACGAGGTTGCGCCATGTCTTGGCCGTCTAGCCAGTGATGTATATCGGACCAGTTACCCATATATGGAGACTCCTGGTACCCATATATGGAGATCCATGTACTCTTGGCCAAAAGACAGGCTGCGGTTGAGCTTGAGACACGGCAACGACAAAAAACCAAACAACCCATTGACAATGCATTAGTACGGCGCTCCCAGTGGCCATTCTCATACGATATAGAGAAGATGTTTCACGCAGCTGTGTGAGTCCAGCCCCATAGACAGTTGAGAAGTGAGCACCACCCCCTCCCCCCCCTTAACCTTAGCCCCACCCCCTTGTTTCTGCGATCCTGTACATATAGTGTTTTTATAACTGCGATATTATTGAATGTTTTTTTTGTTTGTTTTTGCTTTTGCTTTTTGCTTGCTATTTATTGTGTCCACTAATTAAATAACGAGGGCTTTCAACGTAAAAGAGACTGTAAAAGGTCTTATTTGAGATGTTCCTTTTAGGCAGGGTGTTTAACTGTACTTGTACTGTACTACATTTCTATTGTATTAACTATACTTGTACTGTTCTACATTTATGTCAAATAAAATAATAATCAATCAAAAAGTACATACATACATACAGTACATACATACATACATACATACATACATACATACAAAGCCAGACGTAGGAGCGGTTAGCACCACTCAAAAGTATCAATGTGTCCCATTGTGAGCTTGTAGATCGGCTATTATCAAATGGCCGAAATATGTAGTAGGCTATAAGGCTGAAGTGGTTAGTGGTTTTGTAATAATAATCAAAACTAAATATATAATTGTACTGGAAAAGTACAATATTGTCCTTGAGGTGTAGGTGTATAGTGGGGTGGGGTTGAAGTAAAGTACCGGTATTGCTGAATAAAGTAAAAATACGTATTTACTAGCTAGGTACCTAGTAAATGTACTTACCGGTAGTTACTTTACACCACTGGAGACATTACATGTGGAGCAACAGTACTGTTATCATTATCATCATTATCATCATTTATTTATTATTATTTATTCATTATTTTAATTTATTTTATTTTATTTTATTTTATTTTATTTTATTTTATTTTATTTTATTTAAAAAAATGTTTTCCCCTTTTATTCGTGACTATATCTACTGCATAGTACTGTGTTCTATCCGTCTGTCATTCAATGTTATATGAGATACTTCAATGGTTTCCTATGGAAATAAGCTTAGTCTTTTCTAGGATCTCCTTTTAGTAGACCTTGTACCAGTGAACTGTACCGTCATGAAACTGTACTTTTTCCTATATGCAAACTTCTAATAAAGTTTTCAATCAATCAATCAATCAATCAATCAATCAATCAATCAATCATATTCGGTGTGCTTATACAACTGCTAAAAGCATGAAAAAGGACATGAAGAAACTGTGTTTGTGTGTGTGCGTGTGCGTGTGCGTGTGCGTGTGTGTGTGTGTGTGTGTGTGTGTGTGTGTGTGCGTGCGTGCGTGCGTGCGTGCATGTGAATGTTATAATGTGTGAATGCTTCAGAATAATTGCACTACAGCAGGACTATTAGAACGTTGGTTTGTCAACAGCAGACCAACACCACCATCTGTTGACAAGATGGAGCAATTACACAACTGTTTTAATTTGTGTTAGTTTTCTATTTTGTAGGGAAAATCCAAGGGAGATCTATCACCATGACGTCAGCATCAAGTTCATCAATATTACAACCTCTGGCGAGGTTCCCAACATGTGGGCTGGGTGGGCCCCCCAAATAATTGGCAAAACACTATTGTATTGACACTATAATGTTACAAAAAACAATGTATTTCTTTCTTTTAAAACTAAAATCTGATGACTACATTCTGATGACTTTGGTTGACTAGACCAAAACTAAAACTTTTCATACTTTTCGATATAACTAAAACTAAATTAAATTTAATTCAAAAGCCTATGACTAAACTAAATTAAAATGTGCTGCCAAAACGAACACCAATAGGCTACAATGTAGCTGTTCATTTGAGCCCTGTACTGTAGAAGCCATTGCACTGGGTTTATTTGTTAGATTATTGTTATTATTCTCATTATTATGTTTGTGATTATTTACTATTATTTGGCATTATTAGTTTGTTTATTTGCTAATTGATTGATGATTTTGCACCTTGGGCACGCCTCTCCTGGGCCTGGTTGATTGGGAACCAAGGGCATATAGGCCTTAAGTGACGAGGAGAAGAGATGCACCTGTGTGGACAAAATGTTTTATACCAGCACCACCAGATACCAACGCCAGGAGATGTACTTTGTAACAACATGCACTGTGGAATCAAGTTAAGTAAAGAATGCAAAACGAAGTTCAACCTGTGACCATTGTGTTATTTATGGCTGCGTACAATTCCAAGTCTTAACCAGGTGTATCAGTGGGGTTGAGGACATTTTTGGAGCCGACAAAACTAGCACTTACACCTACTGTACATCTGTTGTGCACAAGTGTGTAATGCTTAATGTAGCCACTACATTAAGCATTAGGCCTACACACTTGTGCATAAACTAGTAAGACACCCAAGGGTGGAATGCGACCTCAGGGTGACATGCAACCTCGCCCTAAAGGGCGAGGTCACGCCAATTCTTGACAATCTGGCCAACCACAGCGTTTCTCTGACGATTCTAGTTGTTGTCATTCTGGGGGGAGTTTGTTCATGTTTTTGTGAGGGTATCAACCCTAGGAGCTCAGCACACTCACAGAATCATGGCACACTCACAGAATCAATGTTATGCCCATACATGGAGTTCCCTGACTATGTTATGTCAAAACATGCCCATATGTGGACATTGCCAAATATGGGCATTTCCAGATATGTCCTTAATATTGATAACATTGGGACAGGGATCTCCATATATGGGCATGAAACATATGTTAATTAGTAAAGCCAAGCTTAGGTTTGATGCCTTGGGATTTCTATATTTGGACATAAGTGTGTACCCAATAGGTCATCATCTGGAAAGGTAGGGTGTAAATCAGAGTAAAGCAGGCTTTTGAGCTAGTTAGGGCCAGAGATTGATGACATCAGAAATCCCCATTAAGGGATTTTGGGAATGCCCATCTATGGCATTTTTATTTTATTTTATCCTTTATTAATAAAAATACATGTATGTATCCATATACATATGGAGTTCAATATTGATGTTTTTGGAGAAGGTATGTTGTAAATGTATGCTACTTAGTAAGGGGCCTCGGGTTAGATACTCTTTGTATGGCCTCTGGAGGTCCTTGGCGTCGGTTAGTAGTATGCCCAGCACATAAGATGTGGGACGTCACAAAGCCTGCGGCCATGTATCATTTTCCATCAGGCCTGTTGGTTTTCACGCTCCAGTGCGGCGTTCATGCGCTGCAAGTCAATGGCAGACTTGGCAGTCAGACAGACAGCCATTGACTCCGGCCTAACAATGGCTACTTTCTATGACGGTAGTCCCATATGACATGATGGACGGGACTATCTCCATATATAGTGTTATCCACATTTCGTGTAGCTGCCCTGTACAGGAAGTGATGTCACAACTCGCTGACATCACACTGACATCACAGAGGCTTCGGAAGGACGGTCACGAGGCTTCGGACACTCAAGCGACACGATTCTTCAGAGTATATGCGACCTTCGGTCGCAATAACATATGTACAGAACAGAATAGGTGTACAGGGCTCAAATGAACAGTAAAACCAGCCGTGATGCAGCCAGCCAGGTCTGTAAGTGTTAAGATGTTGCCATGGTTAATTCCCCCCCTCCCCCCTTTCTCCTATATTAATCCCTTCTTAAAACCAGACCAGGCCAAATGGCCAATAAGATAATGCCAATCATAGCCTGTGCGTCCCTCTATATATAACTCTATGGTGTGTTACCAGAGCGCTGAGCCAGGGGCCGGTGTGTGCGTTTACTGTCCAATGAACTCCCTGCTACATGCTAACTGCTAGCAGCTGCTGACTGCTGATAAGGCACAACTGAGACCAAGTAACGAAAGTATTCAGATTTGTTTTAACCACTTAAACCCTACTCCCTGCTTCTGTCTGTTGGTCCCTCGGGGCTCTATACTGTCACCTAAGTGTGGATTGCCCTGACCCCATCCCTCAAAAAATGTGTCTCACTGACTGGCTTCCTTTAAAACGGGCCTGAAATGTATGTTTTATGAATTGAATGCATATATATATATATCAGAAAACCAGTTCTCCAGGTAAAATATAAAAGCTTTCAGAAAAAAGGTGGACAAGAAAAATAGTCTGGTTTACCTAGCAAGTAGCAACGGGAAACTAAACTGCAACTAACTAAACTGAAACTAAACTGAAACTCGGCCTTTTCACGAAATAAACTAAACTAAACTAATGTATGCCACGGATACAATTGGATGCAATTGTTGACCCAGCTGAAAATGTATTTTCCTTTATAACAAAAACCTTTGTTTTAACAAAAGATTAAAGAACATCACAGCACCTTTACGTTCAGAGCCTGTTTATCTGCTTTATTTCTGCTATTTAAAAAATATTTAAAGAATTTAAAAGAAAATGTTATGTCATCGCCAAAATATTGATTTATTTGGTGAAATTATATTACATACTTCCATACTGCCCAACACATTCCATACATACTTAGAAAGAAATACTAAATTAAAAAGGAATTTAATATGGTTGACAAATCTATACGACTCCAAATTTGGGCTTTGTTTTTCGCTCGATCCGAGCCCGAATGACTTCCATTAAACGGAATATATTTAAAAATAATACAAAACATAATGTGGAGAATTTTATGGAGGTGTCTTCCTTGGTCTACTGACAGATATATAAATAGATGTGTAACATATACTATATCTATACTCAAAGTGTGTGTGCCATGATAACCATCTGACCGATCGACTAAACCTGGTGTGGCGATTCTCCAAACATATAGGCCTAATCTATCATTTCTGTAAATGAGATTATGAATTCAGAAAAGGAGACCTTTAGCCGGAGACCCCCTGGAGGAACCCTCTCAAAGACACCCCACGTTGTGAACCCCTGTACAAGAGCGTGCGCAAGTGCTTTCGCGCGTATGGGGGAAAAACAGTTTTCTGTGAAAGTGTCTGTGAAGTTTCCAGACACAGTGCTTCCTTTTCGCCGACGGCAACATATTGGACAAATTGAGCGTGGTCCGGAAAAGCTCTTTCATGGGCTCAGTATCGACATGCTGATCGAGTAACTCCTGGAGACATTTCTCCTCCAGCTCCTGAATCGTTTGCGAAAGAGACGCCTTCATCTCCTGGATCTCAGACCCGACTGTTCGGATCTGTTCCTCCAGATCTTTGATCCAATGCTCCGTGAAGCACGACTTCAGAGCCAAAACACGGTTCGTTTTAACCATCGCACTTCTCGTCTTCTTCCAACTTATTTCCTTCAGGGCCTTCTCTGACCTGAAGCTGTCTTTCTTATCTCTACGTTCCCCTGCCCAGAGATTCACCTTTCTCCTTACCTCCATCTTCACTTCGGACTGCTTGGACTGGATCTTTACGTTGGACACTTTCCACCTATCCTCGTCGATCTTGAACTGCTTCTTGAGGAGGGCCATTTGGTCGTAGTGCAGCTTCTTCATGTGCGTCTGCGCGTCCTGGCACTTCATCATCTCGTTGATCTCGCCCTCCGCCACCAGGAGCCTCTCGTTGAAGCTCTCGCGATCCGCCTTCATCTTCACGCGCTCCCGCTCCCAGTTCTTCTCCTTCTTCTCGATCTCGTTCCGGTAGCGCTGCTCCAGCTGCTCCCGCTCCATCCCGATCTGGTTGTCCTTCAGCTGCATCTCCTGGCAGAGCTGCTTCTCCGTCTCCTTCCTCAGGGCTCTCTCCTTCTCCATGGCGGTCTTGGCCTTGTCCACCTTGTACACCAGCTCCTCGTGCTTCTGGTCGATGGGCGCCTGGGCCTTCACGGCGTCGGCGAGCTTCTTCAGGAGGTCCTCGCCATGCTGCTGGTGGTCATTGTACCTCTGATCCAGGTCCTCGACCGCCTCGTCCTGGCTTTCGTCTTCCATCTCCAGATTGTGGAACTCGCGCAGCGACGCGATCCATGATATCCGCTCCTGTGTGATTATGTAGTCGCTCATTGTTGCCGGTCTCGTGCTCGGTAGAGTCTGTGCGGCTCACGCCGTATATAAATGAGGGCAGGTCACACGTCACATCGCTGTTGTCGAAACAGCCGTGACAGGGGAGTGACGTAAGCCTGCTCTCGCGAGCAGTATATAGGACAGACAGTGGTGGGAAGTATGGTCATAGGTAACTAGGTACAACTAGAAATACTGTTCCTACGAAACGGTGTGGGCTCGCATGGAACACCAGGTATGGGCACAAAGATCTTCCCAACGGGCACTCCAACATAACTTCTACATTCAATCCCTCAGATCCCCTATATAAAGATTTGAGAGAACATACTTCGAAAGATTTCATGTGGGTGTTGTTATTTATATCGGGTCGCACTTTTTGGTGGTGATGTCACCAAGAACGCTGTTCTCTCGTTGGCTAAAGGCCCTGCCTTTGTACTGTCGGACAGTTTTTTTGAGGAGGATAACCTTAGTATATAAATATTTGGGAGAACATATACTGCAAAAGATTTCATGTGGGTGTTTGTTGTTATTTATTTAAAATAAACAAGGAAAGAGAAAGATCCCTCCACCATTACCGTGTACTCTCTCTCTCTCTCTCTCTCTCTCTCTCTCTCTCTCTCTCTCTCTCTCTCTCTCTCTCTCAGCACTCCAGAGCCGACACTGTGGTTGCTGTGGCAACGGCAGACACTCGCCCACCCCCAATGTGCTCAGTCAGGCTCCACAACAGGATTTGACAAACGCATGCCGTGGCGTTAAAGCGACTAATGGAGCATGGAGAATTTCTAGCACAAAGATTGTGAAGTAGTATAGCCTATATTATCTTCACTAGGAGATCCTCAGACGGACTTTCGATTCAGCTCAAGCCCAAGCAGTAATATAAATGGCAAGACAGAATTAATATCCCATAGGAATTCACTGGGAAAGACTTTTTTTTAAATCTCGAAGTATAAAAATTGGTAACGGTAACGCTAAAGCGAGCCCACAATGAACTCATAAAAGGCACTGCTCACTTCACACTGGTGTGATTTTATTAAATGCCCTATACATCTACTCCACTGGCAAATGGGTACTGTATTTGAAAGCTTAAGTTACAAGTTACTTTGTAGGCTTAGGTTATCATTAGGAAGCTGTGCTTAAATTAACTTAGTTACTTTTAATTTCAGAGAGATAAGTGGGCACCGCTGTCCACATATCTATCTATACAATCTCACCAACACCACGCCCACTTTCACGCCCATTCAGACCCACTGCCAGTCATACTGTAGGTAGACCCATTGGCTAGGCGTCGCCATGGTGACATGCTTATAGCCTCTCAGGCTATGGGACCATACGCTAGGACCCGCCCTTTGAGGAAGGAGGCATAGGTAGAGTTTGCCTGGGGGCCAGCCTCTATCCACAAGTTTCCCCGGGGGTTTACTGGAGACTATCAGGACCAAACTTCCGAGTTTAACAGCAGACATACAAGCTCACGTTGCGTCGCAGATGCAACCCGTTGTGAGCTTGTAAATCGGCGGCGGAACCTCGATGCAGACGTTTGCGCAATGCACTATGGGGCGTTGGAAACTCGTGGATATACCAATCCGAGTTCCCAGAGGTAATTTTTTCCGCCACTAGGGGGCGAAAACTGAAAATTACCTCTATACTAATGCAGCTAACTCACTGCAGTATCCCCAGCCTTTACTTGTTTTAACATGGCTGGGGATGTCTAGCTGAGCTAGGCTAAGGTAGAGTAGCGGTAGGACTCGCAGCCCAGAAGTGGAGGTTAATTTCAGGTCAGCAGGACTGCTCACTGCCAGGAGTCATTTAGGTCATCGTTCCAACTCTCACCTATGGTCATGAAGTGTGGGTCATGACCGAAAGTATAAGGTCTCGGGTACAAGCGGCCGAAATGAGTTTTCTCAGAAGGGTGGCTGGTATCTCCCTTAGAGATCAATCACCCGAGAGAGACTTGGAGTAGAACCGCTGCTCCTTCACTTGGAAAGGAGTCGGGTTAGGTGGTTTGGGCATCTAGTATACGGATGCCCCCCGAACGCCTTCCTAGGAAGGTCCTCGATGGACGTCCCACTGGGAGGAGACCCCGTGGCAGACCTAAGACCAGATGGAAGGATTATATCTCCAAACTGGCCTGGGAACGCCTCGGTATACTCCCAGAGGGAGTGGAGGAAGTTGCTCAGGATAAGGAAATCTGGAAGTCTCAGTTGGAACTGTTACCCCCGCGACCCGATTCCGGATAAGCGGTTGAAGATAGATGGATGGATGGAGTCAAAAACTGACACACACACACACACACACACACACACACACACACACACACACTAGAAATGAGAGGCCCGAGAGCAGGCTCACGTCACTGCCCCGTCACGGATGTTCTGACAACAGCGATGTGACGTATCTGCTCTCATTTACATACGTTTATGTACGGCGACTCGGTGACATTCACGTACATTGTTTAGACTTGAATGAGCAGGAGATCAGAGACCAGAGACAATGAACGACTGCGTAATCTCACAGGAGCGAATATCATGGCAGGCGTCGTTACGCGAGTTCCATCTCATGGAGAGGGAAGACGACGCTATGAACAAGGCCATCACGTTCCTCGAAACCGAACACGACGAAATACAGTCGCACGGCGCAGAGCTGGAGAAGGAGCTCAGCGACGCCCTGAAGGTACTGGCGCCCATCGACCAGAAGCGCGAGGAGATGGCCATCAGAGTGGCCCGGGCCAAGACCCTCAAGGAGAAAAATGAAGCCTTGAGGAAGGAGCAGGAGAGAAGCCTCGGCAAGGAGATGCAGTTCAAAGACAACCGGATATCCACGGAGCGCGAGACGATGGAGCATCGCTTCAAGAGAGAGATCGAGAGAGAGGAGAAGAAGTGGGAGCGGGAGCGACTGATCATGAGACTGGAGAACGAGACCTTCAGCGAGAGACTCGTCATCGCAGCGGGCGAGATCAAGGAGATGATGAAGAGCGAGGACGAAAAGCAGAACATGAAAAAAGAGCACTATGACCACATGGTCCTTTTCAGGGCCGAGATCAAGGCGGAGGAGGAGAGATGGAGAGTGGAGATGGAGAAGATCCTGATCGAGCAGACCCAACTGAGGACCGAGATGAGGCACAAAGAGAGGCTCTGGGCAGAGGAACGTAAAGACAAGACGGACAAGTTCAGGAAAAAGATGGCCGAGAAGGAGATGAACTGGAAGAACGAGAGACACAAGCTGGTCAAATTGAACCGGGCTTTGGCTCTAAAGTCCAGCTTCACGGAGCACTGGATCAAGGATCTGGAGGAGCAGATCCGAACGGTAGGGACCGAGATCCTGGAGACGAAGAAGTCTCTCGTGGCAAACCTACACGGGCTGGAGGAGAGATGTCTCGCCCTCGTGCGCGAACAGGCCATCGATCCCGAGCCCGTGAAACAGATGTTCCGGACCAAGCTCAGTTTGGCCGACATGATGCCATCGGCGAACAGGAAGAACAGTGTTTGGAAGATAGTGGATGGCTGGAAATAAAGGGTCCTTGGAGAGGCTTCCTTGAGGGGTCTCCATCTAAAAGGTTTATATTTAGGAACCAAATGGTCCCTTAAAGGTCTACATCTGAGAGCGTTTACAATTCAATTATTATTAATTAATAAAGGGTCCCCATTAGAGACATATGAGCCACTAGTCTTCCTGGGGTCCTGAACAAAGCAAGACATACACGTAAAAATACAAATAAAAGTAGAAAATATAAATATATTTAAAAGTAAAAATACAAAATAAAGTATAAAAACTAGAAAGACGCAATTCTGGGGAAATTGCAAGTGTGGTTGCCGTGACGTGAGTCACGAGGAATCCACTGGGGAAATGAAATCCGTCTTACTATTTATATCATATATTGTGATGTATTGTGTCAACCCGCGTAACATTACTCAGAAGGTCTACAAAAAGGTTCAATTTGCTGGAAAAAAAAATAAAAAATCTCGGACCGAATACAATAGTGCGTTGCCAATAGCAACCACACCAAACAGATAAAAATACAAATTAATATTCTAATACTATAATCAAATCAAAAACAAAACGTCGAGTCAAATAAAATTAAACAAACAAACAAACAAAAAAGACAGCTAAATACTTACAATACAAGATATCTCTTAATGTTTTTTTTTCCAGAGTGCTGCAAATCTCAATGTTTTTTTTCTTCTTTTTTTTCAGGGTGCAACAGGGTGCTACAGATTGTAAAAGAAGTGTAACAGTCAACTGATCTGTTTAAGTTTAAAGTTTAAATATGCAAAAAAGGAAACATTTACTTTTTCTTACAAAGTAAGAAGGCTACTCAGACAGACCGCTATTTTAACAAATTATTTTATAAATACATTCTGAAGGTCTCTAAAATAAAGTTACTATACTGCGGTGTCACGGTTCAAATATGACCCAGCAGATAATATTAGAACATTGTGAGTTGCTCCGTGGATCAGATTTGGGGGGACTTTCCCCCACAGTGTTGAAGTAGGGGTGGGCGATATGACAAATCCAATATCACAATGTTTTTCCAAGCTGCATCACGATACACAATCTTATCACAATTCTTTTTTATGTTGGTTTTATGGTTATTTTTCAAGTTACCAGTACTTAACAGTACAACCACCTACAAGGTAACAAAAACTAAAATGAAACAGACCATTTAGACCAGTGGTCCTCAAAGTAGGGTCCAGGGACTCTCTGGGTTCCTTTTGGGAGGTCTAAATTGACCGGTCTAAATTGACCCTTACAAGTATGTAACTCTAACAGTATACAAATGAAACCAAATGGACCCTTACTGGTCCATTTGATTTCATTCGTAAACTGTCAGAGTATTGTACCTTAACATTGTAAAGTATGCAGGTTTGAATGAATTCTGCAATGAATCTCTGTAACAATTCAACAGGATCTTTTACAAGGCTCCCTCATTGTATCACGACATATGCGATCTCTGAAAAGGCATATCGTGGAGACATTGTATCGTCTCAAGTTACGATATGTATCACCATATCGCCCACCCCTATGTTGAAGTTGGAGCTAAGATGCCAGTGCTTTGGGTGCTGGTGCTGTTCTGCTGCAGAAGGATGCTTGGGATGTGAAAAATATGGCCGCAGCTTTTAAGCATGGTGCCTGTGTGCAGTGGTGGACGTTCTCAGATGCAGATTAAATTATAACTAGAAAATATGGTTCCTTCGAAACAATCGTGGGCTCGCTTCAAGCCAAAAAAACAATGGCTATAAAAGTACAAAATGTCAAGATCGCAGGCAGTGCTCTTTTTGACGCAATCGTACACTGCATGCGTGATTTGAGTTATGCAAAAGTTGACCCGCTGGTGGCGCTATAACAGGCCAATGTGAGAAGGGTGGCATCTGTTCCTTGACCTAGTGGGAATGTGCGTGCAAAATTTCACGCACATCGCAGGCTGTGTTCATGATTTGAGGCGTTAGGGTTAGGGTTAAATTGCATGATACTGACCATGATACTGACATGATACTGACCATGATACTGACATGATACTGACATGATACTGACCATGATACTGACATGATACTGACATGATACTGACAAGATGCTGACCATGATACTAACCATGATACTGACCATGATACTGACCATGATACTGACAAGATGCTGACCATGATACTAACCATGATACTGACCATGATACTGACCATGATACTGACATGATACTGACCATGATACTGACAAGATGCTGACCATGATACTGACCATTATACTGACAAGATGCTGACATGATACTGACAAGATGATACTGACATGATACTGGCATGATACTGACCATGATACTGACCATGATACTGACATGATACTGACCATGATACTGACAAGATGCTGACATGCTACTGACAAGATGATACTGACATGATACTGGCACGATACTGACAAGATACTGACCATAATACTGACAAGATGCTGACAATATACTGACATGATACTGACAAGATACTGACCATGATACTGACCATGATGCTGACCATGATACTGGCAAGATACTGACAAGATACTGACCGTGATACTGACAGGATACTGACCTTGATATGGACATGATACTGACCATGAACCATGGTATCATGGTTGATATCATGAGTTTGGAAGCACTTTAGTTTTATCAAATCATTCAATGCATTAATTTGGGAGTCATTGGTCCTCCTTGGAATGAAAAGGTTTGAGAAGAACCACTCTCTGCATTGCCTTGGAAGACCACAGGTTGCATCACTAGGTGGAGCTATGCGCTTTAAAAGTAGAAAACAAATTAGATGGCGGGGGCAGTGTTGCCATGTCTGCTTATTACAAGCGACATTGGGCTGATCTTTCTTTGAGTCTTTGTAGTCCTACACCGGCCATGTTGACGTAGAACATAATTAGTTCTATGCCAATCAAACACATTGAAACACCTGTGTTGGTCCTCAACATGGCCGTTTAGGACTACAAATGAAACCATGTTTTGTTTTTTGTTTTTAAGTGTTGTTACCTACTACCCAAATTATGTATTTGTCCGGAATGTCTGTGGACCCCCATCTGAAGATAGTTTGCACCAGAGACCCCATACAAGATTTCTGTAGGCTACTTAAAATGTTTAAAGAATAGATAGGCTATATAAATAATATATAGTATAATCTTTCCTCCCCCAAGATAAGCTCACAACGTGTTGTGACCATAGACCAGTGGTTCTCAAACAGTGGTCCTTCATGGGGTTCCAGGTGGTCCCCAGCTAAATGATGGAGAGTTGGTAACCAAATGGACCCTTACTATAGATCGTTTAACTCTTGAGAGTATAAATGTTACACTCTCAGTAGTTAAATTATTGTTTAACACCATGCATTTCCTAACAATCATCTACATAATTAGAGAATGTAGAAGAATTGTTATATTGATCAATGTTTGCCTGTTCGTCCTAACATCAATACAGCATGGAATTGGACAAAACCTTATCCAAATAACAACACATTTTTGGAGAGGCTAAATCTCATCAAATGGTGGTCCGTGCCCCGTGGCTCAAAGGCCAAATAATTAATGGCTCTTTATATGAAAAGGGACTCGAGGCCTGATTTACACTGCAGCCAAATCCAGCCTGAATCAGATCTGTGTCACATCCAGAGTGGAATCTGATTGGTTTCATATGACCATGTGACCATTTATACCAATCAGATTCCAGTCTGGATGTGACCCAGATCTGATTCAGGCTGGATTTGAGAAGCTAACGGCTGCAGCCTGCGGGAAGTCTGCAGATGCGGGTCTGAAGACCCGGGTCTGCAGACCCCATACTACTTGACTTTACTGGCCCCTAGTGATTCGGTGACTGTGCAGACATTGTAGTCACTTGGACAGGGCGTTTATCGTGGGCTTGCCCAGGCCTTACGGCCTGGGCATAAATATAACGATTGCATTCACCACGGCTTCGTAACTCGCCGGCCGCGCGAGTTACGAAGCCGTGGTGAGAATGCAATCGTGCAATCTTTGCGAAGAGCAGGACCAAGGTCCGCTGGCCTTCGCGCTGCTTGCAATGTCGTGGACAATCGAGCGGCTCCGCCTGGAGCTAAGGCTGCCACTGGGAGCAGTAGAGAGGTTGACTTGGGTCTGCAGAACTGTTTGCAGACCCAGGTCTCGCAGACGCCTTCCTGCAGACCTGTTTGCAGACCCAGGTCTCGCAGACGCCTTCCCGCAGGCTGCAGCCGTTACTACTTGCTGGATTTGGCTGCAGTGTAAACTAGAAGCAGTGCTCTTCCGAGCACAGGTCTCCACCAGGCCACACAAATCGGCCTGTTATAGCGCCACCATGAGGCTGATTTAAAAATTGTGGGGCAGAGGTTCTGAATTAGCATCCAGGGAGTGTGTGTGCTCAGTTTGGCAGCGATCGGGCCAACGGTGACTGAGATTAGCTGCTCACAAACTGCGAGCACGGACGGACGGACGGACGGACGGACGGACGGACGGACGGACGGACGGAGGGGAAAACATACTCTCCCTCAGCCTTCGGCTGGTGGAGACAATCAGGCCTCTGAGCCAGTGGTGGTAAACTAGGGCAACACACTGTTGTTCTTGCAGCTTCCTCATTGGCTAAAAGGAAGGGCCTCCATAAAGGAGAGCAAATCCCTAGCCTCCTTCAAAATTGGCCTGAAAAGTCACCTTCAGGTGGGTGCTACTCGAGACTTATAAATAGACTAAGCACATACCTACCCCCCCCCCTTCCTTTGTAAATATCTCCCTCCTATTTCTCTTTATTAGTCTACTATTATTAATTTTTTCCCTTGTTATTTTAATTTCTTATGACTGCTTTTTTATTTTTCCCCCTTGTTGCTGACAATTTCCTATGCATAGTAGCCTACTGTGTTCTATCTGTCTGTCTTTTAATGTTATATGAGATGAGATCAGTGGTGTAAAGTAACTAAGTACTTTTACTTAAGTAATGTAGGCCTACTTAAGTACTGTACTTATGTACAGTTTTGAGGTATTTGTACTTACTTTCCGATTTCCAATACTTTTACTTCTACTCCACTACATCTGGGATCCAAATATTGTACTTTTACTCCACTACATTTATTTGAAAACTTTAGTTACTAGATAGAACTACTTTGCTGGTATAAAGTATAATACTACATAAACAACTTTAGTCCTATTTTATACTTTGGCTATGTGAAAATAGCCGATCTACCGGATGCGACGCGTTGTGAGCTTGTAGATCTGCTATTTTCAAACATTTTGTACTTTTGAAGCCAATTTCTAACAGAGTACTTCTACAATGCAGCATTGATACTTTTACAAGTAGAAAATGAGAGTAGCCTACTTTTTCCACCACTGGATGAGATACAGATACATAAAGTGGTTCCTCTGTAAATAAGCCAAAACGATTTAACTAGGATCTCCTAAGTTGACCTTGTACCAGTGATTTGTACTGTCATGAAACTGTACTTTTTCCTATTGCAAACGTCTTCAATCAATCAATCAATCAATGGGAAAATGTAAAAACCACACTCCCAATTTTTCCATTGGAGGGTAGGCCTATGCACGTGACATCACTGTTGCTGGAAGTTATGTGGGAACACGCCTACTGAGTGGCAAAAAAATCATTTCTGCCATTGACAGCCCATACATCCAAACAGAAAAGTCCTATCTGATTGTATTAAACAAAGTTAAACTCACCAACATTGCGGCTGTACTGAAAGCTTCAATTATCCTCTTTCTATCTGCAAAGTTTTTGTTTCATAAAAATCCACCATAGGCATGTTATGAGCTAGTTAGTGTCAAGACATTCTGTACAGGATTTTATTTTTCCAACTGTCAGAGTTTGGAAGCACTCGTTTTCTACAACATACAACATCCTGCTGCCTCCTGCATTATGTGCAAATTAGTATACTATATATATAACTATATAGATTAGGCATCTTCATAGTTTTGCTCTTGTTTTCATTTGCCTGGTGGTTTGCTTATTCCCCCCCCAAATCTGGCAACACTGGACAAAAAAAAAACGACAACCAACCAATGAAGAGCAGTTTCCGGCGGAAGCGGCAGTTCCAGCGCAGTGTGTGTTTTTCTGTAGTCATCGTTAGCAGCTAGCAAGTAGCAACTAAAACCTCCTGAAGCACAAAGAAAACTCTTCTAGAGATATTTTTGTACTTTCTTTAGTCGTTGTGTGTTATATACAATAACAGCATGCCTCAGGAGAACCTAGAAGAGGAGGGTTTGCCCAAGAACCCCGACCTGAGGATCGCTCAGCTGAAGTTCCTGCTCACCATGGAGGGACACCGAGGAGATGCTGCCGTTAAGACCGAGCTGATGGAGGCCATCAGAGCTAACAGTAAACCTAAAACTATATGTTCTATTAATGTTATATAAGATACATAACGCTGATGGAGGCCATCAATGACAACCTCACTCTGTGTTCCTCCAAACTGTTACATTTCAAAGGTCTCCCCTTAACTCTGACAGTGTACAATCGGAACCAAATTACAACGGGTGACGGGTCCCTAATTTGGTTCCATTTGTACACTGTCAGAGTTATAGACTTGTAAGGGTCTATTTGGCTCCATTTGTACACTCTCAGAGTTATAGAAGGGTCTATTTGGCTCCATTTGTACACTCTCAGAGTTATAGACTTGTAAGGGTCAATTTGGTTAAATTTGTATGCCGTCAGAGTTATAGTTGTAGTTGTATAGGTGTTAATAACTTTAGTTATCATATTTGATCGATTAATGTATATTACCCAAAGGCAGACTGGAACAAAATGGACCCATAAGGGGGTTCTTGAAATGTAATGGTTTGAATTCCATGAATGATTGGTAATGTGCAGCTACAAGTAAGTAATATTACGGTAAGTGCAAAACATCAACTGAAACATTCCAAATGAGAGTAAATTAAATATCATGTGATAGGCCTAAATACATTGTATAGGAATGGTATGCCATAGACTGTCATACTCGCCGATACCAGCGTTTTAGAAGGTAATCGGAAGCTTTTGCGATACTCGTAAACGAACGACTCTTAAACCATTTGGCCTAGAATTATTGAATGCTTTAACCAGTGAAAAATAGCAGATATATAAACTCACAGCGCGAGTCCCGCGCTGTGAGCTTGCAGATCTGCTATTTTTAAAAAAGACGTGAAAATGTGTGCAAATCTTTGAATATATGTATTTTCAAAGCGAACGTTTGTAACTCAAATTTTGCTTCTGGAGGTCCCTGGAACTAAATATTTTGAGATGGGGTCCATGGCCAAATACATATCATTTTGGGGGTCCTTCACATGAAAAGGTTTGAGAACCACTGACATAGCAGTCTCAAGAACAGACTAACTGAGCTCCAGTTAAGTGAAAAGGACCTTTTCTTTGACGATGGCTGGCCAGATTGCTGACACAGAAACATAGGGTTTTTCAAAAAAACCCTAGAAGGATTCAAAAGACACTTATAGAATCGGGTCAAAATTCTGATTTTCACGATTTTTCAAAAATAGCAGATCTACAAGCTCCTCGGTGCCGCGCTGTGAGCTTGTATATCATTGTATACCCCCATAATGATATGTATTTGGCCACGGACCCCCATCTCAAAATATTTAGTTCCAGGGACCCCCCAGCAAAATTTGAGTTACAAACGTTCGCTTTGAAAATACACATAGTCAAAGATTTGCACACATTTCACGACTTTTTCAAAAATGGCAGATCTACAAGCTTGCAGCGCGGCACTCGGTGCCGCGCTGTGAGCTTGTAGATCTGCTATTTTTCGATAGTTAAAGCTTAAAAATAATGATACACAATAATGTGTACCCGTTCTAAATGGGGCTAAAACGGTCTTTCCCCTGTGATGTGTGTGTGTGTGTGTGTGTGCACTGTAGACATGGCTCCCTACTACGAGCCCCTGTGCAAGGACCTGAAGTGGACACTGGACGGGGACCTGCTCAGTAAGATGAAGAAGGCCAACGAGGAGGAGCTGAAGCGCCTGGACGTGGTCCTGGAGGACGCCGAGAAGAACCTGGGAGAGAGCGAGATCCGAGACGCCATGATGGCCAAAGCCGAGTACCTGATCCGCATCGGAGATAAGGTACGAATGTTGAATTGGCTTAGGAATATCATTCTTAATTAAATAAGTCATGTTAGTTATATGACACACACACACACACACACACACACACACACACACACACACACACACACACACACACACACAGACACACACACCATCCTCTGTAAGCTTAACCCTCCCAGTCTGAGGCAATTGATGGCAGTTTATGCTCAATCTTTAGGATTGTTTCTGGCAACTTGAATTGTAAAAAAAACATCAGCGCTATTCAACCTGCGGCATGTCTATGCGGCCCGTCATGGTCATACCAATAAAAATATATTTTGTCTACTTTCAGTGTGTACAAATCATTTCATTTTTCAGTTTCTCTCCGAAACCACTAGGAAACTATTTTTCAACTTTTTTGCAATTTAGTTTGTTCCAAAAGAATAAACTTTGTAATTTCATCACTACCGGTAATCATTCCACGACAATCTTTTTGTTCAATGAGGTTTGGCCTTATAGATGGAAATGCGGCTGTTTTATGTGCGATTCCTTCATTCTTAGACTACTCGTGTGGTGTGTTAAAAAAATCTTTGTCTAAACGTCCAAAACAGGACCGTCATTTTTAGCTTGCGGCCCTTGGACTTTTTGTATTTTGCTGTGTGGCCCCTGAGCCATCATAAGTTGAGTAGCCCTGTTTTCGAGCCTTGTTGACAGAGATGTTGTTGTGCTTGTCTGTGTGCGTCCACAGGAGGGCGCTCTGACAGCATTCAGGAAGACCTATGACAAGACAGTAGCTCTGGGCCACAGACTGGACATCGTCTTCTACCTGCTGAGGATCGGCCTGTTCTACATGGACAGTGACCTCATCACACGCAACTCTGAGAAAGCTAAAAGGTAAATCTAAAATTATTTATCAAGTAATAGTGGGTTTAAGTGGTACTGAATGTGCAGCTCAGCAAAAGCTAATTCCTAGTATAGTGTATGACGAGGGGAATATTTCACGATAAATGATCTCCACGATACGACTGTATCTGTGAGTGTTTTGTATTTTAATCACGATAATAACAAATTATCGTCCCATCCCTTGTCTCTGGGTTGTTGTTTCTTTTGTTGAAAACATGATCTGGTGTTTGTCTTGATTTTGACAGCAAATTCTGATTTAGTTTTTTGTAATTCTTTTGTCATCTTTTGAATATAATTCTTAGTGATGCTGCGATATAGATTTTTCACCTTCGATACGACATACGATATGAAAGCATCTAATTCGATACGATTCCGATATGGACTGACACAATATAGCACATCATTTTAAGTATTTCTATGATGTCTGATATCGGGCAGGCCGCACTCTTTTATAAATGTACTATTTATTTCTGATTTTGAATCAATGTTAAAAAAGTGTATTGTTCCACTAGTTTTACAATCTAACGTTATGAAAATAGCCGATCTACAAGCCCACAACACCTTGCAGCATGACATGTTGAGAGCTTGTAAATCTGCTCCCTTTCCCTTATGACGTTTTTTTTTTCTCCGTTTTTTTTGCAAGTTTTGATGATATGATTATTTTGGGGGGTCACAGCCTGAACAGGTTGAGAACCACTGGTCTAGGAAATCACCACTGTTATGTTTTTCCTCTCCCCAGTCTGATAGAGGAGGGAGGCGACTGGGACAGGCGGAACAGGCTGAAGGTGTACCAGGGCCTCTACTGCGTGGCCATCCGGGACTTCAAGCAGGCGGCCGAGCTCTTCCTGGACACCGTGTCCACCTTCACCTCCTACGAGCTGATGGACTACAAGACCTTCGTCACCTACACCGTCTACGTCTGCATGATCGCCCTCAAGAGGCCCGACCTCCGCGAAAAGGTGGGAAAGGCTTGATATTTCCACATGTCGTTGGTTCGACTAAGGGTTAGTTTTAGGCATAGTTTCACTGAGGTTACTGTATGGTTAGGCTTAGGCATAGGTGGTTAATATTCACCAGGTTATCCTTCACCAGCGTCGGCAGGTTAGAATTCACCAGTGTTGAACTAATGGGACATCGAACAAATGCTGATGTCACAATATCGACACGCTCCCCAAAAGGGTTTAGTTTAGTTTATTTGATCATCTCATTATACAGGTCATACATTCATATAATCATTGTTACAGGTGATCAAAAGCTGAAAGCTTGTGAATGCCTATCCTACGTATTCATGAATTAAGACATTGATTAGTTATAAGAGTGATCAGATTATTATTGTTTTTTTTTTCCATAAAAGAAAACAAATTAAAAAAAAAGAGAAAAAAAAGATGGAAGAAGAAAGAAAAAAGAAGAAAAAAGTGAAAAGAATTTTAAAAACAAGAATGTATATGGAAATAAAGGACTTGATAAGAATACCCATTTCATGATGATAACAATTCAAGAAACATATATGTTATAAGAGTGTACACGTTTACCGTCTAGAGAATGATAATACATAGGTACAAAGTAATAGTAAAAGAAAATGATAATACAAATAATAATAATAACAAATAAAAATGCTAATAGTAATGAAGACTAAGTTTTGCTGTATTTAGCCAGGATATTTGATTTGAGTATTTTTTGAAATTGTAAAATGTTCTTACTGTGTTTGATCTCTTCTGTCAAACTATTCCAAATCTTTACTCCACAAATAGAAATGCACATACTTTTACGGGTGGTCTGAACAGTTGCTTGTTTAAAATTGAGTTCCCACCTTAGGTCGTAGCCCCCCTCCCTATCACTAAACATGTTAAGAATGTTAGCTGGAAGCAGTTTATTTCTTGCCTTGAACATCAGTTGAGCAGTTTTGGTCCGGAAGCTTCAATGTACAAGACCTCAAAAATAGATTATTTGTGTGTTCATAAAACCCCACTTTATGTACTATTCTTATTGCCCTTTTTTGTAATATGAATAGAGGATGAATATTACTACTGTATGTATTTCCCCACACTTCCAGGCAGTAGGACAGATATGGCAGTATAAGCACGTTGTACAGGGTTAACAGAGACGTATCATTTAGAATATCCCTTGTTTTACCTAAGACACCGACATTCCTTGCTACTTTTGCCCGCACATACTGTATATGGGATTTCCAGTTTAATTGGTGATCTATTACTACTCCCAAAAACATATTTTCGTAAACTCTTTCCAATTGAATACCATCAATTTTTAGTTCAGGTCAGGCTTTACTGGGCAGAGGAAGAGGCTGTGCAGTTTGGACATCTGTGTTGATTTTGACAACATCTCTTTTGATGTAGTTTTAGTCAGTCTTTTGAATGCATTTTCATTTTGTTCTAGTTTTAGTCCACTAAATATATAATTTTGACAATTTCGTCAAATAAAAACTGGACTAAAATGTTAGGGAGGGACTTGTTGAGAGGAGATCCAGTAGAACTAAAAGACAAGTCATTTTGTGTTTGGTTGCGCTCTGAAAATAGCAGATCTACAAAAGGCTACGCCTAAAACGGAATAGATTTGCCTCAAAACAAAGTGTTGGCAGTTTGTAACGTGACGTTCTCTCTCAGGTCATAAAGGGAGCAGAGATCCTGGAGGTTCTTCACAGCCTGCCTGCCATTCGCCAGTACCTCTTCTCTCTGTACGAGTGCCGCTACTCCGTGTTCTTCCAGTCGCTGGGTGAGCGCAACAACAGGGTTTCTCCTCTTCACTGGAAAAAAAAAGCTCCTCAAACAAATCACCAAATGATAATTTATTACCTGGTCGTTCCTTTGTACCGGACCGGTCTCCTTGACTAGGCGTGGGCGATATGGAAAAATATAATATCACAATATTTTCCCAAGCTGTATCACGATACACAATCTTATCACGGTTCTTTTAATTTTCATATTGTTTTTTTATGGTTATTTCTCAAGTTACTTAACAGTACAACCACCAACAGTACAACCACCAACGGTACAAGATAACAAAAACTAAAAGAAAAAGGAGTAACAGACCATTTAGACCAGTGGTCCTCAAAGGACCCATTACGGGTCCATTTGGTTTCATTTGTATACTGTCAGAGTTAAGGGGAGACCTTGACATTTTAAAGTACTACTGATACTGATTTAGACAAAACGTCTCATCGATATTTATCACCATATCGCCCAATCCTGTTTTTCAGGATTCTAAATGCAAGCGTTGAAAGGAGTAGTTCACCCCCAAAATGACTTTTTTCTATTGATTAACTGAGTACAAGTACAGGTCAAGTTCTGCTTGCCCAAAGGTCATGGCCCTCTTGCCTGAAAAGTAATAGTTTGATCCAATCAATAACTGCCAAGTGGCGAGAGTCACTTTGAACATCTGAACGAGCGCAACTGCTACTTGTTAAACGGTAGCATTATTTACTTTAATGAATAACCAATATGATTTAATATAGACTGTTGCTTCCCCATTCAAACTTGCCTGTCATGCAAACTGAAAGTAAACTCCACTTGCCCAAGCGTTTTATTTACTTGCCACGGGTGTCAACCCCTGTATAAATGGCAAACGTAGCAGCAGTTGTACAAGTTCGAAGCTTGCAGATTTAGTGTTAATATCAAGTAGGACATTAATTAAACAAAAAAAAGGTTAGAGGTTTCTGCCTGCGTTATTTACTTGTTCACGTATGCTATATAGATAACATGTTATTTAGACAAGACGCCAGGTTTGGCGTCTAGTTTTGTGGTTACTTGATACTGATAGCACTTTTAACCCATTTTGGCCTTGCCTAGAATTATTGAACGCTTTAACCGGTGAAAAATAGCAGATATACAAGTTCACAGCGCGGCACCGAGTGCCGTGCTGCGAGCTTGTAGATCTGCTATTTTTGAAAAAACGTGATTTATGAATATGAATATATCTTTTTAAAAGCGAACATTTGTAACTCAAATATTTGCTTCTGGGGGTCCCTGGAACAACATGTTTTGAGATGGGGGGTCCGCGGCCAAATACATGTAATTTTGGGGGTCCTTGACATGAAAAAGTTTGAGAACCACTGATTTAGAGGAAGGATTTTAGAAGTCGGGTCAAAGATCGGGTCAAAGATATTCAAAGACTTGCACGCATTTTCACGATTTTTCAAAAAATAGCAGATCTACAAGCTCGCAGCGCGGCACTCGGTGCCGCGCTGTGAGCTTGTATATCTGCTGTTTTTCAATAGTTAAGGCATAAAATAATGGTTAAAGTGGTTAAAATCGAATGCGACTCGGGCGCGTTCCAGGTATTTGAGAGTTAAACAGTGCACCTCTCATTTGAGCGTTGTGTTGTGTGTTGCTTGCAGCCACGGTGGAGCAGGAGATGAAGAAGGACTGGCTGTTTGCCCCTCACTACCGCTACTACGTGAGGGAGATGAGGATCCAGGCCTACGGTCAGCTGCTGGAGTCCTACCGCTCCCTCACCCTGGGATACATGGCCGAGGCCTTCGGTGTCAGCACAGAGTTCATAGACCAGTAGGTCCTCCACACACACACACACACACACACACACACACACACACACACACACACACACACACACACACACACACACACACACACACACACATTCTAGGGATGGGATGATAAGCGATATTTTTGTTTATCGTGATAAAAAAAACACTGGCGATAATCGTATCGCAGAGATTTAAAGGAGCTATAGTCTACTTTTTCTTGAAAGACGGATGCTAAAATAAAAATATTTTATAAAAAAATAAGCTTCATATATGTGTTTCAATTAAAAAATTACCACAAAAAGCGTAAAATAATGATAAAATAATCATTTTGGCCATTGTCGGGCCGACACTTTGTTTACATCCTAGTCTAACACTATCAAAGAATAGACTAGAATGTAAACAAAGTGTCGGTCTGACAATGGCCAAAATGATTATTTTATCATTATTTTACGCTTTTTTTGAATAGAAACACATGTATGAAGCTTATTTTTTTATAAAATATTTTCGAAACTATTTTTATTTTAGCATCCGTTTTTCAAGAAAAAGTTGACTATGGCTCCTTCAATTTATCGTCAAATCGTCCTCGGTCATGCACTGGGATCATACAAGCTCTACCAGCTCACACCGTGTCACATTGCGACGCGTTGTGAGCTTGTAGATCTGCTATATTTTGGCAAATTTTCCGCCCCAGGATAATGGATGTTGGGGATATTTTTGATTTTGCAATCGTGATATGAAATTTTCATATCGTCCCATCCCTAACACACACGTGAGCCCGACCAATTTATTTGACGGCACATGGATTAAACTTGCACTGTTTCCCAAACACTGAGTCGTTTTTATTAGGGATGGGTATCGTTCACCTTTGAAAAACCTTTTTCGATACCTGGGAATCGATACGATACCCTTTTCGATACCATTTTCGATACTTTTTATTTAAGTTTAGCTGCTGAGGTGATGATGATGATCACACAGTGTGGCAGAGCGGAGAGTATAGACGTTGGATAATCATCATAATAATAAACATTATAGGCTATTGTCGGCTATTTTCCACAGTAACGAGTGTAGCCTAATAAAGCAGTCATTAAACTCTCAGTAGCCCAACTGTTACAGATGCGACCGGCCAGGGGTGCGTTCCAGAGTATCGAAACGAGGTATCGTTCGTTTTTATGTGAACCGATACCCGATAGTATCGATGTCATCAATCGATACCATTAAAAGTATCGCAGACGATACCCATCCCTAGTTTTTATGTGTCACGAGTCCAGTAAAAACTCTATTTTCTTTTCCTAAATTGCACAAAGGAAATTAACATCTAATCCTGTTTCTCAAACTAAAGGTGTCGTGTCAACAATATTATTATAACAAATTCAGTCGTCGTGGCTAAAATTATTGGCACCCTTGCATTTGTAAAACAGAAAAAAACGAAATCTTCCAGATTAAGCTTGGCAAATTAAAACATATTTTGTATCAACATACAGTATTTGGTTTGCAGAGGAACACAACATAAAACTAGAATAAATGCAGAATCCTTGCTCATTCTACACAGAAACTTGCATAAATACTTAAATACACTGTAGTTGAATTTCAAGCAGGCTCTTCACCTGGAACTCACCTGTGGTGAGTCCAAGTTGACTTTAATCTTTAGTAACCACTAATCCACCCTGTTTAAATGGAGTAAATCCTCATTCTGCTGTTTTGTGTCACACACTGAGCATGGACAAAATGAAAAAGGAGAGAATTGTCAGGAGGTCAGATTGTATCCAAACATGGACAATCTCCAGAGACCTTGATGTTCCTTCACTGTGTGCAATCTAGACCATTGTGTGTTGTTTCTTTTTAAACAAATGCAAGGGTGCCAATGCTTTTAGCCACGACTGTATATTATATTTCCAAAGATTTTCAAACAAATCTGAGAAATTCCCTGAATAAAAAAATAATAGTCAAAGTAAAAATAGCCGCTATACAAGCGTACATCGCGGTGCGAAGCAACACGTGCGCTTGCAGATGCTATTTTTACTAGTTTGGGTCCCGGGGCAAAAGTCTAATCTGTCTTTTGGGGAATAATATTTGCATGAAGTGAAGTTCGTCTCTGCACTCTGTCCACAGGGAACTGTCACGATTCATCGCCGCTGGTCGTCTGCATTGCAAAATTGACAAAGTCAACGAGATCGTGGAAACCAACAGGTAAAAATATATTTAACGACCACCTGTTTTTTGACAGTCAAAAAGGGGGATAAGATTTCTTAACCCATTTAGACCTGGAATTATTTTATATTTAAAGGACAACTTTAGTTTTTTTACAACAAGGGTTCATATTTTTAGATTGTTATTAAAGAATATAAAAGATGAGTGTTAAAATTATTTCATTTAATTACTTCTTTCTATTGTTTTAGAGATTCTTATTTCAGTGGTTGGGGGCATGCGTACAAGTGGCTAAATATGTCATTTTACACAGAATAAGCCCATTCCCAAGATACAACGCAACCTTTCATGGTTGGATGTGACTAATGGGGGCTAGAAGTGTTACTGTAAATAGTAATAAAGAAACTGCTGGCTTATTGTGTCTAAAAATACATATTTACCACTTGTACGCATGCCCCCATGCGTACGCATGCCCCACATTTTTGCATGGTAAACGCGATAAAACAATAGAATGAAGCAAATGAAAACATTTTAACACTCACTTTTTCTTTTCTCTAATTACAACCTAAAATATGAACCCTTGTTGTAAAAAAACAAAGTTGTCCTTTAAGCCATTGAAAAATAGCAGACAAGCTCACGGCTCAGCATGCGAGCTTGTAGATCTGCTATTTTTGAAAAGTCGTGAAAATGTGTGCATATCTTTGAATATTTATATATTTTAAGCGAACATTTGTAACTCAAATATTTGCTTCTGGGGGGGTCCCTGGAACTAAATATTTTGAGATGGGGGTCCGTGGCCAAATACATATCATTTTGGGGGTCCTTGACAAGAAAAAGTATGAGCACCACTAACATAGAAACATAGGTTTTTCAACAAAAAAAAACCTTTAGAAGGATTTGGTAGACATATAGAATCGGATCAAAATATTCAAAGTCTTGGCACAAATTTTCACGATTTCTCAAAAATAGATCTACAAGCTCACAGCGCGGCACTTCTGTGAGCTTGTAGATCTGCAGTTTTTTTATAGTTAAAGCATAAAATGATGCGTAATAATGCGTTCTCAGCCTAAATGGGTTTTAATTGTTTGCTGTTTTCCTCCCTAGACCTGACAGTAAGAACTGGCAGTACCAGGAGACCATCAAGAAGGGAGACCTGCTTCTCAACAGAGTGCAGAAGCTGTCTCGAGTCATCAACATGTAAAAGCCCCTGAGGCACGGCCTCTTGTTCTTCTACTCATCCAAGTTTGTCTGAAAAAAAAGTGACCCTTATGTTGTGTATATAATAAATACAAATGTTTTTTTTCTCTGGACATTTTCATTTGTCTTTTAAACTTGTAAGCTGCCTTGTATATGATCTATTCTAAACGGTCGTTCATGCCGTGCACTAACCATGAAGTTCTGCGGTAGTTTAAAAAAAAATGTTTCTCGCTCAAGTTGGCCACAAAAGAAAAGGTGGAGTCTGAAGAGGTGAGTCTTCAGGCCACGGCGGAAGCTAGGGAGTGAGTGTCGACTGGGAGTTTATTCCACAGTTTGGGAGTTTGGTTATTCAAATAGCGGTGGGGTAAGTAGGGTCCCCAGACGGGGGCCGTCAAGTCAGTAAAACTAAGACGTGTATTAAAGGTATATTCAGTGATAATAAAAGTGGCCGGGGGTCATCTTGTCCCTTACTGGCCTTACAGCGTGGAAATGTTTAGTTTTTTATATATTTTTTACACCATTATAATGTTCTCGTTTTGATCATTAGACCCAATCACTGAATATTGGTAGGCCTACGTCTCCAGCTTCAGGATATGTATGATACTGATTTACTGCGAGACTGTGGCATTTTATGAGTTCAACAGTTTACAATCTAGGCATTTAGCAGACGTTCTTAATTCAGACCATAAGTAAACATAACATAACTACGGCCATACTCTACCCTGATTGGTCGAGGACTGGCTGGCCACCTGAAAATATTACTAAATGGAAAAAAAAAAAAAACGAATCTATCTATGCTCGTAACACGGGCCATGGTGGAAAGGTGGTTGCACACTGCACTGCGTGTTTTCGTTGCGTTTTGGAAATCCGAAAGCCGTAGGCCAGGGAGAGAGAGGAAAGAGAGAGAGAGCAAGGGACTCAGTGTCAGCTGCGAAAATCGGGAAAAATCAACCCTGGTCCGAAAATAAATACGAAACGGGCGGCAGTGTGCAAACGTGATTGACATAACGTGAGGTTGATTTTTTTTATTCACGCACTCCGAAATTCACTCCGATATTCGGCCCGAAAAACACAGCAGTGTGCAAAGACCTGAAGTCCTTATATGGTCAGCACACTTTCTAGTGAGGAGAATGAATGGAAAATGTACCAATTATATTTTTATTTGAATGAAATACAATCACTGAATATACCTTTAATGGGTCTTATAAACACCAGAGGTGGGAAAACTGCTCACGTTCTACTTAAGTAAAAGTGTCAATACTGCAATGCAGAAATACTCTGCTACAAGTAAAAGTACGTAATTCAAAATTGATTTGAGAAAAAAAGTACAAAAGTTCAGTTCACTTGCCCTGATTAAGACCTCACGGTCAAAACATGTTGGTTTTATAGAATAAGCTTTGTTTTAACTTCAAGCTCCTCTCCACCATACTTTTTTGAGTGCTCGGATTTCTTTTTTAGGCTGCACCCACACCAAAGTATACCCATGAGGGTGGATTCCGCCAATGCGTTTCAATGAGAATGGAGATTTTTCTTTGAAAAAATCTTCTACTGGCATGATGCAATTCAATAGTTAAATAGTCTAATACAGTGGTTTTTAACCAGTGGTCCCTGAGGGGGTAACCAGCGAAATGAGTTGGTAACCAAATGGACCCGTATTATAGATGTTTAACTCTTGACTTGAGAGTGCATTTCAAGTGCATTTGGTTTCATTTTACGCTCTCCAGTTTAAAATTATTGTTGCACAAACAAACGCATTACTCAATTTACAAGTCTACACTATTTAAAGGAGAGTACATTTTAAATGAGCCATCAGTGTTAAAATAAAATGTGTCAAACAAAATAGTTCTGTAGTTGGAGATGGTACAGACAGTAGTCTAAAGATCAGACTGTCACTCTAGTACTGAGGTTCCATGTTCAAATCTTAGTCCTCATACATTTCTGTTGTACTTTGACATTTTCAAAGGTTAAAATACAAAAGAATTCAAAAGCACCTGAAGACATCTCTGGCATATGGTGTAGCGGACCGATGATCAGTCTCAAAATCCCAGTCCTCCCACAGATCATTGCTGTGTTCCCTGGACCTTTTCAAGGTTAAAATACAAAATATTTAGTCAAAAGCACCAAGATACACCATCTCCAGTGAGAGATGGTGCAGTGGTCTAACGAACAGCCTCTCAGTTCAGAGGATTCATGTTCTAATCCCAGTCCTCCTAATAGGCCTATTTCTATTGTGCTTTGACATTTTCAAGGTTAAAATACAAAGGAACAAGTCAAAAGCACCTGAAGAATTGTGGAGTGGCATATGGTTTAGCGGACTGATGATTGGTCTCTCAGTTTTATGGTTCCATTTTTAAATCCCAATTAAGGATGAGATGTTGGAGGTTCAAGTCCCAGCCCTGTGTTGTTTCGGAGCACTTTACTCCCAAACATTTAGTAATAGGTTTAAATCCCTATCATATAACACACAGATATATGGGATCTCCTTCACCCCAAGGGCCATTTCGATATAAACTTGCCACAAAAAGTTCGGAAATCTAACTTTGGTTGATTATATCTCCCCTTTAATAAACCCAAATGGTATTGTGTTTTATATCATTTTTATCGTTGATTTGTCACCTTTACAACGAAGTACAGCTTGTAAGCATCGGCATAAGAGGCATGAGCTACACAGCCAAACGTGTGGGTAGCGCCGACCAGAATTTTGCCAAAATGGCTTGCAATATACTGTTCTGCTGGCATTTACTCTCGTTTTGGGCTTCCCTGACACTGAGCTTAACATTAACAAAGTGTAAAAATGGCCAATATGTGTGTTTTTTTCTTTTCCTTATTACTTTGCGAGAGTGCAATCATTCAATGCCCCAAGTAACAGTATTGCAGGCCTGCCAGGCCATTTTGACCATTTTTGGAGGGGCCCTACCCAGACGCGTGGCTGTGTTGCTCATTCCACTAATGCCAGATCCTTACAAGCTGTACCTCATTGTAAAGGTGACAAATCAACGATAACAATATCAAAAACAATATGAGAATGAGAAGTTAATCATCTGGGGACCCCCACAACATAATTTGGGGACCCCCTTGGCGGTTGAGAACCACTGCATTATACCATCATAAATTATCTTTTCATTGGAAATCATACTCATGACTGCTGTTCAGATGGTTTTTATGCCACCCACAGAATTCTACATGTAAAAGAGAACGATCTCAAAAAGGGACTCGCCTGGTTATAACTGAGGGGGAAATAAATGAAAACAGTAACTTGGATTAAAGAGGCAGAGACATAATTTCATATAAATAGCAGTATAAATTATTTTTTTATTTACAGAAACTTGTTACAAAACAAATATACTATACAATCTTTCTTTAAATATTAAGTAATTCTAACCTAACCTGTTTTGTTCATGAATTACATAGCAGCCAATACATAAAAGTCCAGCTGATCAAAATTATTTTTGATAATGTATACAAAAAAAAAAAGAAAAGAAAAAGAAATCATCTATACACGCCTTTACATTATATGAATGGATTTTTCTTTTCCTCCCAGAAACAAGCTGTTCTTTCACTTTTAACATTCCAAGTCTACGGTGCTTAAACTTTGCCAACGTTTCCACGCGCGTGGAAACGAGACGCAAAGATGTCAGTGGAATCTGAGGGTAAACAAAACACTTTGATTGAAACATTTTACATACAAATCATAGTAAACCCAGGCAGGGGCTTAGGCTGCAACACCTAGGCCAGGCCTACAGAAAACCTTTTGATGTGATCACGTCTGGAAAACGTTGATAATCCAAACTTTCAAAAGAAAAGAAAAGTTTAAACTAGTGTTTTCATACCAGGCAGCTGACAAGCTCTCAGGTTTTTCTTACCACATTTAGGGTTCATAGGCAGAATTGAAAAGCAAGCTTCCTAAACATTCAAGTAAGGGGAAACTTAACCCCAAAAAACACTGTTCTCAAACAGTCAGGGTGAAACAAATTCAGGCACTTTCTTATTTCGTTATTTCTTTTTTAAAAGCGGCAAACTATTTTCCTTATAAGCTGTGATTCAAAATGACTAATGTTTGGCAACGACGATGCAAGCGGTTTTCACTGTTTCGTAAGTGTTCCTCTTCCTTGCAATGATGATTGCTTCAAGTCCCTTCAGCCTCGCAAAAAAATAAAAATAAAAGGAGGAAATAAGTGCTTCAATCACGAAATGGGGTTTAAGGTCTTCCATCTAGCTAAGATTATATGATTGAAGAGTTCACGGAAATGTGTTAAACGAACGGGCACAGCTTTTTTTTAAAGCCCTGCATACCATTTTAGAATCACAGGCAAATTGGGTCACAAAGGTTCGTTTTTGTGTGGATTCATAGGCAACGTAAAACTGTTTTGAGAACGCACACGAGTTGAGACCTGGACTTGAATAAAGGTATCCTCCGTCAGACCCATGCTACAGTGCGTGTATCAAAACAGCAACCCGGTATCGCCAGTGGAAGCTTGTGATTGGCTGAACCGGAGGTAGGGAGCGCTCCGTTGTGGTGACGAAATTCGGGGGGATGAAGATTTACTATTCTGTCCATAACGGCACATAAGCCGGTAACGGCGCTGAGTCGGCTCATGCTCTAGTAGTTATAATAGGCCTACATTTACAGCAGTTTAGGCATTTTGGTTTGATAAGGTTGTGGGCAGAACAATTTGTCCTTGTTTGTTATTTGACTATTTTTACTTTAATTATAATTAAAGACACTTCATATTGAATTAGTGATTATAATAAATATAAATATGTCATGATTGCTAGATCAGATTGTGTTCATAATATAACGCCGGCGTGCCTCCGTCATCTCCACCGAAAACAAGCGCTCCCCCCTTGTTCCATTGTCGAAACCGGGGTGCTGTTTTGATTCACGCTGCTACAGTGGCAACACTTCACCTTGCGTGTTCTTTTTCCTTTAAGGATCCTCAGTACGACAATTCATGAGATGCTTCAACGTTTTACTTTATAGGCGTATTGCATTATATAGACTTGGCAGTGAACCACTTCAAATAATCAAGTCTTTTGACTTGTCATCTTGTGTGTTTTTTTTTTTTTTACTAAATAAATAATAATGACTTTGCAATTGTACCAAAAAAGTCCATGTGTACGAAAATGCCTGTGCAAAAATACATATTTCAATATGTACAATTTGTTAACAAAATATGTATTCTGAAATAGGGATACTTCAATACTTTGATAAATACGCCACGCTACGGGTGGGGGGAGAAAAAAAATGTCAAAAAGAAAATAGTCTCCTCCACTCCCAACACTATCTGACATCAGTGGAGGTTCATCGAAACAACGGGTGTCACCTAAAGTATAAACATTCCCTGTGGAGTTCTCACCGTGAATCTCACACCAAAAGCCCAACACCCGAACACATCAGTCAGTGAGAAGAAAAAACTCGGAAGAGATGGGAAGAGGGGGGGGGGGGGAGAGTATTGCGAGATCCAAGACTCCACTTTGACAAAAAAAAAAAGGAATACGAGAGTAACATGTCGCAGCTTTCCTTCCCTTGTGACCAAAGAAAAAAAAATCTCCCATCGCACACTGGCGGCGTCATATTCTGATGGGACATGAACATCTTTTTGACAGCCAAAGCTGGAGTAGTGGTTTACACCTGCAAGGAGGGTTAGGGAAGCTAAATAGCGGCCTTTGGCTAGCGTTGTGGGGGGGAAACTAAGCACTGCCCGTGGAGCAAAGGATTTATTTAGTGCTGTTCACAGTTGCAGGGCTAGGTCTACTGTGCAGGGTTCCCACACATTTTTACCAATTCATTTCCAAAACTTTTCCAGAATATTTAACCCAATTTCCAGGACTATATAACATTAATTCAGCTCAATAACAAGTCGCTTACTCCTATGCGCAATGCCCAAAGACAGGTAGTGTATGCCAGTGGTTCTCAACCTTTTTAGGCTGTGACCCCCGAAATAATCATATTTTAACTGGGGACCCCGGCACCCTGACGAGCACTAAGAGTTGAGGAATTTTGTATAACACGTTTCTACGCCTGCGTTGCGAGGCGTTGTGAGCATGTAGATCGGCTATTTTCACATTTTCTGCCTCTAATATTTGACAATTTGGCCAATTTTTAATTTGTCATTTCAGAGGTATTAACAAAATCAATAACCAAAGACAATGCATAGCAATTTTTTCCAGGACCTTCAAGGACCCTTGATCAATTCCAAAACTTTTCCAGTACTGGAAAAATAATTTTCTAATTTCAAAATATTTCCAGGAATTTCATGGCCGTGGGAACCCTGACTGTGGATGTCCTTTTTGCACACAAAGGGAAAAAAAACACACATTCAGGAAATAAACAGGTGTACTCGATACCAAAACGATCTCTGGGAATAGATTCAATTGAATGAATGGGCACGTCAGGTGTCCTGTTTCACATTTGCATGCACGACTGACTGTCTTTCGCCAAATCTACAAAGTACTCTTTGTAGTTCAGTGTAAAAAGCTCATAAGAAAACAACATAAAAAGGTTTTAACACTTGCATAATTATTTGGGGGTCAGAAAGAATGGAACTGGATCCATGCCTAAGCGGCTCGTCTCTGGCTACCGTACGTAGCCTGAGGTTTAGAAATGTCACCAAGAGGAGGAGGCGTTGGGGACACATGGGGGAAGGGAAACGACGGTGGCAATAGTGTGTAGGGTTCAAACGTTGTAGACGCCCGCCGCCCGCTCCCTTCGAAAGGCTTTGGAAATCAGGCGTTTTAGAGTTTCCAGTAGTCCAGCAGAATCTGACACAAAAAGAAAAAAAAGTCGTACACGTGCACACATTCACACGCACGCACGCGCACACACACACACACACACACACACGGAAGAGATCGGCTTGTTGTTGGCTCCCCAGTTTTGCTCAGTGTCTCTGTGGCTTTCCTTTTCCTTTTGGGTGGGGGGGGGGGGCTTTGCACTGGCCCTTTTTACCTGAACCCTGTCAACTCTGAAACCAACCACAGGTTTACAAACCCCCATGGCTGCTGCTGCTGCTGCTTTCCATCGCCGTTCCTCCTCCTCCTTCCAAAACCCGACGGGAAGACCTTATCAGAGCATTAAGGACAAACACTGAGACGGGCAGGGTGCTGGCTTACTCCATCAGACCCTCCTCCCTCCCCCCCGGCACCGTACGCCTGCCGTTTCCTCACACAGAAGGAAGGAAGGTGCCCCCTGAACCCCCCCACCCCACCCCACCCCACCCTACACTCACATGGCTTTGGGAGAAAAATAAGTTTCAATGACCACGACAAAAGTTGACGTAAACTGGGCTTGTTCCAGATCATCTCCACCCTGAGGATCGTGGGAAGCTGAGAGTAACGTTTGTTTTCTAGAAGGCCTCGTGCAGTCTGGAGCAGCAAGCGCTCCTCGTCCTCTCCGGTCTGCCCAGTGGTTCCACACACAGAACCCCCGCATCGCTGTTCAACGGTTCCACACACAGAACCCCCAGCACCGCTGTTCAACGGTTCCACACACAGAACCCCAACACCGGTGTCAGGGACGGGCCTTTGGCTGCACGGGGAGAGGAGAGAGGAGGAGCAGGACATGGTCATTATGACAGCAAACTTTCATGTACTTTTAGTCAGCCTTTTTTAAATACAATTTAAATTTAGTTTTAGTCAACTGCAATTAGTCTGAGCGTTTCAGGCAAATATCGTGCACTTTATGAAAGCAGCATGGAATTTGGCGCACAGTTAGAACATGCCATATGGAACATTTTTGGTTATAGGGACATCACATATTTGTCTTGGGAAACTTGTGGGAGCCAATCAAAGTTGGGCTCTCATAGACTTTACTAGAGTAAAATAATACTAAAAATAAATATGCTTTAAGTAGCATATGAGGGGTCAAACTAGGTGTTTTTCGGGATTCTGAATCCAATGCAAGCATGCGTTTTGCACGAAAAACATTCCTTTCCGAGAAACGACCACCACACACACAACCCTAACCCTAACTGTGAAAAGTGATGACTCATCACTAAACCATAGTTTTATGGGGCCCAAGGAATGTTTTTCCTGCAAAACAAATGCTTGCATTGGATTCAGAATCCCGAAAAACACCTAGTTTGACCCCTCACATGCTACTTAAAGCATATTTATTTTTAGTATTATTTTACTCTATGGTAAAGTCTATGAGAGCCCAACTTTGATTGGCTTCCACAAGTTTCCCAAGACAAATCTGCGATGTCCCTATAGATTTTTTTTTCCATATGGCATTTTCTGTGGCAACTGTGTGCCAAATTTCATGCTTCTTTCATAAAGTGCACGATTCCACCAAAATACTGGCCGAAACGCCTGGACTAAATGTGTTTGTCTAGTTTTAGTCAAACAAACAAAATATTTTGGTAGGCCTTGATGGCATCGTAATGACCGATTTTACACTTGGATGCAAAAAAATGCAAAAAAAAAAAAAAACCCCACCTGATGTATGTGAGAGTTGTTGGGGATCCCCGGGGTCCCCGGAGCGCTCCGGCCGTGCTTCCCGTGGATGTTGTTGTTGATGGTGGCGGGCGACTTGGTCACCTTGGGCCTGCCTGGGCCCGGGCCCCCCGCTCCCCCCCCTCCTCCCCCGGGCCCCCCTCCCCCGCTGGCGGCCGGCGACTGGCTCTTGCGCTTCTTGCCCTCCAGGCGCTGCTGCCCGCCGTCGTTGACGGAGGAGGCGTTGTGGTGCAAAGGGGGGTGGTGGTGGTTCTCCTGGTGGTGGTGCACGAAGGGCCCCAGGGACAGCGTGGAGTCGCTGCTGTTCATCACCACGCTCATGCGCTTGATGGACTCGGCGGGGCTGGCCGGCGGGGGCCCGCGGGCCGGCGGGGTGGGGCCCCCCGCCGCCGAGGAGGAGGGCGTCGAGGACCCCTCGGCCTTCAGGCTGAGGGAGTTGGTGCGCGCGGTGGGGCCGCAGCTCAGCCCCACGCTGTGGACCCCCCCGCTGGGCGCCGAGGAGGCCGGCGCCGGGCCGTGGTGGTAGGAGGCGGCGGCGCTGCTCCCCGAGACGCCGCCGCCGCTGCCGCCTAGGGCTGGGACCAGATTTACATGACGGTTAATTGTCACTGAAATAATTTTGCGATTGACGATTTACAGGGTTCCCACTAGGGCATTCACGAATAGTGATTTTTAGTATTCGAATTATTCTACTTCAAAGTATTCGAATAGTCGAATATTCGACAGGACTGGCCACACTGTCAAATATTAAGTAAGCAAGAGGCGAACATTGTGAAAATAGCCGATCTACATGCTCACAACGCCTCGCAACACCTCGTAAATGTGCTATTTTCACAATATTTATCTGCAGAACCGTGTCACATTAAATGTAATACCTACAATTCCAAGTGCTTGTCAGGGTACTTATGACTTCCTAAGTTTCTATCTAGCCAAGCTTTATAAACCATGAAGAAATATATATTTTTTTTAAAGACAAAACAATAAAAAAAATAAAAAAATAAGCGAATATTTGACTTCGGTGAACAACGTCGAATAGTGACTTTGATATTCGAATATTCGAATATTTGGTGAATGCCCTAGTTCCCACACATTTCTACTAATGAATTTCCCAAACATTTCCAGGACCATATAAGAATCATGTAGTGCAATAATGAGTCTCTTACTCCTATACAGTATGTGCAATGCCCAAAGGCAGTGTAGCAAAAATAAAGCATAGAATGGTATTATGGTATTATTCCATTCCAAATTTCCTAGGGCATAGTGGATACTAGTTCAACCGATATATCATAAGTAAGAGTTAAATTGCTTACACTTCCTCACCGACGATTCACGTGTTGCGTGACAAGGTAACAGATCTACAAGCTAACTACATGTCACACTGTAACACTTTGTGAGCTTGTAGATCTGTTCTTATTGTCACATACATTAGGATTAGGCTGCCATCAAGCAGCCCGTTCGGTGAAAAACTACTTTGTGAAATGTTATCCATGTTTTATAAACTGTTTTTTTTAAAATCAATAGTCAAAAACTATGCATAGCCGAGTATCTTTCCAGAACTTTCCAGGACCCATGATCAATTCCAAAACTTTTCCAGTACTGGAAAAAGATTTTTCTAATTTCCAAATATTTCCAGGAATTTCCTGACCGTGGGAACCCTGTACAAATAAGTGACTGACATAATTGACAACTAAAAAAAGAACACAGATCTACAAGCTCACAATACGTTGCATAAATGTTTGAAAAAATAAGAAAAATCTTCAACATGAAAACCATTATGTCTAATAACTGCGATTAGACGATGATGTAATAATTGCGAGAGGCCTACCGCTGCCGGCGGCGCAGTTCTTCTTGAAGGAGGACGAGGAGTAGTTGGCGTTGGAGGACGACGACTCGCTGGAGCCGTGCGACGAGGAGGAGGAGAGGAGCGAGCTGTTCTTCCTCTTCTTGCCCGAGCTGATGGTGCTACTGGTGGTGCTGGGCGTGTTAGGGGTGGGGGTGGGGGTGGAGCTGGGGGTGACGGGGGCAGAGGAGGAGGAGGAGCTCTCCCTGGGCCTGAAGGACGACGAAGACGACTTGGTAGTGCTGCTGCTGGGAGGAGGAGCAGGGTTATTATTGTTAAAGGGGAGAACCACCCATTTTCAATATCGAACCATGTCATTAACCCATTTAGGCCTAGGAATTATTGAATGCTTTAACCGGTGAAAAATAGCAGATATACAAGCTCACAGCGCCGCGCTGCGAGCTTGTATATCTGCTATTTTTGAAAAAAGTCGTGAAAATGTGTGCAAAATCTTTATGTATTTTCAAAGCGAACGTTTGTAACTGCTTCTGGGTTTGTCCCTGGAACTAAATATTTTGAGATGGGGGTCCGTGGCCAAATAAATATAATTTTGGGGGTCCTTCACATGAAAAGGTTTGAGAACCACTGACATGGTAGTCTCTCAAGAACAGACTAACTGAGCTCCAGTTAAGTGAAAAGGACCTTTTCTTTGATAATGGCTGGCCAGATTGCTGACATAGAAACATAGGTTTTTCAAAAAACCTTAGAAGGATTCAAAAGACACTTATAGAATCGGGTCAAAATTCGAATTTTCACGATTTTTCAAAAATAGCAGATCTACAAGCTCGCAGCGCGGCTGTGAGCTTGTATATCTGCTATTTTTCAGTAGTTAAAGCATAAAATAATGAAACAAAATGTGTACCCGTTCTGAATGGGTTAATATACCTTTGAGTTGTTATGCACACAAAAAATCCCAAGACTGAAATCTATTTTCAGACCATGTCCCAATATGGGCTTTTTGAAATGGCACCAATATTTGGGGTGTTTCCCTGAAGTTCTGAACTGCCTTCGCTGAATGTGCGTGTGTGCCAATCCATGCTGCATTTTATAGAAGTATCTTCTGAAGTTCTTTTGCATTCTATTGCTAGTCTGACCAATTCAATTACTCATATCTTATAAATGTATACATTATAACTATTAAATCATAACTGCTTTTTAGTTTGGAGATCACTTGACTAGTGTTTTGACGACTTTGACATTCACGCCGCGGCCATTGGGATCTGCGCTGATCTCGCAAGTCCCCAGGACTGAGAACTTTAACCCCCATTCTGTGTTGCCTAAAACTGGAGGATTGATTTTGGGGTTTGTATTGCAAATACTACCAAATAACACAAAAACTAACATTGGAAAAACCTTTTCATTAACTGAACTAAATAAAAACTGGAATAAGAGAATAAACGATAACTAAGTGAAACTGTATTGTGTGTTTACAAAACTAAAACAAACTGAAATTAGACAAAATGACCGTAGTTTTAGTTTTTCTTGCTGCCAACAGCAACTGAACATATTTTGGTATATTGGTATGTTGGGTTTTATTACACAATAGGCCTACTTAATTCTGCACCTGACAAATAACCCACAAAACAACACTAAAAACTAAAATAAAACTAAGCGTTAAAACTAACTGAATTCGAAAAACTAACTAAAACTAAACTATAATGAAAAATCCTAAACTATTCCAACCTTGTAGAGGAGGCGGAGCGGGACTTGAGCGCCCGGCCCGAGGCGGCGAGGGAGGGAGCGGACGACGAAGAAGAGGAGGAGTGGGCTGAAGGCATCTGCGGCGACGAAGACACTGGTCGGGCCTGCGCGGTGCCGTCGGCCCCGGGACCCTGCGGGGAGCTGCGCGTGTTCAGGGTGGTCCCGTAGGAGAGCGCAGAGGAGGGGCCGTAGGGGGGCTGGGGCGGGGGCGTGGCAGGGGGCCCCAGGAAGCCCGAGGAGGGAGTGCTACCGTGGGAGTTTGTGCTTGTCCTGTGGGCCGGCGCGACAGAGGAGGACGACGAGTTCTCCAAGGCCAAAGGGATTTTCCTACAAAGGAGGACAGGTACGTATGAATGATCAATTAGAACAGTGATCACCCATCGCGGTCGTCGTGTCGGGCAGAAACCTCTCGTCTCAATATTTTTGTTGAATTAATGCCCTACTTCAGGGCTGCACAAAAGGTAGATTGTGATCTACCAGTAGATCACAAAGGCTGTGAAGGTAGACCACATGACATGCCTCTAAAAATAAATTAAAATATAAAGAAAAATATTCAAAAACAAAAATCACAAAACCCCTCTTCTTGGCATCTGTCACTTGAATTAAGGTGACTCGATAGATTGACATCAAGAAGGGCCTGTCAGCTTCCTTCATAACTTGCTTTGTTTTCAAGAGTTTGATTTGTTTTCAAGAGTCTTTGTTTTCAAGAGTCTTATCATTACAAAGAACCCAAAAACATAAGACTAACCTAAGACTTTGTTCCCACTATTTCCCATTTCAAGTGTGTTTGTCTTATGCAACGTTAGTGCCGCCATTCCAAAGCCCCATCAGATATTATTTGGGGCTGGGTAGATCCTGCTGAGTTGGTCATTTTAAAAGTAGCTCTCAAGTCAAAAAAATGAGGGCACCGCTGCCCTACTTGATCACACTACAGTGTCACACAAAAATATCAAAAGTAGCAGATCTGCAAGATTGAACAGAGACTACAACAGATTGTTGATCTGTTGCTTTTGCCATTAAAAAAAAAAAAAAAAAAGAATAATCTGAAAAGTAACCGTTTTGGACATTTCCACCCGACAGGAAAAAAAAAATAACATGGCATTTCTTTCCGTCAAGATCAAAGAAGACACCCCAGATGGCCCAGAATCTCGAGTCACTCCAAGCCATCTACCCTCCCCACACAAATAATAATTTGCACAAGATAAGAGATGTGGATAATGGAGCCAGAAAAGACATACTTCCACATCTGAGAGTTGACGTGCTTGTCCATCATGGCGGTCAGTGCACATCGCATCCGGTCCCAGCGACGGTCAAACGAGTAGCAGCTTCTGCCAAACAGTCGACTCCCGAAGGTACAGTACTGGAGGGACAGAGTCTGCTGTTAGGATTTATTATTATCAACATAATATCTACATTATATTTTAGTAACACAACTTAAATGACATTTCAGGGACTGGAAACTCAGAACTTCTACTTACAGATTAACATTTTCAATAGCAGGAGATAAGTTAAAAAAGAAAAAGAGTTACAGTCCTTAACATCAAAGCCTGGTCCCTGAAGAAATGCATCAAAACAGACCACTTGTGAAGTTGTGCTAGGAATAGTTCTGTGTGATGGGAGATGAGTCTGTGTGACAACTAGGGATGGGACGATATGAAAAATATCGCGATAATCAATCCTGGGGCGGAACGTTTGCCAAAAAATAGCCGATCTACAAGCTCACAACACGTCGCAAGATCTGCTATTTTTTGGCGAAGACATTTGATAGAGAGTGGAAAAAAAGACAGTATCAAGTAAGTACCTTTTACCAATTATAGAGGGTTTAAGTGGTACCGCATATGCAGCTCGGCAAATAAAAGGTGAATTGATCCCAGTGCATGACGGAGGACGATATCACGATAAATTAAATCTCCACAACACGATTAACGCTAGTGTTTTTAATCGTGATAAACAATAATATCGCGTATCGTCCCATCCCTTCTAACAACCAGGAAACAGTTACTCCACCGTTACCATCGGTGAGGGACTTTCCCATGTGGGAGTGGTTGTATGAATAAACCTAACTCTAACCTTAGTCAAACTATGCCTAAACCTAACCTAAACACCGGGGAAAAAGGGAGTCCCCTGTTGGTGAAGTATCATTATATTGGATATCGATATGGAACAGAAAAGTCACCCTAGTTGAGGGTCAAGTGTTGCAGACAGTGGACTTACCGCTGCCGGCCGAGGGTGATAACCTGAATAGTGGCAGTCCAGTTTGTCCGGGCCCTCCTCCCGCTCCTCGTTCTCCCCCTCGTCGCTGGAGGGCCGGGAGAAGCCGTCGGGGGCGGTCGGGGGATGGTGCGTCGACTCGTGGACCAACGAGGGGTCCCCGGGTGGACCCCCGCCTCCGTGACCGCTGTTTAGTCTGACAAGGGTAGAGGAGGGGGGAAAGAGCAGTGTTCATTTTGACAGCACATTTTTATTAACCCATTTAGGGCCTAGAATTATTGAATGCTTTAACCAGTGAAAAATAGCAGATATACAAGCTCACAGCGCGGCACCGAGTGCCGCGCTGCGAGCTTGTAGATCTGCTATTTTTTAAAAAGTCGTGAAAATGTGTGCAAATCTTTGAATATATGTATTTTCAAAGCGAACGTTTGTAACTCAAATTTTGCTTCTGGGTGGTCCCTGGAACTAGATATTTTGAGATGGGGGGTGCGTGGCCAAATAAATATCATTTTGGGGGTCCTTCACATGAAAAGGTTTGAGAACCACTGACATAGTAGTCTCTCAAGAACAGACTAACTGAGCTCCAGTTAAGTGAAAAGGACCTTTTCTTTGACAATGGCTGGCCAGATTGCTGACATAGAAACATAGGTTTTTTCCAAAAATCTTAGAAGGATTCAAAAGACACTTATAGAATCGGGTCAAAATTCTAATTTTCACGATTTTTCAAAAATAGCAGATCTACAAGCTCGCAGCGCGGCACTCGGTGCCGCGCTGTGAGCTTGTATATCTGCTATTTTTTTATATTTAAAGCATAAAATATTGCGTCATAATGTGTTCAGGCCTAAATGGGTTTAGTTTTAGTTTCTGCCGTGACCTGAAGACTCACCTCTTCAGACTCCACCTAAGCCCATAGCACTTACCGTAGCACTTGGCTAACCTCAAATGACCATACATGTAATTTAGAATAATTATGTTATAATTTGAACAAATACACCAGTGTGTATTGGCTGGCTGATGACGTAGCTACCCTAACCGTATTCTGATTCGCTGGAACAACATCCAATCAGCAACGATGTTGCCTACGTCACAAGTTTGACGTTCGGAAATACGAGTCGACTGAATCATGGCCAGACTGAGAATCTAAGTGACATTTTACATGGCGATTAATTGTCACTCAATGATTGCGTTTTTGTCGCTGACAATTACATTTCTGTTTGGCTTGTAGGCAAGTTGCACATGGCAGATATGACACATAACCTAAATATACAAAGAAATGACTGACATATTTGACAACTTTATACTTAAAAAATAACATTGATAGTGGAAGTAGCCGATCTACAATCTCGCAATGCAATGCTTTGTGAGCTTGTAGATCTGCTATTTTTTCCGCTATTTTTTCCGCTAAAATATATATATGAACATTTTTCAAAATGGAAACAATTATGACGATTATGAAAAATACTCACGATTATGTCAAATAATCGCGATTATGTCAAATAATGGCGATTAGGCGATTATGTAATAATTGTGACAGCCCTATCCAAAACATTATTTTTTTTGGGGGGGGGTCACCAGATGACAGTAAAGTGACAGTTTGTCCGGGAAAGGTTGAGAACCACTGCCATATACGGTGTACACATCAGCGGGCCGTCCTCAACAGGTGGACGAAGAGAACAACAAGTCCTTACCGTGGAAGACCGGCGTTGTGAGGTTTGGGCTTTCCGAGTGGTAAAGGCTTAGCAGTGGCGTCCGGCGCGGGTCCGTTGCCGTGGTGGGCCGCCTGGTGGGGGTCGGAGGAGGAGAGGCGGTGGGGCGAGGGGTGGTGGGGGTCCCTGAGAGCGGGGGTGGTGGTGGTGGTGGTGGGGGGCTGCTGGGAGTGGAGAGGGGGGTGGATCTCCCTCTCGCGTTCCCGGGCTCTGTTCTTGTGCTCGGCCAGCAGGGTGTCGAAGCGCTTCCTCCGCCCCGGAACCGCCCTCCGCTGGCCTAAGGAATGTGTCTGTGGGGGGAGGGGGGAGAGGTCAAGATCAGGTGTATCGCACCAAATTCTGGGCCCTGGGTACAAGGATTCACTGCGGAAGGACCCCTTGTGACACCCCTGGGTGTATGCGTACTTGCAGTGTTCATTTCATCGACCAAAACTATGACGAAGAATGTTCTGCAACCGCCTTTTTTCACTGGAATTAAAACCAATCTACGATGAAAAAAAAAAGCCTAAACAAGTTGACAATCTCCTCAACAAATAAAAACAGGACTAAAATGTTTCGGAGGGACTAGTGGTTTTCTAGCACAAAACATTTTCAGATGGGTGGTCCACCGCTGCGGCAAAATACATATCATTTTGTGAGTCCTTGGCACAAAAACGTTTGAGAAAGACAGATTTAGAAGGCATTTGTAGAATTGACTAAATTAAATTAAAACAGGCCAGTGGAGAGAGGCAATGTCTTCAAACTCAACATGGCCGACAAACTGAGGTACCGGGAAAACAAGAATGGAATGCATTATGACATTTTCCAAATCCAATATCATGGGGAGTGAATCATGCGATTTCTTTTTTTGCAATCACGTGATCACCCTGCATGGGTGAGAGTCTCGGAAACGGGGTCATGCTCAAGCTCCCTCAGCCCTATGTTCCCTCAGCCCTATGTTCCCTCAGCCTTATGTTCCCTCAGCCCTATGTTCCCTCACTCCCTAACAATTTATTATAACCTATGTTCCCTCAACCCTATGTTTCCCCCAGCCCTATGTTCCCTCAATTCCAAAATAGACCCTATGTTCCCTCAGCCCTATGTTCCCTCAACCCAAAAATAGACCCTATGTTCCCTCAGCCCAAAATAGACGGTGCCATGGCATTGGTCCGACATCTCATTGTTCCGATGTCCCATTAAGGGCGTCTTACTGGGCAAGGTCACGCCATCTGTCTTGGCCATATATGGATTCTGTTGGTGTGGTTCCCCTAACAGGGCATCATCTGGGAATACCCATAAGTGAACTTTTAATTTATGTTATCCTTTATTAATATATATATCGGACCAGTTACCCATATATGGAGATCCCTGTTACCCATGCATTCACAGATATGGCCTTAATAATGATGACATCAGGGATCTCCATATATGGGCATATAAAGAGTTAGCATTCTTCAGGTTAACATTCACCAGGTTAGCATTCACCAGCATCGGCAGGTCAGCATTCACAAGGTTAGCATTCACCAGCATTCAAAAGGTTAGCATTCACCAGTGTCGGCAGGTCCGCATTCACGGGTTAGCATACACCAGTGTTGGCAGGTCAGCATTCACCAGGTTAGTATTCACCAGGTTAGCATTCAACAGCGTCGGCAGGTTAGCATTCACCAGGTTAGCATTCACCAGGTTAGCATTCACCAGCATCGGACGAATGGGGCGTCAGAACAATGAGACGTCGGAAACAATGTCATGGGGGACTGAGATTTTTGGTCTGAGGGAACATAGGGCTGAGGGAACATAGGGTCCTATTTTGGGATGAGGGAACATAGGTCTGAGGGAACATAGGGCTGAGGGAACATAAGGCTGAGGGAACATAGGGTTGAGGGAACATAAGGCTGAGGGAACATAAGGCTGAGGGAACATAGGGCTGAGGGAGCTTGAGCATGGACCCTCGGAAACAAATAGGGTGACTCATAGCTTGCGAAGAGTGCCATCTAACACAACGTCTTTGGAAATGAAGTAAAACTTCAGACAACGAGGCCTCGGAGAGAGGGAGAACTCGAGAAGGAACTTGTTACCTTGCATGTGAGGGATCTTGTGCATGGTTTCCGAGCCGTTATATCCATAACGCCACAGTGGATATCTGGTTGGAACTCGCGTTCTGATGGAGAAGAGGGTAGAAGAGGGAGTAAGCCATTGAGCAAAAGGTGTGCGGGACAATGTTAACGAACAGGCATTGCAACATATATGCTACCCTACACACACACGATGCTCAGGAAGGTCTTTGGATATGAGCTTTTTAACAACTTTAACCCAAGCATCAGGAGGGATTTAGTCTCTCGATTACAGACTTTTGCATTGATGCAAAAATGGCGTCGAACTTTTCCTTGACGATGGCTAGCCAGATTGGGAGAGATTAGTCTATCTACAAGCGCACAACGTGTCGCAAATTGTGAGCTTGTACATCGGCTATTTTTGGCACTGAGGTTTGGTGTGGCTGGAAGAAAAGCGCTCCATGTACACAGTTGCAACTCATCTACAGTAGAGGGTTTAATTTTATCTAAGGTATAGGGTTTAAAATAAATGGTTAAGAGCTCTGAGCTTCTAATTCAGCAAATCGTCACTGTCGGGCAGAAACCTGGCTTTGTATGGTGAAGCCCTGCTTCACCATACAAAACTGTCTAACAAAACCTGTGAAAATAGCAGCTCTACAAGCACACAACGCCTCGTGGAGCGAGGCGTTGTGTGCTTATAGATCGGGTATTTTCACTAGTTTAAATCATTTTTAAAATGCTAAATACAAAACAAACTGTTTTGGACATACACTGTTTCCCACCCAACAACGATGAAATATTACATTACATAAACGTGAAAAAAAAAAAGAAAAAAAAAAAAAAAAAAAAAAAAAAAAGATAAATATGCAGATAACCAAAAGAACAAAACCAGACGGACCTGACAGTCTCTTGTAGAGGTGGCGTCTGCTACTGGCGCTGCTGTCCTGCTGCTGCTTCTTGTCGGCGAGGGAGGCCGAGAGGTGGCCCTTGCCGTTGGGGATGTGGCCCCCAGGGGCCAGCACGGGAGGCTTTGGTATGGAGGGACAGTTAAGGCCTGGCTTGAGGGCCGAGGAGGAGGAGTTGGAGGAGGTGGGGGCGGTAGTGTTGGAGCTCACAGTGGTGCTGTTGGAGGAAGAGGTGGAGGTGGTGGAGGACGTCGAGGCGGGGGCCGGGGGAGCCTGCGTCAGCTTGGCCGACGCCATGTCCGACTTCAGGTTCATCTTCTCCACCTTGACGGCTGGGCTGAGGCTGAGAGCGAGAGGAGAATACATTCAGGGCTTGACATTAACTTTTTGAGGCACTTGTCCTTTAGACCAGGGGTTTTCAAAGTGGGTGACGGGGCACCATGGGGTGCCGCGACAGCAGTCCAGGGGTGCCGTGAGATCATTTGATAATATTTGGAATTTATTTGGACACTTGAAAAAATATTTAGTATAATTTTAAACTGAAAGTTCTAACAAAAATGGCTATTATCTCAACATTTTCCTCAACATCACTAAAATATTGTTACTGTCGGGCAGAAACCTCGTATCTCCAAGTTTCAAATGTGTACGTTTTTTGGTAAAGCAAAACCCCTGCTTCATCATACAAGACTGTCGCACAAAACTAGTGCGACACATCATACAGGGCCTCGCTGTGTGCTTGTAGATCTGCTGTTTTCACTCGTTTTAGTACAGTTTATGGATGATAAATACAAAACGAACGGTTTTGGACATACAAGGTTTCCACCCGACAACGACAATATATTATAAATATAATGTGCTTGGAGTGAAAATTATAATCTAGGGGTGCCTCGGATTAAAAACAATATTTATGGGGTACCCTGAGACAAAAAAGTTTGGGAACCCCTGCTTTAGACAAGAATTTGCCATTTCACAGTCATTTCTTTTTCAGTTTTCCCCCAGAAAGTTAAAAAAAGTGTTAAATTGAACAGTAAATACAATTTTACATATAATTTTATAATTGACAATTTACTTTGTGGGGAAGTGGGCATGACCTTTGGGGAAAAGTCCCTCCGAGACCTTAGTGTCAACCCCTGCTATCGGAAATCGGGAAGGAGAAAATGGCAACGGTACTCCAATCTTTAATTCAGAGATGTGGGAAGATGCTGAATTCCAGATAGGTCGTTTTTACGGTTCCCGACAACGGTAGATTTAAATTTCAAGTCTACATCTGGAAGGCCAGACGAGGGATGAGGGGTTAAGATTGAAGTGGCAGGGGAGGACTAACCCAAAGGAAGGAAAACACAGAAAAAGTGCAGGGATTGAGGGATTTCAGAGGCAGGGGGAGAAAAGGCCAACACTATCCACAGAGCAATGCTGCTCCAGGTGTTTTGGCGTTTGTTTTAAGTCGACTAGAGCCCGACGAGGGCGGTCCCCAAATTATTTTTGGGGGTGCCCAGATGATTAACTTAATGTGCAACATTGTTTTCTCACTTATCAAACCGACTTACATTTTAAGAGTGTATCTGCACATTTCTAAAGTGACAATTTAAGAACTTTTTAACACAGCGGGTGCCCAGAATTATTCAACTTTTAATTTGCTGGTGCCCATGGCAACCCGCCATTTTACCTACCTTTGAAGTACTGGCGAGAAAAGTAATCAGAGTAAATGTAATCCAAGCATGTCCTGTTTATTTCGCGAAAATCTTGTCTTTCAGTCAGGACCGTTTTTTATCAATTCTAAGCCACAGCGTTTGTGTTACGGCCGGTAGAAGAGGCCGCCATTTGAGAAAAAAAGAAAAAAGGAAAAGAATCTGGAGAAAACAGCATTTTTGTGCAGCCGCTAAACAGGAAGTCAACGAGACAGACAGCACGTCCGGGTGACGTAATTTCACGCTGCATGTTGGGAAATGGAGTTTGTTTCATCACCGTGGTAGCCAAGTACAGTAGCTACAGTACAGTATAGTATAGTTTACTGTACAACACGTTAACGCGTTGTTGGGCACTCGTAAACATCAAAGAGATTAGCGCGTGGGCACCACGTGGGCGTTTAATGTGTTAATACCTCTAAAATGACAAATTAAACATTGGCCAAATTAGATGCAGAAATTGTGAAAATAACCGATCGACATGCTCACAACGCCTCGCAACGTGAGGTGTTGTGAGCATGTAGATCTACTATTTTCAGAATAGAACCGTGTTATGCAAAGTTTTATTCCTCAACTCTGGGTGGTGGGGGTCCCCAGTTCAAATATGATTATTTTGGGGGTCGCAGCCTGAAAAGGTCGAGAACCAATGTCCTAGACCACCGATTATCGGTTTTGACCGATACGTTTTCAAAAAAGTGCAAATAACCAATTTGAATAAACTATGGATATTTGCACAACTTGACCGTAAAAAAAAATAAAGTTGCCGGTGGTTTTTGCGTGGAGGAGAAACGTACATCCTGTCAGGCTGCAGCACCCTGAAGGGGGGGAAGTGGCTCCTTCGCTGGGTGCCAGGCAGCGTCTCTTTGGCTGGTTTGAGGGGTTTGGACTTGGAGGGGGTCGCGGAGGAGGAGACGGCGGAGCCCGCCGTGGAGGGCCGCCCCCCCTGGACGCCCCCGGAGGAGGCCGTGCTGCTCAGGCCGGGCGCCGCCCCGACGCCGCCGCTGCTCCGGTTCCGCGCCGACAGAGGGAAGGCCGAGGGAGGCTTGAGGGCCGAGCTGTGTCTTCTCTCTGCGGAAGGACAGGGGAGGAGAGGTTAACACTTAAAAACACCTTCTAAATCCTGACCCAAGTTATCTGGAAAACAGCACATTTATATTAACCCATTCAGAACGGGTACACATTATTGTATATCATTATTTTATGCTTTAACTATTGAAAAATAGCAGATATACAAGCTCACAGCGCGGCACCAAGTGCCGCGCTGTGGATCTGCTATTTTTGAAAAATCGTGAAAATTAGAATTTTGACCCGATTCTACAAGTGTCTTTTGAATCCTTCTAAGATTTTTTTGAAAAACCTATGTTTCTATGTCAGCAATCTGGCCAGCCATCGTCAAATAAAAGGTCCTTTTCACTTAACTCATACAGTGCCAAACGACTTTTAGATCAACTTTCTCACTATGGACTTCCCTGCCAGACGACTTAAATCGACTTTTACTTAGAAAAAAAACAAAAAAAAAATTTTTTTTTCAAAAAAATTTTTTTTCAAAAAAAAATGTTTGGACCCCATTAAATCTAGTAAACATGATTTTAATCGCGATTTTGCATGTTCCACCCCCATACAACCCCATCTTTCATACAGGATAGCCATCTTTGCTTACATAACATGTAAAACATAATGGCTATTATCTCAAGAATGCCTGAACGGATTTCCAATCTGTTTTTTTTGTTTGAACGCTGTGAACAGCCTGCACAAACATGGTGCATGATCTGTGCATGGGCGTGCATGATCTGTGCACTATAAATTACATGGAAGTCTATGGAGAGGGCTGGCAGGGAGAACCCAAAGAAGGCATATTTAATTGGCAGTAACTGAGTTAAAGAGCTCAGTTAAAGGAGCTATAGTCAACTTTTTCGTTGTAGGGCCGGCACTTTGTTTACATCCTAGTCTATAGACTAGAATGTAAACAAAGTGTCGGTCTGACAATGGCCAAAATGATTATTTTATTATTATTTTACGCTTTTTGTGGTCATTTTTGAGTAGAAACACATATATGAAGCTTATTAATTTTTTATAACATATTTTCGAAACATTTTTATTTTAGCATCTGTTTTTCAAGAAAAAGTTGACTATAGCTCCTTAAGTCTGTTCTTGAGAGACTACTATGTCAGTGGTTCTCAAACCTTTTCATGTGAAGGGTTAGGGTTAGGGTTCATATGAGACATATGGGAGACAAAAAAAGCTAAGGGCTTGTTTCCATTGTGGACCATTAAACATTCAAAATACGATACAAAATGAAAAATATATAACAATATACAGTTTAAAACTGTTCATGATAACAAAAAATAAAATAAAAAATAAAAAAAACCAAACAGCTGGCAGCCTGAACCAAAGAGCTGTTTTCATTCTAGAGCATTCCACTTAAAACAGGTGATATTTGTAAGATCATTCAATGTAATTATGCAAATGTAGAGGAAATTAATATCAATGTGAGCAGCCAGAAACCCTTCTGCAAATGGAAAAAAGCAGGTTTCCTCAACAACAAATAAGTACAAAGGATTTGCAAGCCAATCCAACTAAAGAAATAACTAGCCCTGGGGTTGAGAGAGCACTTGGAAAGCTTAGGACAAGACAGAATTGAGAAAGGACAGACAGAAATAGCATCAAAAGGGGATACGTGGGCCAATTGCTCTCATTCAAAACGTGATATCTTTTACCCGCCCTTGGAAAGATATGGTAGCACAGCAATGGCTTGCAGCGTCACCAGACACATTACATTACATTGTTGTAACGCGATAGGAGGGACTATGGACTATGGTCAGGTTTTAACACATTAAAACTACTAAAACGCAACAGAGTTGCAACTGTACTTGGTAAATTCTTTTCCCTCTACATCACATTTCTTCAGAGATTGGAGCTTGTAGATCTGCTATTTTCGCAAAACATACCCCCCCATGCAGGTCAAGGTAACCATTAAGCTTAATTTATACTTCAGTGCACGATTAATCAAATTAACAGACTTTCAACAGAAAAAAAGGACACTGTCAACATTCAATCAAGGCATTATAAGTGTAGGCAACAATGTTGCCTAGACCAGGGATACTCAAAACTTCTGAACCGGCGGGCCACATTACAAAAATGTCAAGGGGCCGCGGGCCAGTTGATAAAATGACATTAACTTGATAACTTCTCTCTTTTATTTGCTTTATTTCCACATAAGACAAGTGAAATGCGCATTATTTTATGGCTTGTAATTCCGTTTATATTCTATCAATGACACAATTTGTAATCAAAGTAATTTCAAAGTACTTTCTCTCTTTTATAATAATTCTGTGCAATTACCATATTCCACACAAACACTAAAACAAACTAATGTACATTTGTCTGGGTTGTTGTCTATCTGTCTGCCTGCTATCAAGTGGGATAACATTAAATATAGCTGAGCACATCTCTCTTTCAATTGCTTCACAATGTTATTTATGACTTGGCCCACATTCAACACAAAAGGCTTTTTACAGAAAATAAACTTGTGAAAACAGATTTAGTTGTGGCTATTGCTAAGGAAAATAAAATCAAACAATACTTAAATTAGATTCCCAGACTTTTTAGCTACCAAATGGCTAATGATGGAGTTGTTAAGTACAGGCCTACATCTCTCTTTAATTTAATTTGCAGGCATACAATGTCGTTTTGGGTATGCTAATTGGTCAGGCAGAGCCAAAGGTAAATCGGCGATTTCAATGGCTGCTTTCAAGATGTTTTGGCCATTATCTCTGGAACGCAAGGTCCAATCTGCTCAGTTTAAAGCTTGTTGGATGGGCTACTTTGAGGAAATTAAGCAGGTGGGCCAGTCAAAATTGTGCCGGAGTTTGAGTATCACTGGCCTAGACTACATAAGGCAAGCCTAAATGGCATTGGCACACATTATTTCACACCATTCCGCTATCACAGACAAGAAACAAAGAAATGTTCGGAACGGTGATTTAAGAAACACGTGGTGCCAAAGTTTGTCTTGTTCTTAATTCAAATCCACAGCAGCTTCCATGGGAGCCTTGATCGTTGGCCAGAGAACAATGACAAGATTAACTTAACCTCTTGTGTCATAAGATGGTCACAATGACACACGGGCATCAGCCACTTCTGTTGATAAGACTATAGGTGGGGAGAGAGTTCTGTTGGAAGAGCTAGCTGAGTAGGCGGTTAGTGATTTTAAATACCGGTACTCCTCTTTACACTAGGACACAAATGAACCAGACTTTAAAGTGTAAAGCATCAAAGGGATGAACGTGAATGGTTAATTTGTGAGCATATGCCTCAGGATAGTTCGGTGATTGCAGGTCGCAGTTACTATGAAAAGCTCCACCGGCTGTCCCTCCGTCTGTCCATCATGTCACACTTTTGCCCCTACACTTATCTCTGGCACCGTTGGCCCTATCGCAAACACTCCTTGGCTGGCAAATCACGACCTCCGCCCCGGATTTCTCAGATGGCCCTCTTCTAGTGCCACCATCAGGCCGATTTCTGAAGTCATGTCATCAACATGGATCTGTCCCATTTCCCATATTATCCCATATATTCCCTCCTGATTGGCTACCATTGCCTTCTAAAGTTTGTGTATGCGATGTGTCGGTCGCTTATCTCCCGATTAGGGAGTCTTACTGGTCATAGTTGAAAAAGTGTTTATTTTATTTATTTATTTAAAAGTATTTATTTTGTGGCTATCCTCTGGTGGGAGTGGGCAAGTGTAGGGCTGGAACGGTATGGAATGTTTACTACTGTGGTGAAAAAGCAACATATCAGTGTAAAGAGAAGTCATTTTATAGACTCCTCTTTCTTTACACTGCGAGACAATTGAATCAAATCTTTAGAGTAAAATATCAAAGGTATGAATGCGAATTTGTGAGGATACGCCTCAGGATCACACATGGATCATAGTCGAAAGAATGTATTTATTTGGTGGGTAGCATCTGGTGGGACGAGGGAGTCAGCGAGTGGAAGGCTGGGAGACGCCATGGGACGTATGGAATGTTTATTATTACCGCGGTGAAAAAAGCAACACATCACGGTGGTTAAGCCGCTCCAAGCCAGCACGGCGAGGTATGGGCCTACTTAAGTGAAACAATGCTGGCCTCACTGTTGCTGCAGGAGGGGCTACTAGTACTTCTACTACTGGGAAATGTACACACTCTGCTATAGCTCCTCACAAACCTTTCTCCACCAGTCCATTAACCTATTAAGGCCGGATATTTTATGCTTTGACTATTGAAAAATAACAGATATACAAGCTTGGTGCCGCGCTGCGAACTTGTAGATCTGCTATTTTGGAAAAATCATGAAAACTTGTGCAAGTCGAGTATTTTGACCCAATTCTATAAGTGTCTTCTAAATCCTACTGTTTTTTTTTTTGGAAAACCTATGTTTCTATGTCAGTGGTGCTCAAACCTTTTCATGCCAAGGACCCCCCAAATCATATGTATTTGTCCGTGGACCCCCATCTCAAAATATTTAGTTCCAGAAGCAAAATTTGAGTTACAAATGTCCGCTTTAAAATACATATATTCAAAGATTTGCAAAAAAGTTTCATGACAGGTTTCAAAACAGCAGATCTAAAAGCTCGCAGCGCGGCACTCGGTGCCGCGCTGCGAGCTTGTATATCTGCTATTTTTTAATAGTTAAAGTATAAAATAATTCCCGGGAAGCGCTCCGGATTGGTGTGTTTTTGAGGCCGCCAGGTTCCCCGACTCCTTTACATTTACAACCTATGCGATCATGGCGCAACACTCCACTTCCCGCTCTCATTCCACACTCCCTCCTTGGCAAGGAGAACACCCTGAGGCCTTTCTCTCTCCCTCCCTCGCTCGCTCGCTCTCCCCCATAGTCCCCGGCAGTTCGTCAACAGCCCGCCTGCATGCAAACTCACACCAGGAAAGCCCAGCGTGACGCAATCTCCCACAATGCTCTGCCACAACACGGAGGGAGCTGAGAGAGAGCCCAATCCCAGTGGTCCTGGAGGGTGGTTATTATAAGACGATCGAGAGATAGAGGGGGTGTATAGACGGAATAGGAGGAGTTTTATTGTTCCCATTCACGCAGTCAAATAAACAGTTGGCTCGACACTATACGGGGAATCCCTGGCAATGGGAGGGACAGAAATGATACAGTAGTGCAGGGTTCCCCAATAGGCGGCCCGCAGGCAATTTGCGGCCCGTGGGGGGCTACTGTCAGGCCCCCACCAACCCCAGTAATAATGGTGGTATAAGAGTAGCAACAACACTAGTATATCGTCGTTGTCAGGTGGAAACCTAGTATCTCCAAATTTGTACGTTCTTTCGCAAATCATACAAGGCCGTCGCACAAAAGCAGTGAAAACAGCAGATCTACAAGAACACAACGCCTCGCGGTGAGAGGCGTTGTGTGCTTGTAGATCGGCTGTTTTCACTTGTTTAAATCATTTTTAAAATGATAAATTCAAAACGAACGGTTTTGGACATACAAGATTTTCACCCGACAATGACGAAAACTGTCGCTGGAGTAGTGGGAACGCCACCGTCGCCCACTGCAATGTTGTGGCCCTCAGCTTGGTACCCTAGACATAATTCGGCCCTTGGGGAAAACTAGTTGGGGAACCCTGCAGTAGTGTAACTGGAGACTCTGGAGTGACAGAGGATTTACTTTAAATGTGGATCTTACTAGACCCCTCACATCATTACATACTCATCTAATTGCAATTATGTGAGATAATCCCAATTATTGTGCCTATAATAGTCATAATCGTTTGCTTGATCTTTCAAAAACAGCGTAAATAATTGAAAGTATAGTAATTCAATAATCATTGAATTTGTCATATATGCTCTGTGCAACTTTAGATTACGAAGCCTAAAAGCCAAACAGAAATGTAACGCAGTTCCATTTCGTGCCTCCAAAACTGTTACTTTTCAGGATTCAAATTAAAGACTAGCAGATCAACACGCTCAAAACGCTTTGGTTCACGCTGCGTTTCGAGCTTGTAGATCTGCTACTTTTGATGCTTTTGCGTGACACTGCAGTACAATCAAGTAGGGCGTTCATATGGACATACTGTACGTTTTCTGCCGGGTGGCAACGACTCATTATATTCCTCAATGTTGGATCCCGACCCTCAGTGGCCTGCTGAGCCATCCAGAGCTACAATATTAAATCAACTCCATCCCGCTGGATTTATACAATGCATCTATAAAATACCCAATGTTGCAACAAACTGCATATTAACCCATTTAGTGCTCCAGACATGAAAGGGTTAAAAGTCCAAGCTGCCGGCTGCCTGCTCCGTCCGCGGCCAGTCTCTTATTTTGAAGGTCGGAAGTAGATCGAGCTCACAATTCCTACTTGACGAGCTTTACGATTCACCAGGAAGTAGTGCTGGTCGAAATGTAAACAGGAGTGGAAGATGGATCCCTTTATACTTTTGCTATTTTAGCGAGAATCCAATGCCATCCTTGGCATCAAAAGTGTTTTTTTGAATCGGCGAGTCCACCCGTGCCAGCACTTTCCAACGGACGGTACGTAGCCCTTGCCAGCTTTACTGTGTATATACAGTATATATATCGCGCGTATACGCGGGATTGGCACTATAGATACCTTTTAATATTTCGCGAGTATACGCGGGATCGGCTACAAATGAGTTAAGGGGACAACCCCCCCAAATGAAAGGCTTTGTTCTTGAACCATAGCTGAGAGACAGAAGACTAGGAAACCACAAGGCAGTGGAAAACATTCGCACATAACCACAAACACTCCCCCAAGGGTACCCGTTTGCAAAGAAAACTCCCAAACACCCATCCCAGCTCACGGCTGCGTCTGAACGCGGTGGTGACCTGTGCAGTACGCTAATCTGCCAAGCCCATCTAATAGTGTACATCTCAGTGCAAACATAGCACTAGCAGTCCACATGCTATTCATCTCCATTGTCAAGGTCATGAATGTTACGCGTATTAGCGTTTTTTCATGACTTATTAATTTACTGGTTGGAGTCGTTTACAATGCTCTGCAAACTTTGCCTGTGGCAGATCCCAACTGAAGGAACACGTAATTCTAAAAACGTGTGCTTGTGTGTGTGCGCATTCCAGGCGGTATGCCTGCCTGTGTGTGAGCCGCGAGGAAGACAAGTCTTTGTTCCAACGGCTTCAGAAATGAATGCATAAAACAACGGGCAGAGCTTGCAGCTTCCTCAAGACTCATTTGGGTGTCAACCCTGCTGGGAGCCGCCCGAGCCGAGGTAGCTTCAAGCACAAAGACCTCGAGTGGCGGTGGATGGACGGGGGGGATCGTTTCACGCCGCAAAAAACACGGGGAGAGAGACACGCCACGAAATCTCCATCACAGCGCGGCACAGCACTGCATGGCGTCTTCTCACAGTGACATCTGAGAGAGGAGCAGGAGGAGAATGAAATAAATAAATAAGAACATGGCAGCAGCAGACAGAGAGGCTCCTGCGGCGCTGAGCTGCATGGTGTACTGTGCAGTCGTAGTGTACCTGGCAAGGAGACTGTAGGCTACTTCAACGCTGGCGATCTGCAAGACACCTACGGTGCACAAGATGCGGTGCTTTATCTTTGCAGTTAATCTGACAAAACCATTGTAATTCATATCAATTAACCCATTAAGACCCGAGGCCGATTCTACGAATGCCTAGTTCTCAGTCTTAAATGTCACAATATCTGTGCATGAGTAATCGCATGTCAACTTGTCTAGTTCAGTGGTTCTCAACCTTTTCAGGCCGTGACCCCCCAAAATAATCATATATTAACTGGCGAGCACTAAGAGCTGAGGCATTACATTTTGTATAACACAGTTCTATTGTGCAGATAACACAATAATCACAATTTCTGCCTCTAATATTTGACAAGTTGGCCAACGTTCGTCATTTTAGAAGTATAAAAAAGTCCTTAAATTGCCACTTTAGAAATGTGCAGATACCCTCTATACACTTAAACTTTATGTTGCACAATAAGCAGGCGTTGACACTAAGGCTTGCCCACCTGCCCCGGGCAGGTAAATAAAACTCTCGGGCAGGTGAAGTTTGCTTTCAGGTTGCCCGACCGGCCATCATTTTATAATGGACAAGTTCGGGACAAGTGGGCATGACCTTTGGGCAAGTAGAACATAGGTTGAGAACCACTGCGCTAGTTGACATGGGGCCAAACGGCAGCGGCTCAGGAGGTAGAGCGGCTGCTTTGGGAACTGGAGGGTTCCCGGTTCAATCTATCATTTCACTTGGGATCAACAATCCCTGTGGCAAACATTATTTATCAGGTCAGAGGTGTCCCGTCTTTCGGTGTCCCGAGCATTCTAAAACAAAATAAATATATTTTGGGGGGGTCCCCAGATGATTAACTTAAATGTGGAACATTGTTTTCTCACTCAAAGTAAACATACCAACATAAAGTTTAAGTGTATAGGGGGTATCTGCACATTTCTTAAGTGGACTTTTTATCTCTAAATTGACAAATAAAACATTGGCCAAATTGTCAAATATTAGAGGCAGAAATTGTGAAAATAGCCGATCTACATGCTCACAACGCCGAACCGTGTTATACAAAATGCAAAGCCTCAACTCTTAGTCCTTGTCAGGGTGGGGGGGGTCCCAAGTTAAAATATGAATCATTATTTTGGGCATCGTGGCCTGAAAAGGTTGAGAAACACTGATTTAGAGTGCTATGTGTTGCTGACACAAGTTGGTAATGATGACAGCCCTGCTAGGAGCCATGGCGTTGCTTTGCTTCCCTCTAGTGGCCACACTGGGAACAGCTACTACTGTTTACCCCACAGCAAAGGACTCCACACAATGATGCCTACACATTATCAAGTAAATAAATACTCGAAGCTGCGTCTAGGGGTGGAAAAACAAAGCAAAACAAACCAATGTGGGATATATCTGAATGACTGCTGAAATGCTCTCAGACTCCGGGCCTTGTCAAGAGTGCAGAACATGAATGGACTCTAGCAACACAACAATTGAGCAGGAACTAAATCCAGGGTTCCCACACATTTTTACAAATTCATTTCCAAAACGTTTCCAAAACTTTTCCAGAATATTTAACCCAATATCCAACACTATATAACAATAATTCAGCTCAATAACAGGTCGCTTACTCCTATGCGCAATGCCCAAAGACAGGTAGTGTAGTGTTTTCAGGCCGTGACCCCTGAAATAATCATGTTTTAACTGGGGACCCGGCACCCTGACGAGCACTAAGAGTTGAGGAATTTTGTATAACACGGTTCTATTGTGAAAATAGCAGGTCTACATGCTCACAACAACGGCGTTGTGAGCATGTAGACCTGCTATTTTCACTATAGCTATTTTTTCCAGGACCTTCCAGGACCCTTGATACATTCCAAAACTTTTCCAGTACTGGAAAAAAAATAATCTAATTTCAAACTATTTCCAGGAATTTCATGACCGTGGGAATCCTGTAAATCAAACCGATCCATGAAGAGTCCTTGACAACAAGTCCCACAGGATACAAACATGCCTTTCATTAAACCATCACCCTGTCTAACCTACCTCCTTGCCCCCCACTCAAAAAAGCTGCGGAGGGAACAGACAGCTAATATGCTCCGTGGTGGCATCTCCGGGAAAAGTTTGACCAAGCAGGATGATGTTTTTAACGTCAAAGTTTTTAACGAGATCCACAGCAAAGGGATCCCTGGACTCACAAGATACATAATTCATCAAACGCTCCCTGGTCAAAGCTGTCTGTTTAACTGCGCTCACAGGCTGAGAACACGCTCGCACCCACACCTTCCCCGCCTTCCAAGTTAACGTTTTAACATCACCGGAGAGCCGACTACTTAGGGAAAGCGTTGCGTGATAAAACAGTGCATTAGCAGGCGGCGGGGCCGCGTGCACAGGCGCACGCAAGACTTTAATAAATCAAACATTAACAGGAGAACTGTAAACACACTGGAGGCAACAGAGTGGTGGTGGGGGCAGGTGCGTAGGTGTAGTCAAAGTCTACGTCGCCCACTTCGCCCCCGGGTGTTTGCGGAAAGACAGAAGGTTTCGGGAGAATGGAGTAGAGGTCAAAAACACACCCCTGGGTGTGCAAATGCGTTACATTTTGACACACACACACACACACACACACACACACACACACACACACACACACACACACACACACACACACACACACACACACACACACACACACACACACACACACACACACCTCTGAGACAGAGTTGAGCCCATTCATTGATCTAACGTCTATGTCCTGAGGCTCGGCTCTCCTCCCCTCCAGTCAGCAATAAAATGCAAAACTATTAAACCAAACTGTGTCAGCTCTCATGTATGCACGAGTGATGGAAAAGATAACTGCCAGTTTGTGTGGGTGTGAGAGAAAGAGGTGTACCTACAGTATGTGTGTTTGCGTACGCATAGATTAAAGCAATAATAAAGTCTCACGATGATGATAGAACTACAGTATGTAAAGCCAAGTCCTAATACCGGTGTGCAGGAAAGGAACACCCCCCACAACACTAGCACTGCGTTTCATAAAATTAGCAGAATATGAAGAATTATGGTGTTTTCGCCACGCAGCCAACCAGCTGAAGAGATTGCAGATCGAAGCTAAAGTCGGCCATACAGGCTCGGACAAAAGAAAAAAGAAAGCGTTAAAAAAAAAGAAGTCAGACACCAGAGAGTTTATGAAATCATGAATTCTACTTAAATCTGTGCGTGAGTGTTTATGTGTGCGTTCAGCTGTAAAAGATCTGCAAGCTCCTGGAGCTTGCAGAGCAGAGTCATCGTGGGATAAGTCTAACTGTGTGAGAAAGATGGAGACTTACCGTAGTGTGCCTGGAAGGCCTGGGGCTTGACCACCTGACTGCAGTGGCTGCACATCACCAGGAAGAAATCGTCTTGCGCGGGGCACTGGCCAAATATGGGCATGTCTGTGCACACAGGGGAGGGGCAGAGCAGAGCAGAGAGGGCAATACGTCAGGGAGATTTTGACATCATTCACTGCCACCATTAGGGTGCATGATCTCATGCACAAAACGGATCACTCCAAGTTCAATGATTAGTATTTTCTCTTCTATGCATGCCACATGGTACCGGAGTTGTGAGCTCTGTGTGTGTGTGTGTGTGTGTGTGTGTGTGTGTGTGTGTGTGTGTGTGTGTGTGTGTGTGTGTGTGTGTGTGTGTGTGTGTGCGCGCGCATGTGCGTGAGCGACTGAGCGCGCATGGGTTAACACCAACGGTTGGCCTGACTGCCTGTGGCAAGTGCATAAAATGTTGGGGCAAGTGGAGTTTGCCTTCTGGCTGCCCAACAGGAAAGTGCAAGCCTGGGTACCAGCCTGCTTTGCTACGTTCTGTGGATTCGTTTTGTCACTTTGCTTCTTGGTCTGGCCATGATTCAGTTAACTTGTATTTCCGAACGTCACAAGTTGTGACGCAGCGACGTTGTTGCTGATTGCATGTTGTTCAGATGAATCAGCTACATCAGCCAGCCAATACACACCGGCGTATTTGTCCCACCCCCACACCAATTGGAAGCCGCGGTTGGTTTCCACTCGCTTTCTGTGTCCCACCTCCTCCCCTTGGAGATCGGAGGCTGGCCAGACTGAGAAGTGAAGTGACAAAACAAATCCATGGAACGTAGCAAAGCAGGCCGGCACCCCGGCTAGGAAAGTGCATTCGGTCTTCATTAAATATTATTGGCTATTCATAAAGGACAGCTACCTTTTAACAACAAGCAGCATGTCATCATTCTGTTTTTTGTTTGTTTTTTCCACAAGAGTAAGGATTTACTTTTCGGTCAAGTGGGTATAACCTTTGGGCAAGTTGAACATGACCTGTACTTGCCCGACGGGCAAGTGCCTCTGGGACCTTGGCGTCAACCCCTGGTGTGTGTGCGCGCACAGAACCAGTAGTGCTTTCTAGGCCGGACGTGGCCGGACGGCGTCAGGCCAATACATTTGGCGTGCGTCCTAATAGGCTACATGGCTCCATTACTGTGGTAGGTAGGTCTAAACCTATACTGTTTGAGATTCGTTGAAAGCACACATCTAGAGTCGCACGTGCATGTGACGTCAATAAATGACCTTCCCCCCTGAAAAGAAAACCAAAGCACCACTGCACAGAACTGTAAGATGAAGCTCTTGCCTTTGGCCATCCAGTATACAGAATAATCAGTGTGTTAGCAAATACAGCAAAGTAAGCGTGACACAATTCAAGACCATTTCAAAGCAAATACATGCGGGATCAAGTTCAACTGATGGTGAGCCAAGTGCACACATTATACCAATTTTTTGTTTACAAAACATTGAGAATGCACGTGCGGTTGCATGTAATTCCCAACAGATTCCCAGACCTGTTGTTTTGAGGAGCGCTGGTTTCGGTTCATTCAGTGTCCTGTGTGAGGCTGGTGTTTTGAGGATGACAGCTTTTTTGTTGCTATGATCGCTTACACACAACAGAAACTAAGGAGTAATAATTCAAGAGAGAAAGATCACCGCTAACGTCCTAATAGGGTTGGAGGCGGTAACCGCCGTACCGCCGTACCGCGGTATACCGAGGTCTACCGCGGTGTCATTGTGCTTACCGCGGTAAAAAGACAAAAAAAAGGTCTATTTTTTATTGGAAAACAAGCGAGTTTTAAAACGGGGGAGAAGCGAGGACCGCATGCGCTCCATGCCGCTCTGCTCTGGGCCGTGTACCACACGTTGGAAGCCACATACGTCACTCAGACACAGACCTGGTCCTGCACACGCGTGATTCCTAAACCCACCAGGCTTGAGTTAAGACCCGCCTCGTGGAAACGCGAGGACTTCCAGGAGTGAGGCGGGTCTTAACTCAATCCTGGTGGGTTTAGGAATCACGCCCTGCACACAGTGCACAGAGCAGGGTACGGAGCACAACTCTATGACGGAGCAGCATACACTTTCTCTGTAATCCACTCGACACAAGGATGTTAATACATACCTTGTGTTGTGGCATATCTTTTTTTATTCATACGGATTACTGGCGGAGCGCGGGCCGCGTGGAGTAAAACCGAAAATGAAACTATTTTACTTTCTTCACCGCGTCGCACGTTGTGCCCCGTACGGCGCGTCGGCGATTTTATAACCTTTTCTGTCAAGTCTTGTAACTAAAACCTGTATATAGCAGCACTCAGTCTGCGATTTGAGAGTTGAGACGTGACGTGAGTTTACAGAATCACTGTACACGATCTGACTACCCTTCCTCTTCTGGTTTGTTCACACAGCTGTTCGTGTCTGAAAAGCCCAAGTAGCTAGCCTACGTTACTATGGTAACCCGACAGTGCAGAACTAAAAGCTCAGAACGCGTCGCGGATGCGATGTGTTGTGAGCTTGTAGATCTGCTCCTTTGAAAGCCAGACCCGCTGTGCTGTACAGAGAAGTATAACTCGGGCAGTCAGGCTGTCTCCTCTCCACTGTGGAGAGGCGACTTTTGGGAAGATGATTGCAATATTTTGGCTTATCGCCAAAGCTTAATTAATAGATATGGGGGTGCGGTAATTACCGCAGTACCGGCGGTAAATGGGAAGACGGTAATCGCGGTAACAAAATGTCCATACCGCCCCAGGCCTACGTCCTAAGCCTTCTTCCGCCAAACTTTTGTATGAATGCTTTTTGCAGGCAGCTTGAGAGTAGGGCTGTCACGATTATTATGACATTCAATGACCATACATGAAGCTAGTCAATATTTTTTTTAGTTTTTCCCTTTACTGATTTTATTGTTTTAGATTGATATTCATATGCATTTGTTATATTGTTGTTGATGTTCTGACATGTTATCTTGTTATTATAGTAATGTATTATCTGCTTATTGTAAGTCGCTTTGGATTAAAGGCGTCTGCTAAATGCCTAAACTGTAAACTGTAAACTGACATTTTACATGACGATTAATTGTCACTAATAGTGATTAACAATTTAATTGTGTTTTTGCCGTTGACAATTACATTTCTTGGCAAGTTGCACGTGGCAGATATGACACATAACCTATACATACAAAGAAACTTGATTGATAGTGGAAATAGCCGATCTACAAGCTCTACAGATTTTTTTAAATGTTTGAAAACATACAAATGTTTTTCAACATAGAAACGGTTATGACAAAATAATTGCGATTATGTAAAATAATTGCAATTCGACGATTATGTAATAATTGTGACAGGCCTACATGCGAGCGTGTATCGACTGCCATCAGTGACGTTGTCCGATAAGGGATCAACACACACGAATGCAGAACACTACCATGTTGTGCCTTTTCGGAGAGGGAACGTGACCTGCTGATAAGGACAGCATCCAGCCAGCAATGCCAAAGGTTGCTCAGTCAGTGAATTCATGTCTCTCTTTTGACCACAATAAGGGCTTAACATTAATGAATGAATGCCCTTTAATGCGTCTTGTCTTATGACCCAAAAGCAATAACTGAAAGTTATATTTTAAGTTATAATATTAAACAAAAAGAGACAAAATAAATGTCACATAATTATGTTCTCTTCATTGACTATTCCAAGCTTTCTCTCGTCAGCAAATGTAAATAGCATGGGTTCAAAAAAGCCAGTTAAGGTTTACAGTTTGATCCTCCTGGCTTTGTGCCAAAGTGTCCTTGAGCAAGACACTGAGCCCCCTAACTGCTCCCGATGAGCAGGTTGGTGCCTTTCCTTTTCTTTGACGTTCCCAGATTGCTGTCGGATGAATGTAATGCACATTAAGTGCTTTGGATACATGCTCTATATAAATGCAGTATGCACAGTCTACCATTTAACGTTAGACTCATTAACGTTAGACTCATTAACGCCAGAACACTTCTGGTACAACCATGTCAGTCATATGCATGTGAATGAATGAGGGCGGCTGCCAGCACATTCCTTTCCACTGGGTGAAAACCAAACAAACACAATCTGAGGAATAATGCCGCCCTTTCACCAGAACGTCATCAAAATTGATCCTGGAGCACAGAACGCGCAGCCGCCTAATTAAGGAGGCCAATTAAGAGATGGCCTAGAGCTGTGTGATTAAGACAAGTGGAGGAGAGTCCCTCTCCAAGCACACACACACACACACTCCACTGAGGCAGTCAAGGGCCCTTCAAACGTCATGGGTGGCATCTGGAAGAGATGAGAGCCATTAGCCGAGGAGGAGGCCCTTACAAAAAGGGCCCAACTGGTGGGTGGGTTCTCTTTGTGTGAGATCTTTTACAGTCTTAAGGAGCAACTACTCGAACCCCACTGCTACTTGACACGTGTCAAGTGTCTCAGACTCAAGAGTTAAAACCACTTAAGCCACATTTTATACTTTGCAGTACAATGGAGATGTGCAAAAATAGCCGATCTGTAGTCAGAAATCTTTTGACTATAATAGTAGGCGGCAGTGGCTCAGGGGTCGAGCGGCCGGATGGAGAACCTGCAAGGTTCCCAGTTCAATCCCGGGCACCCCCCGAGTTAGTGTCGAAGTGTCCTTGAGCAAGATGCTGAACCCCTAATTGCTCCAGATGTGCAGGTTGGTGCATGGTTTCCTCCGCCATCGGAGTATGAATGTGTGTGTGAATGGTTGAATGTAATCTATGTAAAGCGCTTTGGATTAAATGCACCATTTACAAGCCTAAAATAGGGATGACAGGTTTAAAGTGGTTAAAAATAAATCGTATTCACATCTATTGGGATCGGCCGCAGGGGAAGGCAAATGTCTTGGGTTAATGGACAAGGAGGGTAATAAATCCTGGAGTGTGGATGCACACAGCTTGATGCACATACAGCTGAGTCTGCCTGTACTGTAAATAGAAGTGCTATGGAGGAGCGGGAAACAATGCCTGTTTTACATGGTGTAGGCTTATACCACCAGTAAGGCTCCCTAATCGGGAGATAAGCGACCGTAGGTCACTTATCTCCAAAAATAGGGCAAAAATGTGTTTTGCCAAAATCTTCCTGATCCATGTTGATGACATGAGTGTAGACATACTGTGTAGTGATTTTCGTGATTTTAGGGCAAAATCTGTAGGAGCAGTGTCCAAAAATGTGTTTTTAAAAATCGGCCTGGAGGTGGCGCTATATGGGAGAGATTCATGTTGATGGTTTGAGTGTAGACATACTGTGTACCGATTTGCGTGATTTTAGGGCGAAAATTGTAGGAGCAGTGTCCAAAAATGTGTTTTGCAAGAATCGGCCTCATGGTGGCGCTAGAAGAGGGCCATGTGAGAAATGAGGGGTGGGGTCTCCGCGCCGGCAAGGCGGACGAATAGGTACCGGCCCCGGCTGTCCCGGTCGCTCCTAGCCGGAGTTACGGCATTTTATGTGAGCTGCAGTGTAGGGGGTCCTCCACTGGGGGCGCCACCACTTTTGCATCCGTTCTGGAGCACCAGGAGTCGGTGGTCCCCGGGAATTCCCCGTGAGCAGCCCCGTTGGGGTGGTCATTTGGTCATGTTTGCGCATTTGGTCATTTTTTACATCTGGGGGTCCCCCAGGGACCTGGGGATCCCTGGAGCTCCGGGGGTCCTTGGAGGTTGTAGTTTGGCAGCCAAGGAACGTGTGTGCAAAATTTGGCATGGATCGGGGCAACGGTTGCGGAGACATAAGCAGGGAAAAAGTGTGACGTGTGAGGTGTGACAGACAGACGGAGGGACAGACAGACGGAGTTACTTACACTTTGTGGTGGTTTTGATAGTAAAGTGCGACCTACGGTCGCAATTAAAGCAGAGGCTGAAGATCTGTCCAACTTTTGGCACTATACATCAAAACTGAATCGTAAAGTGTCCCATTTTTTACACTTTCAGAGTTAACACGTGATTTTTCATTGTACTTTGCCCACAGGTAAGGGCCCTGGGCACAAAGGTTAATTTGTTATATTGACATTTGAATGTTAATTAAAAGCAAAAAAAGCAAACATAAATTTGCTTTTTTACCGATATTTTTGTCTCGTGGCTTGCATGGCAATCATTTTAGAGAGGAAAGGATCCGTGTTTGCATATGTACTGTATGTTGTGCAATTTACCAGATCCAGTAGGCTTAGGCTTTCCACAAATACTTTAGGATGATCAACATAAGTTGAAGTTATAATGCTTGTGGATTAACTGAACGTCATACAATCAAGTGGAATTTAGCACAGGCCGCAAGTTACACTAGTTACAGGGTTCCCACACATTTTTACCAATCAATTTCCAAACCTTTCCAAAACTTTTCTAGAATATTTAACCCAATTTCCAGGACTATAGAACAATAATTCAGCTCAATAACAGGTCGCTTACTCCTATGCGCAGTGCCCGAAGACAGGTAGTGTATGCCAGTGGTTCTCAACATTTTCAGGCTTTAACCCTGAAATAATCATATTTTAACCGGGGGGACCCCACCCTGACGAGCACTAAGAGTTGAGGAATTTTGTATAACACGGTTCTATTGTGAAAATAGCTGATCTACACAACGCGAGGCTATTTTCACAATTTCTGCCTCTAATATTTGACAATTTGACCCATGTTTAATTTGTCATTTCATAGGTATTAACAGAATCAATAACCAAAGACAATGCATAGCTATTTTTTCCAGGACCTTCCAGGACCCTTGATCAATTCCAAAACTTTTCCAGTACTGGATTTCTTTTTCTTCTAATTTCAAAATATTTCCAGGAATTTCATGACCGTGGGAACCCTTTAGTTAGCTTGGCATCCCTCGCTGTGTTAAGGCGACCAGAGCTGAATGGGTAAAGAGCCCCCTAGGAAGCAGGAGATGATCAGGTTCGATTCCCAGCACTGGAAACGTGTCGAGGTGTCCCTGAGCGAAACACTTAACCTTAACGCTTAACCCATTTAGGCCTATGATTATTGAATGCTTTAACCAGTGAAAAATAGCAGATATACAAGCTCACAGCGCAGCACCGAGTGCCGCGCTGCGAGCTTGTAGATCTGCTATTTTAGAAAAAGTCGTGAAAATGTGTGCAAATCTTTGACTATATGTATTTTCAAAGCGAACGTTTGCAACTCAAATTTTGCTTCTGGGTGGTCCCTGGAACTAAATATTTTGAGATGGGGGTCCGTGGCCAAATAAATATCATTTTGGGGGTCCTTCACATGAAAAGGTTTGAGCACCACTGACATAGAAGTCTCTCAAGAACAGACTAACTGAGCTCCATTTAAGTGAAAAGGACCTTTTCTTTGACGATGGGTGGCCAGATTGCTGAAATAGAAACATAGGTTTTTCAAAAAACCTAAAAGGATTCAAAAGACACTTATAGAATCGGGTCAAAATTCTAATTTTCATGATTTTTCAAAAATAGCAGATCTACAAGCTCGCAACGCGGCACTCGGTGCCGCGCTGTGAGCTTGTATATCTGCTATTTTTCAATAGTTAAAGCATAAAATAATGATACACAAAATGTGTACCCGTTCTAAATGGGTTAAGTGCCCCTCCTGCATGCTCAACTCTGACCACTTGGCAGCATTCAGCTAGCCTAGTAAACTACCAACTTCCGTTCTCCAGGAGGATTCCAGAAGATCAAACAAATGAAATGGTTTCTGGAAGAGGGGCGGGTACGAGGCTAGCATTCAGCTATGTGAAGCTGAAAATTACATTTCCTCTGCTGGATAAAATAGGTCTAATTCCTCTTCGTTATTAGTGTTGCCAACGACAAGGCAGCTACATTAAAAGACGACAAACCGTGAACATTAACGAATGATGAATGGTGATTACGAGGATGGAAATGTCTCCGTAGAGGCAACTGTTTCCATCATCAAAGAACAGACTCACCCGATAGGTCCACAGAGACAGCCCAAGTTTAGTTTATCTCTTATCCCCGGGCTACTTTGGGAACGTAATGGATACAGAGTAGCTGTCGCGACTGTATGCTCCCATCATAATGGCAAGTCACCTGCCCTAAATTTAAAATATATATATGTTCTGAAGGTTAATTCGAGAATTCCACCAAACGACCAAACCTTGATAAATGTATTCGGGGCCAGCCCAACCCTAATCTCGTAAACACGTAAACCCCAATTATGCTCTTTGAATTAAAGCAAAATAAAGTCTTACAACTGAAAATGTTTGTATAACATAATACGTCCTAATTGTTCCTGCTGTTCCACACACTGCCAACCAGGTGAGGTTTTAACCTTTGCTTTTACACAAAATATCCGAGACAATTAAGACTTTATGGAAGACGCTTTTGAACAACAGGTAGTTTTGACCACTTCAAATGCTCTTAATCTTAAAATAATAGCCATAAATAGCGTATCTACAAGCTGTAAATAAGCTATTTTCGCTGCACAACATGATTCCATAGAAGACATGCTTGCTGGCTTCTATGGCAGGGGTCTTCAACAGGGCGTCCGGGTCCCCTAGGGGGTCCTCAGAGTTACTACAGGGGGTCCTCCAAATCTTTGTGTGATAAGAACTTTATTTTTTCTACACTAACCACTTCAACCCAAGTAGGCTATCCCCATTTTGTGTGGAACATTAGCCAAGAATAGCCGATCTACAAGCTCACAACGCCTCGCAGTGCGAGGCGTTGTGAGCTTGTAGATCGGTATTCTTGGCAAAGAGGTTTGTTTGGTGTGTAGAGGGAAAAGAAGATCAGACTAAGTATTGACGGTTCAAGTGGTTCAATGATTAAAAGGCACATTAAACCATGAACAACCTACACTGATGATATTGTTGTCAAACAAGTCTAAGCTGTCTTAAGAAATCCACGAACATTTTTAATCTGCAACAACACAATTTTATACAATACGTAGTGGGGGTCCCTGCTTTATCTCTCTCTCAGCTAAGGGGTCCTTGGCCTGAAAACACTGAAGACCCCTGTTCTATGGAATCCAAATGACTGAAGTCAGTCGTGGTGACTTGAGAACTTTAATCAATGATGCTGAGATGTAAACCATTTTTTCTTTGGAAGTGTGTCCTCAATTAACTCAATGCTTCTCCCAGTTCCTTCTCTGAAACGCACTGGTCTGGGACCCCAGTTGAGCGGACACGGTTTCCTGGCAAAAGAAATCTGCAGGAGGGGTCAAAACAAAAACCCCACTCCTAGCTGCTACTGTTGTTCACTGTGGGCTGGGCTGTTCCTTCTAACGGGGCTCTCTGGGCAAAAAAGAAGAAAAAAAAGGCCTCGGCACTCTGCATTCAGTGCACTGGCACCCACTGTACCGCTGAAATGGCCTGACTTGAAAAGTGGTAGAACGCCATTGTGACGCGGGAGGGGAGGGAAGGGGAAGGGGGGGTATTCTCACTCTCCTCGTTTTCGTCTTGTGCGGGGAGGAGATGAAAAGAGAGAGGTAGTCGAGGAGGCACGCGGGAGAGATGGAGAATGAGAATATGGAAGGGAGAGCGAGTAAGCAAGAGAACATGAAGGGGAAAAAAAAAACCTAAAGAATGAATGGGTGAAACGGAGCAAAGATACAGGCCCGGGCCAGACAAAGGGAGCACAGAGTGGAGGACCTGTGCACAAGGAGAGAGAGAGCGAAAAGCCTGTATGAGACAGAAGAACGAGAGTCCAGTTAATTTCTGCGTCCTCATCCGTGGCAGTGATGAATGATCTAGGTGCAGCAGTAGCAGCTCTGGCTGCTTCTCAGCAGCACACAGGCTGGCTGGCTGCACGCACACACACACACATACATGCATGCACACACACACACACACACACACGCACACACAAATGCCAGCAGAATCTGACCTGCGTGACATTGGCACCACGCTTCCACAGCAAACATGACTTTGACTCCTGCCACAGTAAAATTATAAAGTGAGCTTGATCTCGAGGAGGGGGAACTAATTAGCTGCTGGTCACGTTTACACGATGAGCTGTGTGTGGGTGTGTGTGCGTGTGTATTTGCGTGTGTGCTGGAATGGCTGTTATACCAGGGGAGATATCTGGTGGTGAGTCACGGCAAAGACATGTAGTCATCCACTCGTAATACCCGCGCTCCATACCGATTCTTAAACAGCAAGACAGAGCGATGAATAAGAACACACTGAGGCCACAAGGAGCACACGGGGAGAGAATGAACTCAGCGACACTGATGACAGTTCTGTGGGGAAAGCAGTCAGGTAACTGGAAGAGAGCTGTGAGTCGCTGCCTGGGACTGCAAGAGACATTACATTACAGCCTTGAATCTAAAGTGACCCATCAGTCTCTCTGTCTTTCTGCTGAGAGCCATTCCCCTTGACCCGGAGACAAACATTCGGTCCATTTTTCTAAAAGCAATGTTGCTTCAACAAGAAAAACTGCATTTTACTGTAATCCTTCCCTAAATCCTGTATTGAACCTACTGCATTTCTATTGTTTGCCAATAAACATGTGGCTACGATGAGTTTACATTCTTGGGGTCACGATAAACCTTTGAGACACCAATTATTTGCTACTGTGCGTAAATTGCGCAACAGCCCCACTGTGTGTACACACACACAAGCCCCATTGTTAGCCAATGCAAATGCACCGTTACATGCGTGCACCGACAGGCAGACCACAGCGCAAGCAACCTCTTCCCCTGCGGAAAGAAAGTGAAGGCTGTAGGGTTGGACACGGTAACCGCCGTACCGCCGTACCGCGGTAAACCGAGGTCTACCGCGGTGTCAGTGTGCTTACCGCGGTAAAAAAAGACAAAAAAAAGTCTATTTTTTATTGGAAAACAAGCGAGTTTTAAAACAGGGGAGAAGCGAGGACCGCATGCGCTCCATGCCGCTCTGCTCTGGGCCGTGTACCACAGTTTGGAAGCCACATACGTCACTCTCACTCTCAGAGACACAGACAGTCACTGCTGCTGCCTGCGTAGAGGAGTACAGAGCAGCGTAAACTTTCTTTGCAATCCACACGACACAAGGATGTTAATACATACCTTGTGTTGTGGCATATCTTTTTTTATTCATACGGATTACTGGCGGAGCGCGGGCCGCGTGGACTAAAACCGAAAGTGAAACTATTTTACTTTTTCCATCGCGTCGCACGTTGTGCCCGTTCGGCGGCGCGTCGGAGATTTTATAACCTTTTCTGTCAAGTCTTGTAACTAAAACCTGTATATAGCAGCACTCAATCACTGGGATTTGAGAGTTGAGACGTGACGTGAGTTTACAGAATCACTGTACACGATCTGACTACCCGTCCTCTTCTGGTTTGTTCACACAGCTGTTTGTGTCTGAAAAGCCTACTAGCTAGCCTACGTTACTATGGTAACCCGACAGTGCAGATCTAAAAGCTCAGAACGCGTCGCGGATGCAATGTGTTGTGAGCTTGTAGATCTGCTCCTTTCAAAGCCATACCCGCTGTGCTGTACGGAGAAGTATAACTCGGGCGGTCAGGCTGTGTCGCCTCTCCACTGTGGAGAGGCGACTTTAGGGAAGATGATTGCAATATTTTGGCTTATCGCCGAACCTTAATTAATAGATACGGGGGTGCGGTAATTACCGCAGTACCGTCGGTAAATGGGAAGACGGTAATCGCGGTAACAAAATGTCGATACCGCCCCAGGCCTAGGCTGGACGCACATTGATGACGTCACAGGTGTAGGTCTTTTCATGATGGCTGTTTTATGTGACATTTTGCCAATCCTACTCTTCCATGCATTTTCAGAAGGGTTCAAATGGAAACCAACGAATGTAACGCAAGTCAATATTTTGATGTAGAAAAACGAAAAAAGGCCATCTAAAAAAAACACATTTGTTTTGGTCCCTCCTCTCAAACACACAAATGCATCATCTGATCTTGGGCCTCACATTTCTTCAATGGCTCAAATTATTTCCAATATCACTCACTTTTTACCGGCGGCAAGGAATACTAACAAACATTATCTTATGTGTATTTGACTGCATACATCAAACTCCATCTACGGTATCAAACATGAGGTTACATTTCATGGTGTAGTAGTAACTGAACGATTATCATTGTACTTAAATGTTGTGTTTACTAGTCAACTGGTGTTAACTGTAACAGACAGTTTTACACATATTTGTCCCACCTTATTTGTCTGAAACTTGGGGCAAGATATTGCTGATTGATCAACGAAGCAGGATGCTTGTGGCTGCAACTCAACGTAGTTTATTATGGAAGATTATTCTAATTCTAGAACCTAATTTATACTCTGTAGTATGCAATGCAATGTTAGCTGGAAAATCAGTTCTGTTGGTAAGAGCGTTGTGCAATGGATATAAATAAGTAGTTCAAGTGGTTAAACAAAAGTACCCTTTAGGTTTAAAGCATATTTTGATTATCGCGATAATATCGTTAAACGTAATTATGTTTGCCACAATAATCGTGACATGCAAGTTTCATATTGTCCCATCCCTAGTTTAACCTTCCTTTTTCTGGGATGTTAAAGAAGGTGGCTAGACTTTACACAAGGGATTTCCAAAGAGGAGAACTCCAGCATTAACCTCTCCCAAACGCCTTTTTCTGTGGCTTAAAGGTCCGGTGCTGTGTGTGTGTGTGTGTGTGTGTGTGTTGCTGCAGGATAGTTTCAGCTGATGACGTATGTTGCGTGACACCCTCTTGTTTTGTTACATCACTAACAGGGGTTTTCCATTCCATTGCCCAATAAGGCAGGAATAAAGACAGATTAGCCAGATGAAAACTGCATTCACAGGCAAGGTGGCGAGATTTCCTGGATCAATACACTAGTCTGATATTTAGGCGTTTAGCAGACGTTCTTTATCTATCCAAGGTGACTTATGTAAACACAATTCAAATGCAGAGATAGTGTAGTGCTTCAGTAAACTAGGATTACAGGTAAACCAAGAACCTAACATCAGATCTTAACAATATACCAATGTACAAAAATACCTAAAAGTGCTGCATGTTCGTCAAGACTATGTCAAGTGGGGCTAAGGATGGAGTCTGAAGAGGTCAGTCTTCAGTTTACGGTAGAAAACTGGAAGTTAATCTGCAGTTCTTAACTTCTTACAGCAATGTTTGCAGTGCTGTGTTCTACCTGTCACGCGGTATATACGGAGTATGCTGTGAAGATTTTTTTCTTTTCTTTTTTTAAAGCGTATGCCCTTGTGAACCTTTCAAAGTAGCGAATCTGATAGGCATTATGCACTGGTGGTGTATGTCCTGGCCACAGGAATAGCCGCGGATCATAGATTATAGTATGCCCTCAAAAAAAGTCTAGAACACACCACTGAATGTTAGGGAGCCAGAAGTGTTTAGGAGTGTTGTCCTTGTAATAGTATAATGTAAATGTACTATTAATCTGAGGTTTTATCAAGATAAAGATCAGTTCTGTCACATTGCAAATGGTCTAATCCTCATTAATGGTACAACATGGAGTTTGAGCTTAATTTATTCTCCCCGTCGATGCAACATGTTGGCTTCTAAATCAGTGCAGCGCGGCAAACAACAAACATAGGATCTGTCATTAGATTGGAGTGCAACACACAGGCACTTAGGGTAGTCAACAGGTAATTCGCCTTCATAGAAGTTTACATTCAATATCCATGCATAACTTGTGCCAACTCTGATTTTTCACGTAGTTATTTTCCTATATATTTTGTAATTTTCTTCAAATGTGCGCCCAGTGTAAATAACAGTAACTTTTAAGGAAAATGAGTGTTGAGTTGTTGATATGAGGTTCATGTGTAAACAAGCCGAAAAGCTTACTAGTATCTCCTTTTAGTTGACCTTGTACCAGTGATTTGTACTGTCACGAAACTGTACTTTTTCCTATGCAACCTCTTCAACCAAACAATCAAAAACCTCTCATGCTTGGGCCGTGGGGTCAAGATGTGCCAACATAAGCTCATGGCATTAGTGGCGTTTCCATAAACTTATTCGAATTAGGGAAGCGTATTATCAGAAATACGCATTAAGACAAAGCGAATTTAGCATGTTTCCATTTGCGGGTGTCATTCGAATTAGCGACGTCGCAAGAGTTGATCGGGCTGATTTTTATCAGACAGAACCTGAGCACTGCACCGTCTGCACGTCTGACTGCTGTGACTCGGTCGCTGTCTAGTAGTGGGAAGAAGGTGTTATCATCATCATGGCCCCAAATAACTTTTAAATACAATTGGCGACGAGTCTCTTAAGAAATTGACAAGAGTTCCTCTCAATACATAAAGCTACCGGTTCACCGGGAAAACCGCGGTTGCGTCGCTGCAGTTGCAGTGCAAGTTTTAGCGTCCTCTGGAAGGTCAGGTGGCCGATCTGCAAGCTCTCAACGCGGCGCGGAGACGTGGATGCGAGCTGCTGCTGTGCCTGTGAGCTTGTAGATTGGGCACGTCAGGCACGCAACACCGTGGGATGAGGAAGGGTTCGCTCGCCACCGATGGCTTGAGGTGAAAACGGGAGGAATTTACACATGGTCCGTGTCACTCCGTGTGTAACAAACAACAGGTTTGTTTTGTGGGCTAACGCTATACCATGGACAAAGCGGCAGGGGATGAGGAAATGGACCTAGAACGTCATCATCTATTCGCATGTATTGTCTGACCCGTTTCCATTCACTTAAGCGCATTTAGTTTATTCGATAAAGGCTCAAAATCCTCCTCCTCCAAGCGGATAACTTTTTTTGCGGATAATGAAAGTTTATTCGCATTTTGAAGTGTTTCCATAAAAACATTTTGCGATTAAGCCGTTAATGCGCAAAAAGTGGCTTTATGGAAACGCCACTACTGTAAGGAATACAACCATTTCTCCAAAGTCATATTCCAAACAGAGCACTTCTTTTCACCTAATTATGACAATCAGAATGTCTGCACCCCCATATTCCCCATGCACATTCATCAATGGAAGCATTGATGAATTTGATACAAAACTACAATGGCTTTTCTTTAAAGTTAGGAAAGAAGCAATATAGTGGCAGTGTTTTTCTTTTTTTTAAATTATCTAATATTAGCAATGATGTCAAAACTGGCCAACCACACATACAGCAACACTCCGAATGCCATTAATAGAATAATAACAGTGGGTCATTGTTACATGTAGGCCTAGTCTGGACTGGGGAGTTCAAACCGTTGCCAATAAACTTGTTTTGTTACAACAGAAAATATCAGCAAATGACAGAACGCTAAAAAACCATTTAATTGATTTTGGCTCCTTGCTGAAGTCAATTGAATTTATGATAGACTATTGATCTTCAATAAACTGTGATATTGACATCTCAATTATTAATCCGTGTGCGTGTGGGTGCACGCGCGGAGTCACACTTCTGTAAATATGCGAGAAGAGCCACCAGATTCAAAATAACACCTTGTCGGGTCACAGTAAAATAAAAAACGCTCACCTTCTCTGTACAGACGCATGGCTTCTCGATGTTTCCCGAGGTCTTTGAAACTTTCCTCCGAATCAGCAGCACCTATAAAAAAAAAACGAGTCAATCCGTCAGTCAGTCGCCACACTTCAAATAAATAGTTGCACTTGCTCGCCTCGCCAGCCAGCTCGTGTATGTTGCTACCAGTAGCGTTTCTTCTTTCACAGCTCATTCTCCCCCCCGTTCAAAACGGCATGCAATGAAATCGGGGGGGAGGCTATCAAACCAAAACACACAAAAAAAGCCCCAGTGCCCAACAGAAGAGAGCGAGCCATCCGCGTTGGGTTTTATACATAATGTCACGCTGTCTCGCCGGGTTATATATAATAATAAGTCGGAACGGTGCGATCGGATCGCTCCCGGGGCCGGCCGTTGGGAGCCGTTGGAGAGCGACTCACTCTCTTCGCGTTCAACTCACCGTCGTTGCCGTGGAGTTTGGCGGCGTCGACCCAGTTGCTCCAAGGCTGTCCCAGCATTATCTCCGGACTAGGCAGGGATCTCCGCTCCGCTGCAACGGTCGCCATTGCTGTGGAGCTGCTGCCTGCTGCTCCTCCTCCGTCTCCTCCTCCTCCCCGCTGGATGAGGAGCTGCTGCTGCTTGATGTGCTGCTGCTGCTGCCTGCTGGTGGCGCCGGACACTCTGCTGCTGCTGCGCTGCTGCTGCTGCTCCCCCCTGACGTCAGCGTCGGCCCTTTCCGACATTCTTTCCGCTACAATGTAACAGAACAGGAGTCTGTTGTCAGCGCGGCCGGGGGACCCCCCCAACTTATAATCCCAAACCACCCATACTGTGGGCCACACGGACACAATTTTACGGGTCCCTTAATTTTGTTTTTAATTACATGCGCCAGCAGAGCGTGCAAGTGCTGCGTTCGGTGCGCGTAATAGACCTTATTCACACCGCGGCCATCTTTGATCACATGACCACATAGGGTGGCAAGCAGCCAATCAGAAGCTTCTGCGGGTGGGTCTTGCGCGTGAATCAAAACTGCATCCCGGTTCCAACAATGGACCAAGGGCGGAGCGCTTGTTTTCGGTGGAGATGACGGAGGCGCGCCGTCTCAGGCGACCATGAGCCACGTGAGACACCGCCGAGCGAGCGTTGCGACGGTAGCATGAGCCGACTCAGCGCCGTTACCGACTTATGTGCCGTTATGGACAGAATAGTAAATCTTCAGCCCCCCAACTTTCGGCACCTCCGCGCGGTCCAGGGGAACACAACGGAGCGCTCCCTACCTCCGGTTCAGCCAATCACAAGCTTCCACTGCTGGAATCGGGATGCTGTTTTTGATACACGCGGGTCTTGCCTTACCCAAAATGCTGTTTTGAGCTTCTGATTGGCTGCTTGCTACCCGACATGGTCATGTGATCAAAGATGGCCGCGGTGTGAATAAGGTCTACTACCTGTATAGTGAATCGTAGCGCCCTTCTTGCAAGCACAGCCCTTGCGTTCCCTGAATGCAAGGCTGAAAAAAACATGGACACCGCCAATAGTTTTTGAGAAAACAAGGATAGTTAATTGACCAAACCGCAACGGAGACGTGCCGTCTCAAGCAGACTTGAGCCACGTGAAACACTGAGCAGGCCAAAGCGAGCGAGTCGCCGTGTCGAGCGTTGCGAAGTCCGCTTCAGCCGACTCGGTGCCATTCAAGTTATGTCCCGATAGGGACAGAATAGTAAATAATTGCAATTATTTTAAGTAATTCCATTAATAAATAAAATTGAAATCTAAGAAATTACATGAATTAGACAACAAGAAGTGTTTAAGAAGTAGTGAAAATAGCAGATCTAGCTGTTTTCACTAGTTTGGGTCCCGGGGAAATGTCTAATCTCACTTTCGGGTCTTGAACTGAAAAGTTTGGAAACACCAGGGCCATCTTGGTTCACATGACCACATGGGGTGGCAGCCTGCATTACAAACCATTGTAAACAATGGAGCGATGGTCCCCAGAGTTCTGTTCAACCAATTTCTTTCGACCAAATTGACAAATGGGCAGATGAAAGCATCAACATCCCCAAAACGATTCAAAATGAGGGCTCTACAGTGACATCCACAATATTCAAGTTAAGTTAGGTTGCAACATTACTGTGTACAAAGACTACAGTATCTGTGCAGTGAACATTAACATTGTAACATTAATTGCCGTAATGTCAGTTATAGCTGTAAGTAGATATAAGCATCAAGCTGCTGATGTTTCCATGCCAACATTGTTTTATTTGTTGTTAACAAATAGTTAATAAGCAAGCACTGCACAGATAGCAAGTCTTTGTACACAGTAATGTTGCAACCTAACTTACCTTGAATATTGTGGATGTACCCTGCAATCTAATTACTGTAGAGCCCTTATTTTGAATCCTTTTGGAGATGTTGATGTTTTCATCTGCCCATTTGTCAATTTGGTCAAAAGAAATTGGTTGAAAAGAACTCCGATTTTGGGACCATCGTTCCATTGTTTACAATGGTTTGTAATGCAGGCTCAGGCATGTTACCACCCCATGTGGTCATTTGATCCAAAATGGCTGCGGTGTGAATATGGTCAATAAGAAAGCAAGCTGGCCCGACGCATATAAATCTACGAGCCCTCACTGACAAGGCAACCCACTGGCCATGCGACCCATCATACGACAGAGTAGTAGTAGCTTCACCACCAGGACGTTGGATTCCTTATTCATTGACCCGGGGGCCAGGAGACACACACGTTTCCCCCCCCCCTGCTCCCAAAAGGGGACAGTCCTCTGTAAAGGCCTGTCCATACTTTGACTGAAACCGCCGTTTTCGGTCAAAAGGTCCTTTTCTACCATAAAATTATATCCCTCGGGACTTCTGAAAAGCATTGGACCGAACGAGAGTTCGGAAATTTGCACGTCGGAAAACACAACTCACCGAACATTTCGGTCGAAGTATGGAGAGGCCTTTACTGTAAATGAGCAGTTCTCAAACTTTTACCATGTCAAGGACACCCAAATTTATGTATAATTGGCCGCAGACCCTCGTCTGACAAGATGTTTTGCAATGTAACATACAATATTCCTGTTTGAACATACAATATTCCTGTTTTTTTCTTTTCTTTTCTTCTTTTTTTAATATCCTTTGAAAATAGTAGCTTCTCTTTTCAAATAGCCAATGCATATTGGTTCAACTGATGTGGATGACATGAACTAGTTTTGCTGGGAACAAATCTTCTCTTCTGGGGTCCCTGGCACAAACCATTTTCAGATGGGGGTCCACAGCAAAATACAATACAATTTTGGGGTACTTGGAACGAAAAAGTTTGAAAACCACTGATTTAAAGTATCTGAACATTTGACATTTAAAGCCTAATATTACTTCTACAATTGCTACAACACCTGTGGCCAGCCAGTCATTATGACATAAACAAGAAGTTGAAGGGTACATTTTGGTCTGATAATGATGTTGGCCTACTGTGCATGTTCAAATCGTGTATATTTCAGACCATTTTCCAATTCCTTCATCATTTGTACATTTAGAAAACAATAGTCATTTTACACTTAGGAAACAATAGCCAATTTAGCATTGAGGTGTCCGCAATGTGTATGTGCCCACTCTTCCTGTATGCGTCCACGACCACCGCCAGCAACAAAAACACACAACGAGTAACCTCACATCACCAGAGTTTCCACCGCGGAGGAAAGCCTGGTATTCGTCTAAAGTTAACAGAGCCGTGTGATCCGGTTTAGAAAGAATAATAATGTGGTTTCTGTTGGCATTGTTTTGTTCCCCACATAAAGCAAATCAATTGGAGTTAGAATAAAAGATGAACATAGCAAACGATTTTAAACGAGGAATAATTTTGTCTCAGACCGGATCAGAAACCCGAAAGTGGGAGATACTGAAATAAGAAATACCGAAAACACGCATAGAGAAGACATGTATCTAGTCAATGTGTTGCTGGCAGCCAGCAAAAAAGCAATCACAAGATTGTGGTACAAAAATGACCCTCCAACTTGTGAGCAGTGGCTGTGCATTGTGGAGGAAAAGTATTTGATGGAGAGATTTACCCACAAACTCAGGCTACAAGAAGAACTATTCCTTGAGAAATGGGAAAAATGGACTGAATACAATACCCAACAGGATGGCAACAATAATAACTAACTTTGAAATGGACTGGAATGTGACATTTGATATGATGTGATATTGTAAACCTTGCACTGTATTTGTATGTGATAATCTGCAAATAAAGATTACATTTAAAATAAAAAAGAAACCCGAAAGTGTTATTGATCCCAGGCTACTCAACGTGTGCCCAGGCAAAAGAGGGCGAGTCCCCTCTGCTCTGTCACTGTAGATTACAAGGCAGCTTATGGTGTGGAGCTGTTGACACAAGCGGGGAGTGTTTGTGCCAGTGTGTCTCTGTGTTGGGGTCTTTCTGTCCTCCGAGTGCCACCCCACCCAGTTGCATTCTGTACATTCTGAACAAATCAACAGATACCGAGATAAAACGTTGAGAGGGGGAAGGCAAGCAAGCGTTCGGCACTTTGCTTACCTTTCAATTTACATTCCAGGAACTATAATGATGCTAAATATAGGTCATTAGCCAGCACGTGCCAGTAGCCACGAATATGCACGTTTATAAAATACCTAGCTGCCTGATTTGCATCACAACTCAAAATTAAAATTCATGTTTGGCAATGCCTTGGTGCTTTGGAAGGCATCTAGGTGAGATGTGCAATTCCTACAGTTTTAGACAGTAGGCGGTAATTATTATTTAGTGTAATAACTACATTATGCAGTGTCTAGAGACCTTTATTTCGTAATACCCTTGCATAATGCCAGCATGCAAGAGAACAATATTTATGAAAACATTGGCCAGTCATGAGCCATTATAATCAAAACAAAAACACACTGACGTTGTTCCTCTCATGTTAGTGTTGAATGAAACACGTTGGGACAATACAGTAATTGTGTATTGATATGATTTAACCAGATCTACTCCCACATGGAAGATCATAAATAGACATTAACTGCTATCATTGCAAGGTCCACTTTCAGTTCTGGTTGGTTTGTGTATGTGATTCTTGCAATTGGACAATAACCAAAGCTTAAGAAAAAATAAAAACTGACAGATATCTCAGCAATACATGTGATGTGATTTTCCATTTTCTGACATCCTGTGTGAGTCCAAATTGAAGTGACCGCTTGTCTGTCAACTTAAAATGTACAGTTGACACAGTCAAATCCTGGGTATTATTTTAACTATGAAAGTGTATGTAAATGAAATCACCCGCAAAATAAGGCAACATTTTTGTCATGGACCTTCTTCAGTCATTGAGCAGGCTTTAACACTGGCCTAGCCTTAATGTGCATGACTTTAAATCTGATAGTGTGAAATTCCGAATCGCAATTGTAAATGTCCAAATACAAGGTAGGAAGGTTGTCCATTTCTGTTTCATGTTTTCTTTTCCAGAAAAAAGCCTTCATCTTCCTCTCATCTTGCTTACTGCAGCTCCTTGTAAACACATCCTTGTCAGAAATGGATCCAGCCCTTGCCAACTATTTTAAACTACAGCTGAAAAGCTTTTAACTTAAACCAGTAAGACTCCCTAATCGGGAGATAAGCGACCATCAGGTCGCAGCGTGATTTTAGGCCAAAATGTGTAGGAGCAGTGTCCAAAAATGTGTTTGAAAAAATCAGCCTGAAGGTGGTGCTAAATGGGACAGATCCATGTTGATGACATCAGTGTAGAGCAAGTGTATACCGATTTGCGTGATTTTAGGGCAACATTTGTAGGAGCCGTGTCGAAAAATGTGTTTGAAAAAATCGGCCTGATGGTGGCGCTACATGGGACAGATCCATGTTGATGACATGAGTGTAGACATACTGTGTAGCAATTTGCGTGATTTTAGGGGCAAATCTGTAGGAGTAGTGTCCAAAAATGTGTTTTAAAAAATCGGCCTGAAGGTGGCGCTACATGGGACATATCCATGTTGATGAGATGAGTGTAGACATACTGTGTAGCGATTTGCGTGATTTTAGGGCAAAAATTGTAGGAGCAGTGTCCAAAAATGTGTTTGGAAGAATCGGCCTCATGGTGGCGCTAGAAGAGGGCCATGTGAGAATTGATGGGTGGAGGTTGTGGTTTGGCAGGCAAGGAGTGTGTGTGTGAAAACTTTGGCATGGATCGGGGCAACGGTTGCGGAGATATGAGCAGGGCAAAAGTGTGACGTGTGACTGACTGACAGATTGACTGACTGACGGACGGACAGCCGGTGGAGGTTTTGATAGTAAATGCGACCTAACGGTCGCAATCACAGAACATGAACGTGTCACGTTAATTTGAGCATCTTTTCTTTTTTTTAGATATAGCATGCAATGTTGTTTACTCTTAGAGATAAGGCTACCAAAGCATTTGGAATGGCACATCATTCACAAATAAAGTTAAAGGATGATATTACAATTTGTAAAAGAAAAATGGTATTGTGATGCGACGTTTTTGAGGTTTGAGATCGGCTATGTTTGACATTTGTTGTACAATGAATAGGGCTTAAGTGGTTAAAGGATAAGGCAGGCAAACATTGTTGTTTTCTTCTTTTTCCTCAATGCAGCTGCAGCATACAAAAAGACCAAAACTTAAAATGTATTTCACCTGCTTATTATGGCCTATCAACGAAACCCCAGATATAGCTCATATCGACGAAACATAGACTGTTGACCAAAACAAGACGTTCCAATCATTAGCTATCGATGGTAAGTCACTGCAGTATGTGCTCTACAAATCACACTGTGGTGCTCAGTGGTGAAGCTGCACTACAGAAACGGTGGACATAGCATCGTCTTCACATTGACAAACTTGCTGCTGTGAGCATATCAAGTAGCGTGGTGACAAGTCTAAATATATGTATATTTATAAATCTGTTTTCTTAGTCAATATTTCAGTAAAATCAGTCACAATAGAGGACATCTAATTAATAGTTAGGCCTGACATTGTTCAGAGGAAGAGAGAGAACGAAGAAGGCACTGGCCACACTGAGACAGACCGTTCACGCTGGGAGATTTACTCCTCTCTTTGCCACATAAACTTAACTTCCTCTGTGAATATAACAATAGCGAAAGGTTAATCTTTGTAAGGAAAACATCGCAACACATGAAACGGTGGCTGTTAACAGCCTGTGGACGGTGGATGGAACAGTGTGGTGGATGCATCTTGCTGTTAGGCTCAGATAGGCTACTTTGAATTAAACTGCAAGTGAGAAACTCAAAGTGGGCAAGTTGAGGCACAGCTGTCTACAAAGTGGGGGAAACAATTGATCAGCCCCAATGTGTTTGAGGTTCTGACACCCAAAAAGCTTAAAGGTGATACACCATGAAATTTCACTTTTCCCATTTTAAAACCTTTTTTTGGGGTCCCACTAGCACCTTCTATCCTCACAAGTCCCATTTCTCTGGTTTTGGGAAGGCGGAGGTTAAAAGCATCCCACAGGTTCTCAAAACAGGCTGTCTAGATTTGCTGCCGTCGCTGACGTCATCGACGGCCGTTTTTGAAGATTATTATTATTTTTTTTTAAGTTTATTTTTTCAAAAAGAAAAAACCCTGTGAGGGTTGCTGTGTTGTCTTACTGTGGCTCCCTTTATTGCTTGAAAAAGGGGGGAAAATATATTTATTCTTGATTTATTTGCACTGACTTTGGTCACTTTTTTCTGGCCCTGCACTATTGGGTTGTGTTGGTTGTACTGTGTACTATAATTGCTGTGTTGATATGGCGGTGTGATACTTGTGTTGCATTGACTAGCACTGACTGTTATGTGCACTTTTTTGTTTGGCACTGTCTGTTAAGTTGTGCTTTGAGTATAGCTTTTTTTGTGTGTGTGTGACGTGTCACTTATGTGCGTTGAATGTTTCGTGGTCACTTTATGTATATATTCTTTTTTTTTTTTTGCAATAGCTTTGACACTTTGTTTATATTCTTCTTTTTTGTGCTTGCTCTTGGACAGTACACTACACTACAGTACTCTTTTTCTTACTTCTTTGTAACTTGTAACCTTAAACTGCTGTGCTGCCTCTGGGCAACTGAATTTCCCCCGTGGGATAATACAGGTATCTATCTGTCCCAAGGAGCCAAAAGCAAATGCACTTGAAGATACATTAAGTATATCTTTCGTGTCTCCTTAGGCTTCGTACAGTATACAGTACATTCTCCACCTCCACGGGACAACCCTCTGGAGTGATCCAGCTGTGTGACACATCATGAGCAATTGCTGTCGCTTCACAAAGGGGCTTGGCAGTGGCTCAGGGATAGAGTGGCCACTTTGCAACCGGAAGGTTCCCAGTTCGATCCCGGGCTCCCCCAGAGTTAGTGTCGAAGTGTCCTTGAGCAAGACTCTGAACCCCGATGAGTCATTTGCACCATTTAAAAATGGACACTGACTGAGTGAGGAGCGTTCCCATTCCTTAAAGCAGTGGTTCTCAACATGTGGGTCGGGACCCCCAGAGGGGTCCTCAAATTATTTTGGGGGGGTCCCCAGATGTTAAGCTAAATGCTAACAAGTGTATAGAGGGTATCTGCACATTTCTAAAGTGACAATTTAAGGACTTGAAGTGGTGGTGGAGAAGGTATAAGGCTTGGTGAGCTAAAGGTTGAGTCACTGCTTTTTGCGGATGACTTGGTCCTGATGGCACCATCGGTCGAAGACCTTCAGCTCTCACTGGATCGGTTCGCAGCCGAGTGTACAGCGGCCGGAATGAGGATCAGCATCTCTAAGTCTGAGGCCATGGTTCTCAGGGAACCGATGGATTGTGCAGTCCAAGTAGGGAATGAGACATTACCCCAGGTGAAGGAGTTTAAGTATCTCGGGGTCTTGTTCACAAGTGAGAGAAAGGGGAAGACGGAGAAGGAGATCAGCCGGAGAATCGGAGCAGCAGGAGCGGTTTTGCAGTCGCTGAATCGCACTGTTGTGAAGAAAAAAAAAGAGTTGAGCCGTAAGGCAAAGTTCTGTCTTTCGAGCAATCTTCGTTCCCACTCTCACCTATGGTCATGAAGTGTGGGTCATGACCGAAAGTATAAGGTCTCGGGTACAAGCGGCCGAAATGAGTTTTCTCAGAAGAGATAGGGTGAGAAGTTCAATCACCCGAGAGACACTTGGAGTAGAACCGCTGCTCCTTCACTTGGAAAGGAGTCAGCTTAGGTGGTTCGGGCATCTAGTACGGATGCCCCCCGAGCGCCTTCCTAGGAAGGTCCTCGATGCACGTCCCACTGGGAGGAGACCCCGTGGCAGACCTAAGACCAGATGGAAGGATTATATCTCCAGACTAGCCTGGGAACGCCTCGGTATACTCCCAGAGGGAGTGGAGGAAGTTGCGCAGGATAAGGAAATCTGGAAGTCTCAGTTGGAACTGTTACCCCCGCGACCCGATTCCGGATAAGCGGTTGAAGATGGATGGATGGATGGAAGACCTTTTTAGTACCTCTGGTCAAACATTGGTCAAATTGTAAATATTAGAAGCTGAAATTGTGAAAATAGCAGATCTACATGCTCACAATGCCTGCTCAATGCGAGGCGTTGTGAGCATGTAGATCGGCTATTTTCACAATGGAATAGATCGAGTCAAACTAAATGTAATGACAACTCCTACAATTCCAAGTGCTTGTGCAGGGTGGGGGGTCCCCAGTGTAAATATGATTATTTTGGGGGTCGCGGCCTGAAAAGGTTGAGAACCACTGCCTTAAAGCAAGCCATATCTCCTTTGGCTAAATGTAAAAAAGCAATCTTTAAAAATACACCTATTTTCAAAAGGATGTTTTTGTTGGTGTAACAGAGTTTGCATTGAATCAACCACGTTGATCCAACTTTCACATTTTCATGAGTTTCACTTTGACTTAGTTTCACTCCAGCAGGCATTTTGCTGACTGTGCACACAGTGCTTGTTTATGGCTGGAGGTTAAGATGTCGAGTGCATGGATTGTGATGGATCTACCCATATACTGTACATACAGACAACTGACAAAAAGTCCCCCAAACGGGGAAAGAGTTTGATTTCCTTTCTACAAATGTAAAGAAGGCAAGAGGCTTCTCATGGACCGAACCATAACGCTGTCAGATCATTACGTTGTTTCAGGATATTCCTGCATTCATCCAACAGTTTAGTTGTTTTTTTAAACAATACCGTTCTAGGACTTCTGGATACAGTATGAGCTATATCTGGGTTGCCTGCCCTGGACGGAGGGAACATACTCAAAGCCTTTCTTTGGTCTTGGTCTTTTCGTAGAGGCTAAGATTAGGACAAATTTAATTTGATCAAATTCTGTACCAAAGTCAAATCATTTTTGCCAGATTGCAAACTTGTGTAAATAAGCACACATTGCTCTTAATTCTCCCATGTTTACAGAACACACTGTAGTGAGGCCACTTCTGTCCTGTGGCACAGTTTTGACACATTTCATATACCGGTACATATTTCTTCTTTTCATTATCTTATCTTTAGCCTAATTGCATTACTATTACCTGAATAATCATCCAGGAAGGGAAACTGTGTGACTTATTCAGAGCAGCAGCATAGATGAGCCTCTGAAAGTGCTGAAAATCTCTCTTATCAATGAAAGCATCAAAGACAACCTGTCATAGAGGTCATACAATTTAAGGCGCCAATTAGAGGTGAACCGATTGATCGGTTCCGATATCAGATCGGCCGATCAAGGCCATATCGGTTTTGATCGGTGTTTCCATAATTGGATCAAAGCGAGCCGATCAAGGGATTGAAGCAAAAGGGACGTTGACGTTCGATTCACGTGCGCGTTGTGCATGCGTGCTTCTGACGAAGGAGAGCTCTGTTCTCCTCTCTTCTCTTGTGTGTGTGTGTGTGTGTGTGTGTGTGTGTGTGTGTGTGTGTGTGTGTGTGTGTGTGTGTGTGTGTGTGTGTGTGTGTGTGTGTGTGTGTGTGTGTGTGTGTGTGTGTGCGCGTGCGTGCGTGTGGCTCCATGTTCACTTCTGTCTGTGAGCCACTTAATCCCCCCCCTCCTCCCACACCACACACAGACATGCACCGAAGAAAGGGGGACAGAGTGAGATGAAAGTTGTTTGTTTTAAACATATTGGATACACCATTGGAATAGTAGCCTACTTCTACCTTTGTAGGTGTTGACTTCTCAAAGTAAAATCCACGATTTGAGTGATCAGATGAATGCGTTTTCAGCTGTGTTGGGTTAACGAGGCTCCGCTCGTGTCTCTCTCTCTCTCTCTCTTTGGGTTAACGAGGCTCCGCTCGTGTCTCTCTCTCTCTCTCTCTCTCTCTTTGGGTTAACGAGGCTCCGCTCGTCTCTCTCTCTCTCTCTCTCTCTCTCTGCGACGTGAGAGAAGTTCCCTTATATAGTTTAAAACAGTCATTTCCACAGGTGCTAACCGTTAGCACTAGATGTAAGGAGGATGACGCGTTGCCATTTAGTTTCTGCGACAGAAACAAGCAAACAGGTCTATAAAAAGTGTTGCCATATCCTGTTTTTTCCAGCAAACAGGTCTATAAAAATAAAAAACTGGGAAGGTCAGTCAAACAGAAATGTTGTTGTCTGATATTGTTTAAGAACAGTGGTTCTCAAACATTTTCATGCCAAGAGCAAGGACCCCAAATATGTATATAGTGTACAGAAAATCTTAAGGGCCTATTTGGCCTATTATTGTTGCTATTAACCATTATAGCCAAATAACCTTGAAAATAATGAAGGATAGACAATATTGCCACTGTCTTTATGAGAAAACCTTTTTGTTTTGTTTTTCTTGAGGAGGAATTTTCCTAGGACTAAAATGATTTACGATAATATATCATATTGAGAATCGAATCAAATCATGACCTTAAAATATAAAGTTGAATTGAATTAATATATACAATGTCAATGTTGTGTAAGAGGAATCATTAAATATATAAATGCTCCGACAGTGACACAATAGAAGAATTTATGGATTTCACGCTGTGATCGATCGGTAATATCGGTGGTAATATCGGTGCTTTGATCAATCGGTAATATCGGTATCGGCAGATATTGATTCCAGCTGATCGGTGATCGGTATCGGCCCCAAAAAACCTGATCGGTGCATCTCTAGCGCCAATGAAAGAAATTACGGAGCGTCCTTAATGTTGTTGTCATTTTATCAACTGGCCCCTGGCCCTTTTTGTAATGTGGCCCACAGGTTCAGCTATTTGACTATCCCTGGTGTGTGGTATTAAGCCTGGCTGGGAATAGAAGTAGCCCAGTTTATTGTAAGCCCATACCTTGTCAAACAAACGTGAAAAAGGGAACTCGGTCTCGACTCAATCAGCCGATCCTCATCAGTTTGGGTGATTGCTGGCTGCCACACAAGCTGGTGAGAAGAATCTGGAGACACAGACACACACACACACACACACACACACACACACACACACAAACAGGGGAGATCAGTTTCAGTTGTAATTTTTGTAGTTCTTCTCCACAAGTGTCAATAAGTGTTTAGGATGTGTGTCTGCCTAAGACTAGGCTTTCCCTGGGTCCGCTCATGGAGGATTTGGACCTCAGCTCGCTACTTATGGAGGTCCTCGCCGCTGCACATTAATCCAATCCAATAAGCACTATCCATGGTTAACCACTCACTCCCGCAGCTCAGTAATCCCTTCCACAGATTGGGAGCTGGGGGACAGCAACAACACCAGTGAAATCATTTAGCCTTTTCATCTTCATTCTTTGGTGATTGTAGCTGGCATGTATTCAGAGAACCAGCCGGGGAAATCATATCACCAAGCGCAGCACACAAGCAACCTTTGAATTTGCATGGTTAATCAGTGTGCATATTTAACAATGACAACTTTATTTTAATGCTTAATCTTAATAAACATTTTTTGTAGATTAAGATTATACCAAAAAGGATTTTTTTTTTCTTGTGGCTCGGACAGGCTGCCTCCAAATTTGACAACATAATTGAACCTGCCATTTTCTACCTTTTTATCCCCACATGAATTATTATTGAGAGAATTAACTGACTTGCATAACATATCTCACCCCATGTCCTCGCAAGCTTGTTTGACAACCAGAGTAAATATTAGGTCTACATTGCATAAAATAGCTACATATACAGCCTTAAAATACGCATCAGAGAACCCTTGTGAACTTGTCAATTCTGCCTTGGAAGGTGCTGGAGTCAACCTGTGTAATATTCAAATTCATGTCACAGCAATGCAGATAGCGCTACTGTTGAGGTTATTGACATATTAATAAGGTCTTAAATGACGCACACTAGATATAAATAACAGCTTTTAAAATACATCATTAAAAAGGAGGACAAAGGGGGAAATCAGTTTGCTGTCTACTTTAAAAGCACAGTATCATCATAACACAAGGTTAGAGTAACATTTGGCTATAATGCATTATAATATAATGAAAATATATCTAGTTAAAGTCTTTATACAAATGGGTAAAGACAACACACATGGCCAGAATGTAAAAGTCAAATGAAGGGGTCTAATCTAACTGTTTGTTGACAGCACAGCCTACAACCACAGACCTGTGTCAAACTTGATAAGTGTATGCAAATACTCCAGTTACATTGCCTGCCTTTCATTCCAACGTGCATTGCACTGATGCACCATGAAAGTCTAGGGGTTGGGGGAAAGGCAATCTGCAAGAGTGCTGTGTGTTCTAGCACACATGATGCATCATATAGACTTTGGCACCAAAATGCACTGAACTTGACAGGTACAGTAGGCTGGCTAGGTTAGCTGGCTTGGCTAGATAGCCAGCATTAGCAACCAAAAGTAACAGCAATAAGCCAGACAGACTAGTAGCCAGCCAGAGCACAGTCTTGTGGACTAGCAATGCAGCAGCAGCAACCTTTTTCCCCCCAACGCCCCTAACATGAAGCAAAAAAACAACACATAAAACAACGTGACACTCGTAAAAACACAAAGCTGCTGATGAACAGGCATTCAACAGATGTGAAACAAAGAGTTTCATTTAAAATAAAACAACTAAGTTCCTGCCAGAGTGTGTCCAAAAAGAATGTTGACTGTCACTTACTTGGAAGGAGAGGAGTGGCTAAATTAGCTTGGGCTAAAAGCCACAGCTATACTTCCGCCGTGGGACGGCGTCGCGCGCCAAAAAAATAGCAGACATACAAGCTCACGAGCCGTCACGGAAGCGACGGCTCGTGAGCTTGTATGTCTGCTATTTTCCGGCCATGTCTTGTTTAAAGGGGGGGGGGGTTAGCAGCTACTATGGGAAGCTTCAACAAGGCTTCCCGCAGCACCCGTGGGAAGCCTGGGTTCCTATTGCGACTCGACCAGCTGTGATCCGGTCTAGAGCCCGCCCTACTGTATCCGGTCATTTACCACGCACACATCCATGCGAAGAAACGTTTCCGTATCCGGCACATAGACCCAGACCGGATCGGCCATCTTTGCGAGGCAACTGCTTGCATCCCCACCAGTTCTATGGGAAGCTGCTGCTAGCCTCCTGGGCTGGCTAAAAAAACACCACCACCACCACAGCAACCAACCAACTGAACCAACACGTCATGAAGAGTCGTCATCTTAACATAAATGAAGCTCTCTTCTCTCTCTTACCGGGGGGGACGAGGAGGACGGTGGTCCGGCGGTGGTCCGCTGGGTGTGTGGGAGAGCGTGGAGGCTCCAGATGCAGTGCTGGGCTGCTGGCTTCAGTTCACTGCTGCTTGCTGCTGCTCGCTGCTTGCTGCTGGTGGTGGTGACTCTACTGTACTGTCTGTGGAGGTCTTCTCACCAGGAGCGGCCATGTCTGTTTACCGCACTGCATGCCGGGGGACTGGGGGGGGATACGTCACTGCCCGGGGGAGGGGCTTTGAATGGAGGTGGCTCAGAGAGAGTAGATCAGGGGTCTTCAACGTTTTCAGGCCAAGGAGTCAAGGACCCCTTAGCTGAGAGAGAGATGAAGCAGGGACCCCCACAACCTGTTCATAGATTCCATCGTTTCATTGTTTGACCGCACGATCATCTGTGTATTTTGAATTCATGTCAGTTTGTGTTTTCAGATATTTAACCTCTTGAGCCGTCAATACTTGACCTTTTACTCTGTATTTAAAGTCTGCTCTTTTTCCCCTCTACACCAAACCTCTTTGCCGAAAATAGCCAATCTACAAATCCAAATTGGCCAAAGTTCTCAGAATATGGACACTAGAGTTCAAGTGGAAGAGGAGACAAAGATTTGGAGGACCCTCGGTAGTAACTCTGAGGAGCCCCTAGGGGTCCCGGACCCCCTGTTGAAGACCCTTGGAGTAGATGACAGAGTACAGCATCTTGCAATGGGCCTGTTGGTGTACAACAACAATAGGGGTCGGCAACCTTTTTTGAAATCAAGTGCCATGTTTTTAGTTTCTAGATCAGTGGTCTTCAACGTTTTCAGGCCAAGGAGGACCCCTTAGTTGAGAGATTGAGATGAAGCAAGGACCCCCACACAACCTGTTCATAGATTTCATATAGTTTCATCGTTTGACAGCACAATCATCAGTGTATTTTGGATTCATGTCCTTGAACCGTCAATACTTAACAAACTTGACCTTTTACTCTGTACTTAGTCTGCTCTTTTTCCCATACACCAAACCCCTTTGCCAAAAATAGCTCACAACGCCTTGCGCAGACAATGCCTCGAGGCGTTGTGAGCTTGTAGATCGGCTATTTTTGGCTATAGTTCTCAGGACACTCTAGTTCAAGTTGTTAATATAAATAGGATTGGAAGATTTGGAGGACCCCCTGTAGTAGCTTTGAGGACACCAAGGGGTCCTGGACCCCCTGTTGAAGACCCCTGGAGTATGCTACAGCATCTTGCAATGGGCCTGGTGTACAACTTACAACAGGGGTCAGCATCAGCAACCTTTTTGAAATCAAGCGCCATGTGTTTAGTTTCTAGATCAAGGCTACTCAACATATGATGGCTCAGGGGCCACTCAGCAAAATACAAAAAGGCCAAGGGCCACAAGCTAAAAATGACGATCCTATTTTGGACATTTAAGTACCATGCATAGTAGTACATAAGGACCGCAGGAATACACAAGCAACGGAGGGTGAGAGAACTTTCCTCCATTTGGTCCGGTTTGACTCCCATGCAGTACGTAATACTCCGGATGATTTAGCTCCGTATACGGACCCTTGCGTACAGCACCCAACTGGACGGACTCAACGTACAAGATGTATCCGTAGCAAGAAGTACCCACGGCCACCGTCAAACATAGGCGCAGCAGTGATAAAAATTACTTTAACTCTGCTCTATGACAGCGGTTCTCAAACTGATCCCAATGAGAAATATATTGTATCAAGAAACGGGGGAAAAGGAACGTCGCAAGCGCAACCACGTGAAGAGGACGCTTGACTGTTGACTCCTCACCCACACGCGCGCGCGCACACACACACACACACACACACACACACTCTCTCACTCTCACAGTCACACACACACCATCTATCCTCCAACAGCTGTCAGCAAGACGAGGCACTCAAGAAGAGCTGATTAATTAGCTCAGTGGCTCATCATATACTTGGGAATTATATGAGCGGGTGTGTTATGGAGCGGGTCCGGATCCATATGTGGTTAAATCTGTACCCTTGCGGAGTTTTACATTTACCGCGAATCCGCGATGCAACTTTGCCGACAGACAGGCAGCAGAACCAGGGTCAAGAAATTTTGTGGTTCTACATATTTTGGCTAAATGCTTCGCTTATAGCTATTCTGTTCTGTGCTGCGAGGCGCAATGTGGCGTGCGGCCCAACGGAGAGCGGTCGGCACGGACTTAACGTAGAGGAGGAACTATGCATGTTGACGGATTTACTGTACATAATCTCTCACCCAAAACGTATACACAAAATCAACCATACGTAACTATAAATGGCCCTTTAGACAAAACGATGATTTCTAACACACTACATGACTAGTATAAAAACTGAGAAAACAGACACATATCCATCTATAAGGCCAAACCCCGTTGAACAAAAATATTATCATAGAATGATTATTGATGAAATGATGATGTTTCTTGTTTTGGAACAAACAAAATAGCAAAAACGACTTGTATAAAACAAGACAAAATAGTTTTCAAGTGATCTTTCAGAGAAACTGAAATCTGACATCAGAAATTATTTGTCCACACTGAAAATAGACTAAATATATTTGATTGGTATGACCATGACGGGCCGCATAGACATGCTGCAGGGGCTGCATGTGGCCCACGGGCCACAGGTTGAATAGTGCTGTTCTAGATCAGTGTCAGTGTGCCATTCATGTCTGACATATTTTGATTGTCAGGACATTGTTATAAGGATCATTAGAGCAATAACCCACCTATCTCCCCGACTCCCTCCCCACAATGGATGTCCACAATTTCAACACCAGAGGCAGCGCCACAGATCATGTTCAACCCAGATTCAGCTCAAACAAAGGGTCAAATTCGTTCTCCTGCTATACCACTAAAACCGCCCTGAAAAACCACTTGAAGGCGGCAGGCGGTCACAACTGTAACAATAAACCTATAGCCTAACCTTACCCTCCCTCTGACCTGACCCTCCTATTGTAAATATTGTTTTATTTTGCACTGTTTTGTTTTTCTGATATTTTGTTGTACTTTTCTGATAAATATCTACTGCTGTGTTCTTAAAGGATCTCAATGGAAATACGAATATGATAAGCCTGTCTTACCTGAGTTTCCTTTTAGTTGACCTTGTATCAGTAAACTGTACTGTCATGAAACTGTACCTTATATGCAAAACTTCTAATAATACTCCAATCAATCAATCAATCAATCAATCAATCAATCAATCAATCAATCAATCAATCAATCAAGTTCTATACTGGTTATACACTTTCTTTTATAACTCTCATCATCATCATCATCATCATCATCATCCTTCGACTGTCGTCGAGATCCTAGATGCCACGTCTTTCCATCGGGTCCTGTTGGCCATTACTGCTCCCAGTTCTTGGAATGCAAGTCCTGTGTCCCTGGAGATGGTGTCAGGATATGTATGAGGCCTTGTTTCCTCTGAACGATTGGGGGAGCCGCCATAGCAGGATAACTGATATTACTTGATCCTTGGAGTGGTAGCAGTGACCAGCAAAGATTGCTCTCTGACGTGCTATGTCTATCTATGTTCTACAAGATGCAAAATTAGTGCTTGAAGACTATTTTTTTAACACTCATTGTGAGCTTTGTCTGTGAGCTTGTATGTGTATGGGAGAGTGTTTTCTGCTGGTGTTTCAGTCCGAGTGTATCAAAGGGTGCGTTCGGAAATGCGCACCGGGTGTGGTTAGGGTTAGGGGTTAGGGTTAGGTTTAGGCATAGTTTTACTGAGGTTAAGGTTAGGGTTAGGGTTGAGTTTAGGCATAGTTTTACTGAGGTTAGGGTTAGGATTAGGGTTGGGTTTAGGCACTCACTACACTGAGCACACACCCGGTGCACATTTCCGAACGCACCAGCAGAAAACACTCTCACTATGTGTATATAGGGGTTAAAGTGGTCATTGAACTGATTATGGATACTATTTAGCTCAACCCCCCTCAAGCACTGTCTCCAGGCCCAAGTTTGAGAACCACTGAGACACTAAAATGACAAATTAAAGAATGGACAAATTGTCAAATATTAGAGTAAGAAATTGTGAAAATAGCAGTACATGCTCACAATGCCTCGCAACATGAGGCGTTGTGAGCATGTAGATCTGCTATTTTCACAATAGTACAGTATTATGTAATGCCCCAACTCTTAGTGCTCGTCTAGTAGTCGTCAGGGTGGGGGGGTCCCCAGTTAAAATGTGATTATTTTGGGGGTCGTGGCCTGAAAATGTTGAGAACCACTGAGATGGAGGAGGTGCCGCCATGCCCACTCCCTGTTGTTTATTATTACGTTTATGGAATTAATTAACACAGAATAGTTGTTTTGTTTGGTTTTATTTCATCATTTCATTCATTTATGTCATCTCCGTTATCACACTCCAGTCCAGTTGGCGGCGGTAATGTGGTGAATAGCTGTTTTACCAACCTAACACCAAAGAAGAAGAGTAAGAACTTCCTTCCTGTTGTTTCAATAAAGTTTATTGTTCACTTTGCAGACAACAAAACATGGGAGCTGTAACAGACGGTGAGCCGTTATGGTGCATTTATCATCAGTTTAAGTCCTTTACTGTCTGTAGAGAACAGTGACGAGTGTAATGTCGATCACACTGGTGAAGAGAAACGAAGCAGAGAAACCTTATTATGTTTTATGTTTAGCTGAAGTGACCATGCTAGGTGGCTAACGTTAGCCTCGCAGGGGTAGTAGTAGTAGAGTGGGCACCTGGACATTAGACGCCTCAATGTTAAATTGGCTATTTTATAAAAAACAATGTTAACTAACAATAATAGGGTTAGGAAGTTAGAATTTGGAAAGGTGTCTATAAGTGTAATATTTCTGCTGCAAAACCTATGGCTAGCCAGTCGTTATCTCCATAAACCTAAGAAGTTGAAGGGTAAATTTAGGACTGATAATTGTGTACTGTGCTTGTTCAAATCATGCTTACTTTACATGACTTCAGGACATTTTCCAAATGATGTATCTTTATCCAGGAAGAAGTTAGTAGCCAGTTTAACATTGAGGGGCCCACTCTTCCTGTATCTGTACCTTCTTGCTTGCCTATATTTTATGTCCATCGTTTTGTTACTTTAGCCACACATTATTTGCAACACTAGATTTTATTTTAATCTGTTGAATCTAGGGTTGCAAACTTGCAATACCTCCCATAGGCAGCCGATGCATCAAAACAGTTTTTGTTTTTGCTATCTGATTGTATTAAACAACGTCAAACTCACCAATATTACGGCTGTATGGAAAGCTCAAAGTATCCTCTTTCTATCTGCAAAGTGTTTGTTTCTTAAAAACCCCACCGTATGTTATGAGCTACTTTCTGTCAAGAAATTATGCATGTATCAAAACACTAAGTGTTTGAGTTTGTCACAGTGTACCACCTGGTTCTAAATGTCACATAATACAGGAGACAGCGGGATGTTGTGTTACTGAAGATGAGCGCTTCCAAAGTTCAACACTTAGGAAAAAAAACTATATCTGCTCGGAGTTCTTGACAGAAAGTAGCTCATAACATGTCTATGGTGGATTTTTATGAAACAAACACTTTGCAGATAGAAAGACGATAATTCAAGCGTTCCGTAAGGCTGCAATATTGGTGAGTTTATCTAAATCTAGTGTTGCAATGCGCGGCTACATGCATAGGTGCCCACCCTTCCCTTCAAGTTATTCACTCACTGTTCTCCTCCTTGTGTCGTCTAGACGAAGTGATCAGAAAGCGTCTCCTTATCGACGGCGATGGAGCTGGAGACGACCGACGTATCAACGTCCTCCTCAAGAGCTTCACCAAGTGGTGCAGCTCACCCGGGACCCCCGAGGAAGGGTAAACGCTGGAGACCTTTGAATCAGGGATGGGACGATAATCGCTGTTACCGTTTATCGCGATAAAACACCCCTCACAATAATCGCATTGCGGGGATTTAAATTTAGCGTGAAATTGTCCTCCGTCTCACACTGGGATGAATTATCTTTTGTTGAGCTGCAAATTACGTACCACTTAAACCCTCTATACTTGATAAAAATTACCTGCTGAAGAGTGCATTTGGTATGATTTCACTTCACTCTACACAACTCGATTCTGCAAAAATAGCAGATCTATAAGCTCGGCTTCCCCCCAGAACAGAGATTCTGGGGGTTCAAGTGGTTAACCCGATTCTATAAGTGTCTTTTGAATCCTTTTTGAAAAACCTATGTTTCTATGTCAGCAATCTGGCTAGCCATTGTCAAAGAAAAGGTCCTTTTCACTTAAATGGAGCTCAGTTAGTCTGTTCTTGAGAGACTACTATGTCAGTGGTTCTCAAACTTTTTCATGTGAAGGACCCCCAAAATGATATGTATTCGGCCACGGACCTGCATCTCAAAATATTTAGTTCCAGGGACCACCCGACCCAGAAGCAAAATTTGAGTTACAAACGTTTGCTTTGAAAATACATACTGTATATTCAAAGACTTGCACACATTTTCACGACTTTTTCAAAAATAGCAGATCTACAAGCTCGCAGCGTGGCACTCGGTGCCGCGCTGCGAGCTTGTATATCTGCTATTTTTCACTGGTTAAAGCATTCAATAATTCTATGCCTAAATGGGTTAAGCATATTTTGATTATATTATTATATTGCACAATAATCGTGACACGTAATTTTCATATCGTCCCATCCCTGCATTGAATACGTTGCTTTTATCACGGACATACAAAACGAGCGGTCAATGATATTTGCAGAAAGAACCATCGTAGACCTAGCCCTACGTGCTACATGGTTCATGTCCGGCGCCGCAGCCGAGTGTGATCTACAAGCTCACAACGGTTGCATCTGCGACGTGACGTGAGCTTGTATGTCTGCTGTTCTCCGGAAGTGTCCCACAGATAATGCTAAAGTAAATTCTCGCGGAAACAGGTGGATATCTCTGTATTTGTTTTTGTAAAAGCTTGTAGATCGGCTATCTGTGTACCTTTTTGTGGTGTTTCTACAATTATGTACCTTTTATTGAAGGGATAAACCCCTTGAGATGTATCATCTCGTTTTCGAGGGGGTACTTGTCAAAAAATATACAGAGAGCGTAGTAAACGGAACAGTGCAACAATACATCCATGCATATACGCAGACAAATACAACATACAAAACCAAAGCTCTCCTGTAACTAGTTGGTCCCACGTGCTTGTGTTGTGACTAAATAATAACTATATTTTAACCACTGGAACACAGGTTATTCTATTCCATTTTGTGAAAAGTAACCGTTTTGGACATACAAGGCTTCCACCCGACAGCAACGATATCATGCGTGGTTGTAACTGCCTCAGACAGTCTTGAAAGCTGCGTGCCTCCTTTATAATAATATGTCGCCATCCCGAAATGTTTTCTTGTGTTTGGCAAGAATGTGACACACACATGATGGGAGGCTATAGAGGTGGAATTAACTTTGCCACCAGGCTTTGTGAAAACAGACCGTGCAGTTGTTACAGATGAGGCATACATTTTCTGTTTATTACAAAAATGCTTTATTATCTTCCCACTGTCTTCTGTCCTGTCTTGGTGTCAACCGAACTCACTTCACTTCTCAAAAGTTAAAACCTGTCTTGTCTCATTAACGGTGGTTTAAAAAGTAGCTCATAGGCTACAGTACTTTAGGTTACAGTACACACTGGACAATTTGATATGCAGCAATGTAGTCGGGCCATTCCTATCTTAATACAGTATGTGCTATACCATTCAGCAGCTTTTATCAGTGGGTATAAATGGAGGGTATGCGCATGCATAAAATGAATGGCAAAGTGAGTTTAACGTTGTTTAATGTTGTTTAATGCAATCAGATAGGACTGGATCTATGGGCTGTCAAGGCCAGAAAGTAGTTTTTTGCCACTCTGTAGGTGTTCCCGCATAACTTCCGGGTATGATGATGATGATTCCCTCCATAGTTGTTTTTGATTGACTGACATAAAGGAGGTCTGTGAATGTATACAGTGCAGGAAGCTGTAAATCTGTGTGGGCCCAGATTCAAATGAGTGGACCTGCTGTGTCTTGGAGTTACAAATGGATAAATGAACGCTGACGTATTTCTTTATCATGTGTTTATGTATGTGCAGGTTCACACAATACCAGAGGATGCTTGGCACGTTGGCCCAGTGTGAGTTCTCCATGGGGAAGACGTTGATGGTTTATGACATGAACCTCCGTGAAATGGAGAACTACGAGAAGATATACACAAATATAGGTGGGTTAACAGCTTGTCTGTATAGTTTGTCTTATACTCTACACACACACACACACACACACACTCATTTAGAACTCAATTGAAATGTGAATGAATTGTAATTTTCTGGGAGGCCAATTGTGTCAATGAATATGAGGTAGTTTATGTGTATAACATTCTCACCGCCTTCTGTTTACGCGCTGTAGAAGAAAACATCACATCTGCACACGACAAGATATCAGAATGCAAGAAGGAGATTCAGAGGGCAAAGAGAATACGAAAGAATCGACAAGGTGAGACGAGCGTGGCAGCTTTACAACAACCTCTATCCATATTTGGGGATGACTGTCTATGCAGAATTTCATTCATATCGACCAGCAGTAATGCCTATATACTAACTAATCAGAATCAGAAACACATTATTGCCAAATGCATCACAAGGACACACAAGAATTAATTGTGGTGTTGCAGCACAGCTCAACAGATAAAAAAAAACACAGACAGAACACATTTAAGACAAGAAACTCAGGACATGATATAACCCATAATAAAAACTACAGTGTACGTGAAACATCATTAGAGTCTTTAAAAACATCAGTAGAATTAAAAACTAGCTAAAAAGACACAACCGAACGACGGGGGGTGGTGGAGGAGAGGTCCTTATTCAGGAGGGAAACGGCCCTTGGGGAAAAAGCTATTCAGGTGACGAGTGGTCTTGGTCCCTATGGCACGGAAGCGCCCTCCTGAGGGGACCATTTCCAGGGTGAGAGGGGCTTCCTGATCCTGAGTGGTAAAGGCAAACAATAGAACAATAGAACTGACAGATATGTTAATACAATTACATTCATTTACGTTAACTTAACTTTGAAAACCAGGAGAAGACGACACTTATGCCATATCACAATCTTAATAATTCCAGACGATAATTGTAAATGGCCTGCATTTATATAGCGCGTTTCTCCAAACCGCTTTACGATGCACTTCACATTCACCCATTGCCATTCACACAACGATGGCAGAGGAAGCCATGCAAGGCACCAACCTGTTCATCAGGAGCAACTAAAGCCCCTATCATAGTAGGCACCACGGTGATAAGCTATCCACCGCGGTGTAGTCTTTTTAAGTCATAAAACTACAACATTACGTCATTCCTCGCGGTGAAGAGCTATCCACCGCGAACCCCGACACATCTCTGTTTTTACTATTAGACAGATCGGCCAATCACCCCGTTCACTGATTGGTCGATCTAGACCAGTCAGTCACAGTGATAGGACTTCACCGTGACTGACTATGATGGCCTCCACTTGCCTCCACTATCACCTAAAATTTGCGGTGATAGGCTCTTCACCGCAGACTCTGATAAGGGCTAAAGGGTTCACTTTTGACATGCGGCCAGGATGAGCCGGGAATCGTGTACTTTGGATTCCAAGACAGCCACTCTACCTCCTGAGCCACTGCTGCCCCAAATGGAATTATTTTATGCTTTAGCTATTGAAAAATAGCAGATATACAAGCTCACAGCTGCTATTTGGGAAAAATTGTGGGTTAGCAGATCTTCAAGCTCGCAGAGCGGCACTCGTTGCCGTGCTGTGAGCTTGCAGATCTGCTATTTTTTTATTAGTTAAAGCATAAATAATGGTTAAAGTAATAATGAATGGGTAATCTAGTCTCGTATCACAATGTTGATATTGCCCAGCCCAGCCCTACATCCACTCATGCGAAGTTCTGAATGAAATGATGTTCACTGCTTTACGGTTCACAACTGCGCTACGCATACTAATATTTTCATGTGGTGATTAAATTGTTATGAATACGTCTCGTTTTCCAGAATATGACGCTCTGGCCAAGGTTATTCAGCAGCACCCAGATCGACATGAAACACTAAAGTGAGTTTACCGCCGGCAGATGGGATGGGGTTTGGCAATTTCTTTTTTTTTTTTTTTTTTTTTTTTATAAATGATGTTTGAACTTCTTGTTTGATTTCGTTCTCCCCACAGGCAGTTGGAGGCACTTGACAAGGAACTTCAGCAGCTTTCCAACATGAAAGAGAATGTGGATGCGAAGGTACGGCCAAATGCGTGTGTTTCCTTTCAAGTCCACCTAGCTAAGTTTGTGTTAAGCTGGTGGTAATTGGTTTTCATATTTTATCTCTCTCTCTTTCCTCCATTCAGTTGGAGTTGAGGAAGAAGCAGTTCCATGTCCTCCTCAGTACCATCCAGGAACTACAACAGACACTGGTGGAGAGTGAGTAAACAGAAACATACTATAGCTATCATGTTATAAGGTCACTGTGAGCTACTCCGTTCTGATAAGCCTCTGAAACTTCACGTCTGACTCAAACGACTAAATCCCCGATCTTTCATGGTTCATCGAAACTGCTCCATATGTATTATGTACAAACTTGTCTTCTCTTTGAATAGCATCATCCGCATGATTAAGTCCTAATCAGCGGTCGTCTGCCCCCCAGTCTCGCATTTGTTTGTAACAGATACTCTGTGTACGAGTGACTATGCTAGAAAAATATTAATATCCAGTCAGGGTGAAGTCAACCATTTATTGAAGATTTCAGCAACAGGGAAACAGCAACAGAGAAACAGCATACAGCATACAGAGCTCTGACCTGCCGGCCCGAACTTTGCCCTGTGGGGCAGAAGACCTCCTGAAGTGTCATATAGGACACCTCTTATACACCAAGGTGCTCTCCCTAGATGGAGATACACATGAACATGCTATACTAAGTATCATACAGTATATAATAAGATTGACTGGTTAAATTAGCAATGACCATGTATAGTCACACTTTAGGACAGATTATATGCTGACACAGAGAGGTAGAAGTCACAGTCCATGGATGTCAGCTATTGGATTGACAGCTGCAGGTACATGTAAAGTAGCCTACTTTGGATTGTGAGATTTTCTTTAACTACATACACATATTTGTTACTCTATAAATATTTCTACCACATGACACAACGTCATGTATCGCGAGCTTTGACCAGCAGTATTATCCTACTCGCAGGAATTCCAACCAAAAAGCAGCAAGGCGTTGCGTTTATTAAGTTACAAACAAAGCTGTGGCAGCAGAGAGGAATGTGACTGGCAAGTCACTTTTAGAGTGAGACCAAATGCGTTTATAAAAGACTTGAATATTATCAATTTGTTGACAAGCTTAAATTCTGCAACCTTTACATTAAAGATGGTCTTGTTCTGACCGACTTAAAATGCAGGCTTCATTCACAGGTGAGCATGTCTGCTAAAGAATACACTGAAAACACTAATGTGGTTAAGATCTATCGATACATCCAACATTATGCCATCCTAGACCTAGACCAAATTAACGTGGAAACATCTAAATCAAAATATTCAAACTATTTGCCTTAAACTCAGTAGCTTTATTAGTTCATAATCAAATTCATGTGTGCATTGTGACAGTGGTCACAATGCAGTATTCACAAGACAGTATTCTTTTGGAAAAGTTGAGTAGGGGGTATCTCTGATTACTGGCCAAAACGCTTTTATCCTGTGGTTTTAGAGTAACCAGAAAATGCAACACATAAAGCATGGTGTTGCGTGTGTGTGTGTCCATGTACCGTAAATCTGCTACCGCAATTAGTATTATTGTGTGCCATTGAAGTGGCACAACTGTTTTCGATGTCTGTTATTGTAGAAGTCGCTTCAAATGACCGTGAGACTGGCATGTTCATTGTGTTGTGATGAAGTCCAAGTGACTTTTTTTAATATGCAAATATTTGCATGTAAAAGCCTTGAACTCAATAATCCAGTCACCAACGCCAGACCCAGCACCGTCCCAAGGCCATGTTCTTTCTTTTTTTTTGCAAAGTGTCCAAAGCAGAACACACAACCACATGCAGGGAGGGTTCGTTAAAGCTCTAGCCTGGAACTTGTTTCAATGAATAAAACATAATTTTAACCAGATAAATGACAAATCTGTATGGAGGATAGCGGTATGTTAATGTATAACTAGCACATCTGCTGTGGTTGGAAAAGGTCTGCCTTCTCTTCCAAAGAAAGAATGAGAAATGTGTGGTAGGACGAGGACACCTACTGGTTGACAAGTAGTAGTGCCTCATGGTTCACACTGGCAGCTACAACACTGCAAGCTAACATTATTTTTATTCTTCTTTTTCCCCCCATTTTTTAAAAATATTGTTATTGTTTTTTTTTAATGAGACATAAAAAAACACAAACACACACAGCTCATGCAGATAGATTCTTGACTACGATGTTTACATTTTCACACATTTGGTTCAGGTTCATGGGGGTATACAGTATGGTTCATAGGGGTATATATTATGTTACAGTTAGTTTGGGTAACTCAGTTAGATTGGGGTAGGAGTGCTCGTTTTGTAGTTCACCACACCCCCCTACCACCACCTGATCAATTCACTTTGATAGTCACTTATCAACACACCTGTGTAATTCTGCGTAATCACCACAAGATGGCCCGTCTTTGTTTACCTACCAGCCTAGCTCAACTGTGTTTATCCATTAGCTTACTATGCCTAACCCTAACAAAGCCACCGCTTGCTCCGCCTCACGCCACTCAACGAGCGCTCCTGGTCTCAATCTAACTGAATCTCAAACTAACTGACATATGTACAGCATTCAGTATGGGGTTACAGATAGTTACATAGTGTTCAACAGTGGTAATTGTAATTAAATGTTATTTTTTTATGTACCATTTATTTTCAATGGATACCAGCAACATGAAGATACAAAGATACATCGGACTTGTAGCTGTTACAAAAGCTACAACAGCTGCAAAGTTACAAAAAAGAAGTCTAGCTAGTTTCAGCTTCATCTACAAAGATGCAAACTACATTATACTGTATGTTGTGTAGCTTTGTATCTTTGTATCAGCTAGTGTGAACCCAGTAATAGATGTTTGGTCTTCGATGCAGTAGACTGGGGATCTAGGGTGTTGCAGTTACATGTATTCATCAGGAGAGGCTGTAAAATGTACAGATTGCAACTTAACAAACCCTTCTAAACGGGTCTGGTTTTGGGACATTATTCACTTTGTGCAGATCATTCTGTGCTAAAACTAAATAACATTTTGTTTGGCTCAGGACCAGCAGGAATGTAGAAGCCTAGCTTGACGATGATGGAACCGCAAATGCTATTTTCGATCATGCAGTTTATTTTTTAATCTACATATTTTCACTTTTCCAAAGAAACGCTATTTTACAAGGTTGTCTCATTGACTGCGCGGCCCCCGATACCATAATTTTGGCATACAGTTACGCAAGTAAGAAAGGATGATTAAAAGTTTCAATCAGACTATGATGAATTTCCGTGAGCAGTAATGAACTGATCAGTAATGTCATTTACCCCTCGAATAGTTTGCTGTTTGAGGGAGTTGAGGGTTTTATTGGTTGTGTCCCGTCCCGACCTGACTGCTACTTGGAATACTGCAATTATGATTCCAACATGGATGAGAAGCGCTTAACTAAATGTTAAAGGAGCTATAGTCAACTTTTTCTTGAAAAACGGATGCTAAAATAAAAATGTTTCGAAAATATTTTATAAAAAAATAAGCTTCATATATGTGTTTCAATTCAAAAATGACCACAAAAAAAGCGTAACATAATGATAAAATAATCATTTTGGCCATTGTCGGGCCGACACTTTGTTTACATTCTAGTCTATTCTTTGATAGAAGGTAAACAAAGTGTCGGTCATTTTTGAATAGAAACACATATTTGAAGCTTATTTTTTTATAAAATATTTTCGAAACATCCGTTTTTCAAGAAAAAGTTGACTAGCTCCTTTAATGTGGAAATGGGCTTTGCTGTTCAGATGCATGTTCTCAATTCCCGCTGCTATCTCAATTGCACAATAATCCACAAGTTCAGCAACAAACCAAGTTCACAATACTTAAAAAGTATTTAAAAGGTTGTCAAATGTAATGCAAATTTGCAGTGTGTATACAATTTTCAGATGGTCTCATGGGGAAATAAAAAAACAACATTTAAGCATATTTGATTAATTTGTTGTTGTTAGTATTAGACAATTCACTTGACTTATTTCTGTAGGCTCCTAGATGGAGCATAGGGCTGCAATAACACCCCATTTTGGGCAGTTTTCTTCAGCTGGGCCCACAATAGTCTGGTTGTCTTTGCCACACTCTGGACTGATCTTCTCCAGGTCTGTTTGGACCTCCCCTCTTTTGCTTTGCCCTGTGGATTTGAGTCCAGTGCTTGACTTGTCAGTTTGTTTTGGGATGGTGTGTCCAATCCACCCCCACTTCTCTTCACGTTTGGGCTGGTGGACTTTTGGTTGCTTCTCTCTCCAACAGGCTGGCGTTTGCGTTATTTTATCGGACCACCCGATGATCAGGATGTGTCTTAGGCATTTGATAACAAAAGTCTGGAGTTTGTTGCTGGTTTGGTATTGGTCACTCTCCATGTCTCTGATCCATAGAGGAGAACTGACTTGGAACACTTTAGACTGTGCTATTTATAGACGTTTTACATCACGTGATGTTACCTTCATTGATACAGACGTATATTCATCAGGCTCGGTCATAGGGCTGTCACGATCATGACATTTTACATGACGATTAATTGTCACTCAAATAATTGCGATTACCGATTTAATTGTGTTTTTGTCGTTGACAGGCTTTGAAGTTGCACATGGTAGATATAACACATAACCTAATTATACAAAGAAATTACTGACATATTTGACAACTTTATACTTAAAAAAGAACATTGATAGTCGAAATAGCCGATCTAATAGCTTGCGACGCGTTGAGCTTGTAGATCGGCTATTTCCACTATTTTTTACTTTAAAAAAAAGATGACGATTATGAAACATAATCACGATTATGTCAAATCATTGCGATTAGACGATTACGTCATGAACCTTCTTGGTTTAAGTTATGATTTCCTGTTACTTTGCTTTTTTTGGTTCAAGTAATGGGGAAGTGGGCATCTGTTGCATTCTTGGTCCTCCAGAAACATTTGGTTGATAGCTCCCAGAATGTGATCATGGAAGGATAGAAATAGAATGACCTTGCTGTTAATTGTTTTGTTCTATTTTCTAGATGATGAGAAATCAGACAGCGATGAAAACAACCAGGAAGTCTCCATGGAGAATGGTGAATGAATGTCTGGCAGAACTCCATGAAACAAATCAGGACTTTGTTTTTGCCCGTTTGTTTTTATATGTCATGTGTATTTTTATTTCAATTTTCTGAATAAAGTTAACGCAAACAAATGTGATTAAGTGGTGAGATGTGACATTCTCGTGGTGCGATTACATTATTTGTGAAAAGCTGGTGTTTTACGGAATTGATGTCCTTCAGGACTCTAGACCAGGGGTTTTCAAAGTGGGTGACGGGGCACCCTGGGGTGCCGTGATGGCAGTCCAGGGGTGCCATAATATTTGGAATTTATTTGGACCAAAATGTCAATTATCTCAACGTTTTCCTCGCAACATAATCACTAAAATATCGTCACTGTCGGGCAGAAGCCTTATCTCCAAGTTTCAAATGTGTACGTATTTTGGTAAAGCAAAGCCCTGCTTCATCATACAAGACTGTCGCACAAAACTAGTGAAAACAGCCGATCTACAAGCACACAACGCCTCGCGATGTTGTGTGCTTGTAGATCTGCTGTTTTCACTAGTTTAGTACATTTTATAGATGATAAATACAAGTTTTCCACCCGACAACAACGATATGCTATAAATATAAGGTGCTGGGAGTGAAAATTATATTGTAGGGGTGCCTCGGATTAAAAAAATATTTATGGGGTGCCCTGAGACAAAAAGGTTTGGGAACCCCTGGTCTAGACTAGTGCCTTCTCTGTTATTGTGGGTATTCGCTGAGGACAGCCGATCGACAAGCTTTGCTATTTTCTGCGAAAGGTTGCCGCACCAAACAAGATGCTGGGTTTTAATGGTCTCCAATTGTAGACCTCAAGTCAATCTTTTTGCTGTGTAGCTTCATTATTGCTGTCCAACAACAAATCAGAACCTGATCATGTAGGTCTTCAAAAGATGAGACAGAAATGGTTTACTCAAGGCCTACCATTCAAACGGTTCTTGCCAAATGGAAGTATTTTTTATACCCTTTATAACCCTCCATTGCCAAATTATATTGAAAATGACAGGGACCATTAGGGTGCCCACATGCTGGTTGGCCATCTGTGATGGCCCTTCAAGGTCAATTTGATGTCTTAGGAGTCCTAATCCATTTTGGCTTCTGAGGCTACAGTATATATGTGTGGCCCTCTTTAACCCATTTAGACCTGAGGCAGATTCTAAAAACGTTATACTGTACATAACAATAACAACCCCCAAAGGGTCCAGTTCCTGTATTGAAAGGTATAGTTACGTATAGGGGTTTCGGACTAAATGGGATACACACATGAAATCCTAGCATCCCTATTGAACCTTGAGTAAAAATAAATAGAGGAACCTTTGCAATAGCAGATTGCTTGCTTAAAAGGCTGTGACAGGTTGTGGGCTTCTAGTACTTGAGGTAACACATTATATAGGGTTTAGAATGACGTGGTTAATGGGGGCGAGATTTTGTTTTTACACACCATTATAATGTTCTTATTTTGATCATATAAGACCCTATTACTGAATGTCAGTCTCCAGAATATGATTTACTATATAAAAAGGAATGGTTGAATGAAGTTATGGCAGTAGCCATGATGCACCACCAGGTGGCATCTGTTCTCAATCTAAGTTCTATCAGAGCACCACTAACATCCAAGAATAGTCTATGCTAAGAATCTATTTTAGCTCAACGAGACCATGAAGGATTATCAGCTATTTGAATCTTTCTCTCTGGATTGGTTTTAAGTGGCTGATTGATTTGATTGATTGCTTAATTGTGAATAATTAATTCATTATTCATAATTCATTTCAAATTCACACAATCCAGAAAGTGCAAAAGTAGCCTATATTAAGTTTGTTGTTGCTATGTGTTCGCATGTTCTTGTCCACAGAGATGCTATTTTAGGCCTATTAGCGAGTTTATGTGGTATCTTAAAGTATTACAGCTTAGTTTAAGCACTTATTAATGCATTGCACACACACACACAGACACGCACACGCTGACTGGACTGGGTTCATGGCAGCTCTGATCTCGTAGGCTACTTGTCACTCACACTGGATAGGAGCCAAATATGCCTATAAATTGTAAATGTGTTTATTCATCTGATAGATAATTAGCCTATGTTGGAAATAATTGGGCATTACCCATTGTATTAAACTGGGCCATAATTATTTTAGTCTGATCTGCTAATTTGTCTGTAATATTTAATAGGAGAAGCTGAAGCAGTTTTAGCTTTCTTTTCTCCCCGACAAGACTTGACAATTAACTTTCAATAATACTTCTATTCCAGAGAAATGAAAGTGAAACTGGTAGCTTACCCTTAGGCCTAAAATTAAAAATAGCAGATATACAAGCTGAAAATGTGTGCAAATATTTAAATATATGTATTTTTAAAGTGGGGGTCCCTGGAACGAAATATTTTGATATGGGGGTCCTTGAATTAAAAAGTTTGAGCACCACTGACATAGAAACATAGGTTTTTCAAAAAAACGTTGAAGGATTTAAAAGACACTCAAAATATTCAAGGACTTGCACACATTTTCACGATTTTTCAAAAATAGCAGATCTACAAGCTTGCTTGTAGATCTGCTATTTTTTAATGGTTAAAGCATAAAATAATGGTTAAAATCTAAAGTGACACAGATTTGCGTTCAGGCCTAAATGGCTTTTAGACCAACAGAGTGTCCTTCTCCCAAGATGAGGTTCCACACTCTCAGACTCAGTAGGGTGAATATTGACCACACTGCATGATTCTTTCTAAGGTCAGCATGATATTCAAGGTTCTGCCTTCATGGATAAACATGAATGATTAGCAACACATTTTTATGAGGCGAAGAAAAAATAAACAGACACGTCAATAATATACCAAAATTCCTTGGTAGGCTACTTTCTTTTCCCTCCCTTCATGTGCAAGATTTTTCAACAGTGTTCAAAAATAGCAGATCTAGCCAAAGTATAAAGTAGGAATAAAGTTGTTAAACAGAGACTGTGGTGCTACATCAACACATTGGGCTGGGGACCCCCCCTTAAGGACCCCTGGCGGTCCGCAGACCCCACTTTGAGAACCACTGACATGGGCTGTTCTCCATGTCTATTTTTATGTTGTCCAACAAGTGTCAGGTTCCCAACTACTTTGTCAGTGAACTGCTGTCCCCCCAAGCTGCAGCCTCGCCATGTTGTCTGACTGAAATACATGCTTTATCATATCTTTATTTAAACATCAAATCATTACTTGTTAGCTGTGACAGTTGAAAAACCACCAAGATGTCCAATGTGTCTTTCTACATCTCCAACCTGTTGGAGAAAATGACATCAACAGACAAAGATTTTAGGTAAGCAATGATAAAGCAACTCGTCCGCATGACACAGTGAGATGACACTTTTTGACAGTCATAATAGTGACTCATAACCTACATAATACATTGTAGTGTTTAGAAGGGGCACACACAGTTGAGAATATTATGTCAGTATCTTCCTGTTCTTCACTGATTGCGTGTGTGTGTGATTAATAACTGATAATGTGGAGTTCATGTGAGATAATCTGTCTTTATTTTTCAGACCACACATTATGTTTTGATATTTTTAATTCTTAATCTTGTTATTTAAAATTCACGGGAAATCATTTCACCTACTCTTTTACAGAAACTAACTACAAACCTTTGATGTGAAACTAAAGTGAAGTTGCTGTTGTGTGGTGACAGAGGCATGTCTTTTACGTGTAAACCCCAGGACAAAAATCCACTCGTCCTAGACAATTCGCCCTCCTGGCCCCCAAACTGTGGAATATACTCCCTGTCGCACTTAGAACAACAGACTCACTAGCTTCCGCTGTGGCCTAAAGACTCACCTCTTCAGACTCCACCTAAGCCCAATGCACTTACTGTAGCACTCGCCTACCTTCAATGACCATACATGAAAGATAGATAGCATTTTTTATTTTTTTCTAGATTGATATTTCTATGCATTTGATGTATTGATGTTGATGTATTACCTTGCTTATTGTATTGATGTATTGATGATGTGTGACCTATTGTAAATCGCTCTGGATTAAGAGCGTCTGCTAAATGCCTAAACTTTAAACTGTACTGCAGGTTCATGGCGACCAACGACCTGATGCTGGAGCTGCAGAAGGACAGCATCAAACTGGACGAGGACAGTGAGAGGAAGGTGGTCTCCATGCTGCTCAAACTGCTGGAGGACAAGAACGGGGAAGTGCAAAACCTGGCTGTCAAATGGTACACTGCTTAACGTCCTCTCTGTTCATTTGACTCCATTTAGTTGCATTTGTGCACTGTCAGAGTTATAGAGAAGAACCTGCAGATTGCACACCATCTCCACTGGCATGTTGCCTGTGGTTATTCGAGGAGATTTGTTGCCTACATCTTGAAAAGTGTTGATTTGTGGAGATTATCTTGTTGAGCAAAACGTGAATATCATAGGCCTTTCTTTGTTTGCTGCACTGCTTACGTATATGTTTAAAACCCAATACAAAAAGTCCAATAAGAACCCATGATGGAGGTAACTTCCGGCTGACCTCATCATGTTATTGCTCTATTGCACACAGAATATAATTACACCAAGATGTCACTTTACCTTTCTCAACCCTTCAAGTGGTGTACACGAGAAAACCCAACACACACTGTGTCAGCAGTTGCTTTCCTTATGCCTGGGCACCTGCAGTTTTTTCCAGCATTACTGTTGTGTGCATGCATGCTACAGTATGTTTTTTATGACATTCTATAGTCTATACTGTAATAGTTACTGTCTGTTCTTGGAAGACAAAATGATGATGACACTTAGAGATGGGATCGTTAACGGTACATATACGGTAGGAATTGAGGGCTGATCCTGAGCAAACGCAGAGCTTGAGAAACCTCTCAGATATAGGGATTGGACGATATGAAAGTTTCATATCACAATTTTTGTGACAAAAGAAATCGCGATTTACGATATTATCGCGATAATCAAAATCCATTATTCTGGGGCAGAACATTTGCCAAAAAATAGCCGATACAAGCTCACAACGCGGCACGTGTATTTTTTGGCAAAGACATTTGATAGCGAGTGAAAAAAAGACTTGTATCAAGTACGTATATTATAAGTACCTTTTACCAATTATAGAGGGTTTTAGTGCTACCGGATATGCAGCTCGGCAAATAAAAGGTGAATTGATCCCAGTGCATGACGGAGGACGATATCACGATATATTAAATCTTCACGATACGATTATCGTGAGTGTTTTTTACCGCGATAAACAATCATTATCGTCACATCCCTACTCAGATACACCGTATGACTGCAAGGGTTTCTATGCAGGGGCGTCACACCAAATTCTGGGCCTGGGTACAAGGATTCACTGTGGGCCCCCCATGAATGTTAACTATTGAAAAATAGCAGATATACAAGCTCACAGCGCGGCACCGAGTGCCGCGCTGCAAGCTTGTAGATCTGCTATTTTTGAAAAATTGTGAAAAGGTGTGCAAGAAACCCATGTTTCCATGTCAGTGATGCTCAAACTTTTTCATGAAGGACCCCCAAAATGATATGAATTTGGCCACGGACCCCCATCTCAAAATATTCAGTTCCAGGGACCCCCCCCCCCCCCCCCCCCGGAAACAAAATTTGAGTTACAAACGTTCGCTTAAAAAAATACATATTCAAACATTTGCACACATTTTCACGACTTTTCAAAAATAGCAGATCTACAGGCTCGCAGCGCGGCACTCTGTGCCGCGCTGTGAGCTTGTATATCTGCTATTTTTCCAATAACCTCGCCTACCAGGCTTTCTCCCGGGAGAGAGCCTGGTGTTCGTTCACAACAGACCGCCTAAAGCGCGGAAACCACTAGAAGAAGCGGCGTCGCTTTGATTTGGTTCCCCCTGTTTGTTTCCCCAATCCCTTTTAAAATGCTGGAGTAGCCTACGTAGTCTTGCCAGTCGCTACGAGTTGGATTAAAAGATGCACATACCAAACGAATTTTTCGAAAGCAAAACTACGCCTCATCAAGGTGTTTATTAGGTCGGCCCTAAAAGTATGTCCTTGGGTGCAGGGGAATATTTTGGGTTAAAACTGAATCCGGTTTATAGTTCTGGCCAAAGTGTAGTCCGTCTATGGACTACAACATGACGTAAAGTGGTTTCCGCTCCCGACCGGATCAAACCCCGTAAAGTGAAGTGATCCCAGACTAATTTTTCAATAGCTAAAGTTATTAGGGCCCCTCCACCTTTGGGCCCTGGTAACTCAGTCCCACTTTCCTACCCCTTGTGACGCCCCTTGTTTCTATGTGCTGTGCAGCCTGGCGCCTCTGGTGAGCAAGGTGAAGGAGTACCAGGTGGAGGCCATGGTGGACACGTTGTGCGCCAACATGCTCTCTGACAAGGAGCAGCTCAGAGACATCTCCAGCATGGGATTGAAGACCGTCATCGCACAGCTTCCACCTGCTTCATCTGGTTAGTTCTAGGGCTGTCACGATATGACATTTTACATGACGATTAATTGTCACTCAAATAATTGCGATTAACGATTAAATTGTGTTTTTGTCGTTGATAATTACATTTCTGTTTGGCTTTTAGGCTTTGAAGATGCACATAGTAGATATGACACATAACCTAAATATGCAAAGAAATTACTGACATATTTGACAACTTACTACTTAAAAAAAATAACATTGATAGTGGAAATAGCCGATCTACAAGCTCAACGCGTCGCATCGCGACGCGTTGTGAGCTTGTAGATCTGCTATTTCCACTAGAAATCTATTTCCACTATTTTTTAACGAACTAAAACAATAATAATTCAGGATTCCAATTCAAAAATACCAAAAATATTTTTGCTTTTCTTTTCTTTTTTGCTGCCCTAAGGCAAGGGTTTTCAACCGGTGGTCCGCAAAGGTATTGTAGGTGGTCCCTGGCCATCCATTCAGATTTAATTATTTAAATAAAAGGTACTTTTATTTGCTGCTCTTCTTTCTTGTTTGCTTGTGAATAATAATATTTTGAGAGAGGACTCGGGCTGTCCTGCTTGGCCCAGGGAAAGAAAACACTTTCCCTGGGCCTGCATTCAAGGCTGTATCCAACAAAAATGTGCTTCCTGCTAAATGATATCCCTGCTCTTTACTGGTAATAAACTGCTTTGAAAACGGACACTATTGTGTCGGTGGGCCTATGATGGACCCACCCGACAATATAGTGGTGGTCCCCATCGGGGATGTGCAGAGAATGTTAGAGAGGCAGGGGCTGACATTTCTAAAAGGGCCTTTGGTGGAAATATTGAAAATAGCAGACCTCCAAGCTCACAACGCGTCGCAGCACGTTGCGTTGTGAGCTTGGAGGTCCTGCACAGAGAGGGCAATTCTTTCAACGTAAGATGCTGCATTCAAGTTCAGGAGAGTTTGGACAAGGCAATTCTCTTAAATGCTGCCATCAGGTATGACATGGAAAGGGGTGCATTTGCATTTTTTTCATCACCATAGTAAAAACAGCATTCATGGTCTGGAGAGGGAACTTTTTACAGACAGATAAAAGGGCAGGGGCTCAAAACCTTGCTTAGCCTCTAAGTTCGATGTCTTCGATGCTTCTAACAGTAATGAGACAGTCCAGGCTGAGGCAGCAATACTTCCCAGAAATGCTCCCTACCTAGAAAGCTTTGTTCCAAACCAAAATGCTCCCTATGTACCTAGGAAGCTTTGTTCAAAATGCTCGCTAGGAAGCTTTGTTCCAAATGCTCCCTAGGAAGCTTTGTTCAAAAATGATCCCTACCTAGGAAGCTTTGTTCCAAACCAGCCATGTCCACATGTGTTGCCAGGTGTGACCTTGACGGTCAGCGTGTGTAAGAAGATCACCTGCCAGCTGATCGGTGCCATGGGGAAACAGGAGGACGTGTCAGTGCAGCTGGAAGCCTTGGACATCCTGTCAGACATGTTGGGGAGGTAACGTTTACATTTAGCTTTATTTATTGTCTCCGCCAACTGGCCGTGTGTCTGCGAGCAGATAATCTCCAGCACCGTTGGTCCGATTGGCGTTAAAGCTTTGCACAAACACTCCCAACATAGCGCCGCCCATGGCTGCTGTGGTGACTACGTGTTGCGTTCTGTCGGTTGTTTGGTGTTTGTTGGTTTTTTGTTTTTATGTTATATGTGAAAAAATGATTTGAATGCAAAAATGTAGTATGCCAAAGCAAATTCCTATGTGTATTACACAATGGTTAATAAAGAAATCTGAATCTGAATCTGAATCTGAAGGAAGGAACCTCTGACCCAAATGACCCCACTTGTGCCTGGAGGTGCAGCCAGTTAGTGTACTGATCCCTACAGTATGCTCCTTTTGAGTCATTATAGGGGTTTGAATGTGACCTCCATTATGTTTTACATGTCTCCCCTCTCTCTACCCTTGTCTCCTGTTTAAATTAAGCATAAAATGACAATGAATATCGTCACATTGTTGGCAGAAACCTCGTATCTCCAAGTTTCAAATTAGCTGATCTAAACACCTCGCACCGCTTTGATGTTGTTTCTTTTAACTCACCTGCAAGTATTATTATTTACCTCTGGCCTTGAAACCTCTTGAACTTTTTGCATCTCTTCAGTATGAATGATGTTCAAAGAGTTCTTTTGACTTTTCCTCCAGGTTGAGTGGTTCCCTTGTCAGCTTCCACGGCTCTCTCCTCTCAAGTTTATTGGCTCAGGTAAGTGTGTAAAAACTAGACCTATGCTCCCAGTGCCAAGGAGGCAGCTTGTCCGTAAAGTGTTTTAGTGCCGGACACTTCCCCTTTTAGCAAAAAGTTAAATTTAACATGTTTTGCAATGACAAAGAAACAAAGAAACAAACTAACTAACGTGATGTTAAGTAAAAGCAATTGTGTGCAGCATATTGTGTGCAGGCCTCTGTGTTTTTTCACAGTCTAAGGACACAAGCTTCATCTTCAGTTTAATATGATTTCATATATTCAGTGCTACTTCTTTATTCATTTGAATGAATGTGCATTCCCTCAGTTAACCAGCTCCAGAATGGCGGTGCGGAAGCGTTCCATCTTGGCCCTGGGTCACCTGGTGCCTTGCTGTAGCCCCGCCCTCTTCTCCCAGCTCACTGAACACCTATTGGTTGAGCTGGCCAAGGCCCCGCCCACGTCTCTGACGCGGACCTACATTCAGTGCCTGGCGACTGTCAGTCGACAGGGAGGCCATCGCGTTGGTCAGATCTGTCGCTCCATATATACATTTCCATTTGTTAGACTGTTTCAGATTTGTTTTAAAATAGCAATTTAAAAACAATTAACAGCAATTAATACAACTTTTTATGATTTTTGGACTTTGTGTCATACTTACATTATACCTAGTCCCATTTCAAAAACAACCGTTGCACCCTAAATGGTAAGTGTGTTTGATTTTGAGTTTGGTGTGTGTGTGTGTGTGTGTGTGTGTGTGTGTGTGTGTGTGTGTGTGTGCACGTGTGCGTGCGTGTGCGTGCGTGCGTGCGTGTCACAGGTGAACACCTTGAGAAGCTGATACCCATGGTGGTGAAATTCACCAGTGTGGAAGATGATGAGCTTAGAGAATACTGCTTCCAAGCTTTTGAAGCCTTCATACGCAGGTACGCGAACTCACGCACGCACGCACGCACGCACGCACGCACGCACGCACGCACGCACGCACGCACGCACGCACGCACACACAATGTGAAAGGTCTGATGTCAGTTTTGGCAGGTAGGATGCTGGCAGGGGATTGAGTTACAAAAAAAAACAGTAGTTAATGTGTGGATTAACA
>NC_137815.1:14669542-14757419 GCF_963921795.1 Nannobrachium achirus | reverse complement strand
GGGCGGGCGCCGGGCAGCAGAGGGTCATCTCGCTGCTGGCCGCCTCGGAGCAACAAGGTGCTAGCAGGGAGGAGGAGCCTGCAGTCACCATGTTGAAGAAACAGGTAAACGCATTCATCTCTGTCCTGGATTGTTTCCTGTGTTGGTGATGTTGGGAGTCGTAGTTTTTATAGTCATACAGTAGTTGTCGCAGTGGCAGCAGCAGCCAGTTTACTGAATAGTACAGTTTTTTAAATAATTGCTTTCATCAAAATCAGGGAAGGAATTTCATGGAGGCCATGAAGGCTATGGCCGCCGTTGCCCCTCAGTTTGGCCTTGTGCCCCTCAAACCAATGGCATGACCTGACACCACAGTGGCCTTAATGCCCCAGCTGACTGTACCACTTCCTCCTCTGTCTCTTTCTTGACAATATGTAGACAGTAGTCACCGGTGTCTCTTTCTTGTCGTGCAGACTCCAGTATCTTTTGTTGAGATTCTGAAATCTTAACTTCCCCGAGTCCACCATTTTTCGATAACCTTTTTCATTTATCTGTAATCGTTTTTGGGAAAATTAAAATAATGAAAAGCAATAAAAAAATTAATACAAATAAATGAAATATGTTATCGAAAAGAAAAAAAAAAACACAGCCAGCTCACATATTAGGAGAGCGTCAGGAGTCACCAGAAAAAAGGACGGGAATATTTGATGAATCTGACATGGTTAAAATGGAGTTTGAAGTTACAATGGGTTTTTATAGGAAGGGGGTGTGTCTGATAAAATGGATATCAAATATCTAAATACTGATTCAAGCAACTAAAAATCTGTCCAGGGTGTTGATTAGACGATAACATGACCAAAACTAAATAAAGGAAAGAAATACAAGAAGAAAGAAACAAAAAGAAATAGACAAAGGAAAAAGTGCAAGCACCTGTCCTTTATCTTATGCATCTTGTATACGTGCATCATTTGAATCACTTTATAATTACATACGTTAAAGCTACAATCAAAGGCAATGCCGGTCAAGAGGGTGATTGATTGGTCAGATGAAAAAAGCTAAAGCCTCTATCAGAGTCCAGGGTGAAGAGCTATTCACTTCACCGCGGTGTAGTTTTCTAGCTATCAACTAAAAATACATAACAAAGCCTAGGTGATAGCTATAGGAAACTACAACGCGGTGAAGTGAATAACTCTTCACGCTGGACTCTGATAGAGGCTTAAGTCTTGTGCAGACATCAAGCAGGGCCTGACTAATATAAGCATGCTGGCACTGTGGCACATGCAGTGGGCACACCCATCACCCCTGACTAATGTCAGCATGCTGGCACTGTGGCACAGTGGGCACACACATCACCCCCTGGCTAATGTAAGCATGCTGGCACTGTGGCACACACATCACCCATCACCTCCTGGCTAATGTAAACATGTAAACACTCTATAAAATTATTACTATCACAATATAGAGCTATTTAACACTGTTACTGAACAAACACTCCATAGCAATGACTATCACAATATAGAGCTATTTAACACTGTTACTGAACGCTAATTCTCTAATTGATAAACCCAAGCCATCGGCTATGTGGATTGGCCAACTTTTGCATGCCGTTTGTGCCGTTTTATATAAGTGGCACCTTTATTTGTGAATGGGTGTTTACCTTGATAGGGAATCAGTAGGGAATCAATGGGATAGGGAATCAATAGGGAATCAATGGGAATGGGAATCATTGGGGAATCAATGGGATAGGGAATCAGTGGGAGTGGGAATCAATATAGGGAATCAATGGGATAGGGAATAAATAGGGAATCAATGGGAGTGGGAATCAATATAGGGAATCAATGGGATAGGGAATAATAAATAGGGAATCAATGGGAGTGGGAATCAATATAGGGAATCAATGGGAGGGACTCAATTGGTCGAGCTTCACATGACAGTTAGCTTGCTGCAGAATATAGTCACGTCAGCAACCACACTTGCAAATTCCAATTGCATCTTTCTAGTTAACCTTCATCCATGTTCAGCTTCACAGTGTATCTGAATGCAGGAGTACACAGCAACAACGGTGCTACTGTTGCGGTGGGGAACAAAGTGTACTGCTTTGGATATGGCAGTGTCGGAGGGAAGTTAGTCAGCAAGGATCAGATCGGTGTGTTTGTCTTCAACACAGTGTCTCTGCGCTGGAAACAGCTGCCTCTAGTGACCACTGGGAGAGGAGAGCGTCCTCCAGAGGTTCCCCCACAGTGCGCCGGGCACACAGCTGTGCTGATAGAGCGTATCGCCTACATCTGGGGCGGGGCTGACTTGAAAACAAGATTAAATGATCACAACGTGGTTTATGCATTTGACGTGGACACCCACCGATGGTCCAAGCCCACGGTATCGGGGACTGCCCCAGCTGGGAGGGCGTTTCACTCAGCCTGTGCCGTTGGAACGGTCATGTATATCTATGGAGGTTTCACAAGGCCCCGCGAGTGGTACAAGCTGGACACCTCCACTATGGTCTGGTCTTCAATTCATGTGCGAGGCACTTGGGAACCTGATAGGGTAGGGCGACCTGCCACCGTCATTGGGACAAAGATGTTTGTATTTGAGGGTGGCAACATCAGAGTGTTTGACACAGAGACCAACTGCTGGCTGTACACACAGCGTACAGGAAAACACTGGTTGTATTATTCATTTGCCTACAATGGAGAGCTGTGTGTATTTTCTGGGCAAAACTCAACTCAACACAATTATCTGTTGAAATTCAATCCAGAGACCTTGTCCTGGAAGGAGTTTGAGCTCAAGGGCAAAGGCCCAGCTTCATCTATTGATGGCATGTGCTGTTGCCTGGTCGGAGATCGTATCGTATTCTTTGGAGGATTCAAACGTTCCCCCACTGATGACCTTTATATCTTAGATTTAAGTCCTAGCCTGAAGACGTTATGCAAGCTAGCGGTTCTTCAGTACGGTCTGGAGCAGTCTGAACTGACGCATGACATCAGGTGGGAACTGGCAGCCATGACTGCCAACAGTCTATAGTTTTGAACTTGTAATTTGTTTTTCTTTCTTGATTGTATTTAGTTTTACTTTGCATATTAAGTTACCTTTTTATTTTGTGAAAATGGTTCTTGTGGCGGATATTGGCCTTCTAATGCGTGAGGGGGCCTTGATCTTTCAATTACTTTTTTGTTTACATGTTTTTTTATTGCGACCGCAGTTTAGTATGAGAACCATCACATCTTGACCGTATCTGTCTGTCTGTCTCTGTAAACTTGGTTTGATCTTTTACTGTTGATTGACTGTTATGCTCTGACATCACGCTCTGACATCACTGTGATGTCAGGGGAACCACACTAACAGAATCCCTTTTAGGCCCATATACTGTATGGAGATCCCTGATGTCATCGATATTAAGCCCATATCTGTGAATGCAAATATATGTCAGTCTAACATATAAAGACTACAGGTATACATGTCAGTCTAACCAGTGTGGCTGGTTCTACAGACATGAATCTCCATATACAGGTATGGGCATAAAAGGAATTGTATGTACTAGAAGCGTCTAGTCGGCGCCCTGGCCAACTCGGGAACAATGTATATAGGGGATGAATGCCCCGCCCTTTAATGCAAACCCCATTATACCGGTCATAGGATCTGTTTTGACCATCTGTTTGCGTGTGTCCATTTATGCCCATATATGGGGATATCTATCTGTCTACGTCCATTTTATGTCCATATATGGAGATCTCTGTAGGACCCGTTTTGACCATCTGTTTGCCTGTGTCCATTTATGCCCATACATGGAGTTATCTGTCTGTCTGCGTCCATTTTATGCCCATATATGGAGATCTCTGTAGGACCTGTATTGACCATCTGTTTGCCTGTGTCCATTTATGCTCATATATGGAGATATCTGTATCTGTCTGTCTGCATCCATTTCATGCCCATATATGGAGATCTCTGTATCTGTTTGTCTGTGTCCCTTTATGCCCATTATGGAGATCTCTGTATCTGTCTGTGCCTCCGACTGTGTTGCAGACACAGTGCTGGTTCCCCCTTTAATGCAAACCCCATTATACCTGTTGTCATAGGACCCGTTTTGACCATCTGTTTGCCTGTGTCCATTTATGCCCATATATGGAGATATCTGTATCTGTCTTTTTGCGTCCATTTTATGCCCATATATGGAGATCTTTGACCATCTGTTTGCCTGTGTCCATTTATGCTCATACATGGAGATATCCGTATCTGTCTGTTTGCATCCATTTTATGCCCATGGCGGGGAACGCGTGTGCCTAATTTGAAATAGGGAATGAATGCCCCACTCTTTAATGCAAACCCCATTATACCTGTTGTCATAAGAGCCGTTTTGACCATATGTTTGCCTGTGTCCTTTTATGCCCATATAGGAACATCAGAATACGTAACCATGGCATTTTTTGTTGACTCATGTGGTGTACGTGATCTCAGAGCCTTTTATGAAGTGATGTCACAATGAGTCAGCGCTTGCGCCGATTTCCTCCGGAACAGCCTGATGTCAACAATCAGCTCCGCATAAGGAGATTCCGAACGTTTTGCGCCGGTTTCGGAAAACCGCGAGTCGGGTCGGGTCGAGGCCCGGCACTGCACTCCACGCGGCGGCGGGGAACGCGCATGCCGAATCTGAAGCCGGAGGGACGAACGGTTCTCGAGATACGCGGATTACAAACAGACAGACACGCAGACAGACAGAGATTTGTCGCATTTATAGATAGATGATGTCAGACGTCATAGGACTTTCACATAACGAGTAACCGAGTAAGCATGTCTGGGGTCTCACAACACATGGTTGGTTCTACAAACTCCAACTTTTGCACACGGATAGCCCCGATTTTTGCTTATGTTCTTAGCTGCTTCCCCTGCCAAGACAGATGGCAAGGGCGACGTTGCTTTTCGCCGCTCCTACAGATTTTGCACTAAAATAACGCAAAGCGGTACACAGTATCTCTAAAGTCATGTCCTCAACATGGATCTGTTCCATTTCCCATATTCCCTCCTGATTGCCTACCATTGCCTTCTAAAGTTTCTGTATGCGACCTGACGGTCGCTTATCTCCCGATTTAGGGAGTCTTACTGGTATTGTATTGTATTGTCAGTATTATAGGCCTATGTATTACTGATGAATTGAGTATAAAGGATCACAAGACTACGAGCCCCTGGGGCTTTTTATATTATGCTTTTAGCATAAACTTAGACGGTACTACTAATGAGCATGTTAATAAAGTATTCAATCAATCAATCAATGTAATACAAATATTACTAATGTTAGAATTACATAAGTCGTTGTAGTGTAGTGTATGGCACTACATCAAAATCATTTCAAAATCTGTTGTTTTCGACAAGCTACACAACTTGTAATGGAGTATAAATTAGGCTTTACACTTCATAAATTCAACTATAAATATTGTTGTGTCTCTCCAGGTGCCAGTCATAGTGAAGGCCCTCCACAGACAGCTGAAGGAGAAGAACATTAAATCCAGACAGGGCTGCTTCTGTCTGCTCACTGAGCTCACACACACTGTGCCCGGATCACTGGAGCAGCATGTCCCTGCACTCATACCTGGTACACTGCACGCACTCACACACACACTGGAGCAGCATATCCCTGCACTCATACCTGGTACACTGCACGCACTCACACACACACTGGAGCAGCATATCCCTGCACTCATACCTGGTACACTGCACGCACTCACACACACACTGGAGCAGCATCTCCCTGCACTCATACCTGGTACACTGCACGCTCTCACACACACTGGAGCAGCATATCCCTGCACTCATACCTGGTACACTGCACGCTCTCACACACACACTGATCATAGGAGCAGCATCTCCCTGCACTCATACCTGGTACACTGCACGCTCTCACACACACACTGATCATAGGAGCAGCATCTCCCTGCACTCATACCTGGTACACTGCACGCACTCACACACACACTGATCACAGGAGCAGTATATACTCCAGTACCTGGCTTAAAGTCCTGCTCGCAATTTGGTGTTAGGGGAGTTTCTCACCTGAACTGAGTCAGTGGGTCCCTAGACATGAAAAATCACTGAGGTGCTCGTTCGCCATAGTGGCACGAATGGCGCAATGGCCATATCAAATATGGCTGCCATCGGCTATGATGAAAATCCAACTTTTCTGTTTCTGGGTATATATGCACATGTAATACCTCTATTTGGACTTATTGGGGTGTGGGGAATTCATTTCTGACATTGTTTTGACCATTTTGGGTGATCTGGACCTCGACAAGGTCATGGCCAAGGTCATTTTGCTATTCCGAAGACCGTGGCCATAACTTGGCCATTGTTAGGAGTAAAAACAGGTGCAATAGGTCTAAATCAACTAATGCTGACATGTATAATTCATTTCTGACATTGTTTTGACCATTAAGGATCATCTTGTCTTTGAAATATCAATGTCAATGCCATTTTTCAAAAACGATTTTGTTCATTACTTGCACTTTTATAGTATTTTTTGTAAGTTTGTTACTATTTTATTGTAAGTTTGTTTTGTTTATAACAAAAGACATACTAGTGAGAAATACAACAAGTGAACATCCACATTTAACTTTAAAGGGGGGTTTAAAATGGGTGTTTAAATGAGCAAATAAGACTATTTACGAATAAAAGTGACAAATAAAAATCACACACAAAAGCACACACAAAATTAAAGTTATATGTAACTTTTTTTATAAAACAAATCTTAAAATGGTCCTAGCTGTTAAATCGCTAAAGTTTTAGAACCCCCACTCTGTTATTTTCAGCTTCTAAAGCCTTCTCTTTATATGTTTTCTATGATCCCTGCCCGGGACCGGTTTTCGCGGAAAAATTGCGTCATCACACTACCGGCCAATCACAGCGAGGGTTATACACTGCCGGCCAATCAGAGCGCAGAACATACACTGCCGGGCTCTCTGGTGGGTTTAGGAAACACGCCTTCAGGAAGTACACTGCAGTGTTTACACTGGAGGAGTCTAGCATGTAACTCCCCAACCGCTGCTCGTAGAAGGACACGGGAGACCTCATTGAAAGCGTCTCGGCGAGGCGAGGCGGACGCGGTGGTCTGACGGCCCGGTCCTTAAGCGAAAAACGGACGAGAAAAGCAAACGCGACCGCGGTTTGCTATACTGCTACAGACCACCAGTTGAGCAACTTACACAGTATAGCTTTAAATAACAATTTCCCTCAAAGTGCACCATATTGTGATTGTGTGCATCCAAGTTAGTATGATGTGTTTTTACAGGATGTATTTGCCATTGTTCCATGGCAAAATATGATGCACCGATATTGGGGCGGCATAGCTCAGGGGTAGAGAAACCGTTATTAGAGCACGAAGGGTTCCCAGTTCGAATCCGGGCTCCCCCTGAGTTAATGTCGAAGGGTCCTTGGGCAAGACTCTGAACCCCACATTGCTCCCGGTGAGCTGGTTGGTGCCTTGCATGGTTTCCTCCGCCACCGGTGTATGAATGTGTGGGTGAATGTAATGCACAATTTCTGTAAAGCGCTTTGGATAAAAGCGCTATATAAATGCACCATTTACCATTTATCCATCAGCAAGGTAGCCATATCCTCGAGAGTCGAAGTGTTCCTTGCATCCATCCATGTTCCATTGGTTCTAGTCTTTCCTCGGGTTCCTTGGCTGTTGCAAGCAGGTAGCAAGACATGCACTAGAAAGGTGCCTTGTTGGTCTCAGCAGTTGTACTTCTCTGCTACCAATGCTGTGTCTTGTTCTGTCAAGGTCTTTGCCTCTCCAAAGTTTGTTAGATATTGTATTCGGTCAGAAGCCATAGCTGCATGCTTAGTCCCCACCTGGCCCATGCAGTCATCTCCAGTTTCCAAGGCATATGTCCCCTCATCACTGTCTTGGCTAGTGGTGCTCCAAGATGAGAGACTGCTTGATGCTGTAGAAGCATGTGCCGCTGCACACCTAGTGCCATACTGCTACCAGATCTACTTAATCCCCAGTGCTTGGAAGTATCACTACGACAACTCTCTGGGGTCCACTCATAATCCTGGCGACCCATTATTCCCTCCATTAGGTTAGGGTTATGGGTAGGTTTAGTTATAATAGGGCCAGTTGACTCCACATGTACCAGCAGCTTGGTGACAGCCTCCTCAACCTAGTTCAATCTTTGGGATCTCTTCACCTCCAGCCCCTTTTGCAGGGAGCCACTCATCATCAGAGATAACAGAGTCGACAGACCCATCCCTCATCAACTTTACAAATTCTGGGTGTCTGAGGAGAACAAACAGCTCTCCAGCTGTGTGTTCGGAATATGGTGTCCATTCAAGCTTGTGGCGATGTAGGTAGAACGGCTGCCTCCTGCTTATTTGTCGAAGTGTCCTTAAGCAAGACACTGAACCCCTAACTGCTCCCGATGAGCACCTTGCATGGTTTCATGGTGTGAATGTATGTGTGAATGTGTGTTGTGAAATACATTGTACAGCGCTTTGGAGAAGAGTGCTATATACTGTAAATGCAGTCCATTTACCATTATCAGCTCTGTTGTCTCTGTTGATGATGTCGCTAGTGGAGAAGAGATCCCAGACATCTTGAATAGGATTGAGGAGGCTGACACCTGGTGCATGTACAGCCTCCATTATAACTAAGCCTATCCCTAACCTTCACTAACCTAATGGTCAGAATAATGGGATGTCGGAACTATGAGCGGACCCCAGTCTCCTTCACATTACTGCTATACTACACCCCATATTTCCAAGCACTGGGGATGAAGGAGATCTGGCAGCAGTATGGCACTGGTGAGACTCACTTCCACTGCATCAAGCAGTCTCATCTTGGAGCACCACTAGCCAAGACAGTGATCAAGGTACATACTGTATGCCTTGGAGACAGGAGATGACTGCATGGGCCAGGTGAGGATTAAACATGTAGTTATGGCTTCTGACCGAGTACAATATCTAACAAACTTTGGAGAGGCAAAGACCTTGACAGAACAAGACACAGTATTGGTAGCAGAGAAGAACAACTGCTGAGACCAACGAGGCACCTTTCTAGCGCATTTCTTGCCACCTGCTTGCAACAGCCAAGGAACCTGAGGAAAGACTAGAACCAATGGAACATGGAACAGGACATGACATAAAGGCTTGTCCTGTTGTCTGGGACAAGTGCCCATACTATGGAGTGGAGGGAGCAAGGGGGTTCATTTTAGCCGTCCTTTTGTTATTATTTCAATGTATGACATTTTTATCCGGACAAGTGACTTTTGTCCCCAGACAAGTGAATGGGAAATATACTTGTCCAAAGGACAACTGCCTCAAAAAGTCAACGTCAAGCTCTGATGGATGGAAGGAGCACTTCACTCCTGCCATGTCTGAAGCAAGACACTCGACACTGATGGAGTTCTGTGCATCATATTTTGCCATGGAACAATGACAAATCCATCCTGTAAAAACACCTCATACTATACTTGCATGCACACAATCACAATATGGTGCACTTTGAGGGAAATTGTTATTTAATTTTGTGAGTGATTTTGTTGTGTAATTGTATTTGTTACTTTTATTCGTAAATAGTCTTATTTGCTCATTTAAACACCCATTTAAAACCCCCCTTTAAAGTTAAATGTTGATGTTTACTTGTTGTATTTCTCACTAGTATGTCTTTTGTTATAAAGAAAACAAACTTACTATAAAATAGTAACAAACTTACAAAAAATACTATAAAAGTGCAAGTAATGAACAAAAAAAATGGCATTGACATTGATATTTCAAAGACAAGATGATCCTTAATGGTCAAAACAATGTCAGAAATGAATTATACATGTCAGCATTAGTTGATTTAGACCTACTGCACCTGTTTTTACTCCTAACAATGGCCAAGTTATGGCCCACGGTCTTCGGAATAGCAAAATGACCTTGACCATGACCTTTTGAGGTCCAAATCACCCAAAATGGTCAAAACAATATCAGAAATGAATTCCCCACACCACAATTAGTCCAAATAGAGGTATTACATGTGCATATACACCCAGAAACAGAAAAGTTGGATTTTCATCATAGCCGATGGCAGCCATATTTGATATGGCCATTGCGCCATTCGTGGCACTATGGCGGACGAGCACCTCGGTGATTTTTCATGTCTAGGGTCCCACTGACTCAGTTCAGGTGAGAAACTCCCCTAACACCAAATTGCGAGCAGGACTTTAAGTCAGATACTGTATTAATATCCCTGCACTCATACCTGATAAAACCTACGCACGCACGCACACGCACGCACGCACGCACGCACGCACGCACGCACGCACGCACGCACGCACACACACACACACACACTGATCACAGGAGCAGTATATCCCTGCACTCATACCTGATAAAACCTACGCACGCACGCACACACACGCACGCACGCACGCACGCACGCACGCACGCACGCACGCACGCACACACACACACACACACACACACACACACACACACACACACACACACACACGACCAGTCTTCTTCTATAATGTGCAAATATGCCTTCTCTGTGTAATTTTGGTTTCTTCCGGAAAGCTGAAAGGCTCTGAGTCAGAAGGCCTGATCGAATTGAGATCATGGCACCCCATCTTTAATAAACACAACACAATAATTTGCTTTGTAAATTCTTCCATTTCTCTCTTATTATTTTTCTTTTCCTCCCTCCCTCCCAGGCATAGTGTTCTCTCTGACAGACAAGTGCACCTCCTCCACCATGAGAATAGATGCTCTGTCCTTCCTCCATGTTCTTCTCCTCTCTCATCCTCCCCAAGCCTTCCAGCCACACATGCAGGTTTCTTAGCACGCTCCATTTGTCTGCAGCTCTATGGCAAACATACAATCTCCAGTGATGAATAAAATAATGTGTGAAAAAAATGTATAGTGTAGAAAAGTGGTTCTCAAAGTGGGGTCGGGAATTATTTTGGGGGGTCACCAGATGTGTTTCTCACTCAACAGTAAAAAGACCAACATAAGTGTATACATAAAATTGTGAAAATAGCAGATCTACATGCTCACAATATATTATTGTGAAATATTAATTTTCACAATGGAACAGATGGAGTCAAACTAATCTAATGCCAATTCCGAGTGCTTGTCAGGGTGTGTGTGGTGTGGTGGGTCCCCAGTTAAAATATGATTATTTTGGGGGTCGCGGCCTGAAAAGGTTGAGAACCACTGTTCTAAGGGATCATAATGGCTTGACATCGCTGTCAGTTCATCCACTCGTCGTCGCTTGTCTCCCGTAGGTGCTGATGCCCCCGGTGGTGACCTGTGTGGATGACAGCTTCTATAAGATCACCTCTGAGGCGCTGCTGGTCTCTCAGCAGCTAGTCAGAGTGATGAGACCCCTGGACCATGGAGCCACAGAGGGGGGGTTTGACCCCAAACCCTTCGTTAAAGAGGTAGACTAACATTACTCTACTCTACTCTACTCTACTCTACTCTACTCTCTAGTCTAAGGATGGAGCTCGTTAATTGTGGGCTCGCCTGGAAGGCGAGCACACGTATGTTATCTTCATTATTTATATACTATACTAGTCAGTATCTCCTCAAAACTTTGGCGCGCTTCATCTCTTAAACGCTTACACCTTTCAACACCATTCACATTTTTATGTGTTCAGCTTACTGAGGACACGTGTGCTTGTACTTTTGGTTTTGAAATGTTTTGTAGTTTAATTATAAAAAAATAAAAATGTTTAACTTTAAGCACCCAATGCATTTCCAATGGATTTAGTGAGTGGGGAGAGAGTGAGACAGAGGAAAGGGACCCATGTTTATATTAAGTCGCTGTGGCTGCAATATTCACACTTCAGATATGCTATTTATATCAATGCGTTCACACAGGTCTGCTGTCTGATTTGATCCAAATGTCTAAGCTGTGTGATGTATAAAACTATAGTTATAGTTAAAACTATAAATAAATGTCCCTCTCCACTCTACTGATTGACACAGCTGTGATTAAAGGCTTGGCTGTCATTGGCTGTTCTGTGGTGATGTAGCCTTACATAAGTCGGCCCTGCAGTGACAATGCGAAAGTCTCGGCAGATACGTCTTAATGTAAGGCTAGTGGTGCTGCAAAGTAACCAAGTACATTTACTCAAGTATATACAAACAAGTACTTGTACCTACAGTACAATTTTTAGGTACTTTTACTCTAATTTCCATTTTTGTTACTTATACTCTACTATAAATACAGCATTTGACAGCTTCAGTTACTTTTTATTTAGCAGATTTTATTATTAATAATAATAATAATTATTAACACGCACGCACGCACGCACACACGCACACACACACGCATACACACACACTGACACACAAACAACTGTTACTGTGTTACTGTGGAGACGTTTGCTTGTATTTGTCTTTGACACATGTTTTGTAGTGTTTTAGAAATTTAACTTAAAAAGAATAAGGTTCCCGGGCGATGGGCTTTACAGTATATATCCTAGAACCCGCAGGGGCACTCTGTGTGGTTGTTGTTGGTTGTCAGGGAGATATCACAACCAATGCATTTCCAAATCAGACGATCAACCGAAGTGGACCCACCTGGCAAAACCACACCCCAAACACTTTAAAAGCCATGAATTTCAGCCTGTCTGCATTTGAATCCTAGTATATCCCATATGCATTTGGATCAGCATGTCCCGTACTGTATACCAACTTTTACTTTACACTTTTGTTACTTATACTCCACTGCAATTGCATTTGGCAGCTTTAGTTACTTGTTACTTTGCAGATTTTATTATTAATACAAAACATACGGTAGATGAATCACGTAGAAGCTGATCTACAATGTGACATTGCGACATGTTGTGATCTTCTAGATCTGCTGTTTTTAAAAAGCTTGTCAATATTAGGACCATCTGCGTACTATTACTTTGATGTGGTTTGCTGGTTTGCAAAGTGTAGTTCAGGGACCCCTAGGACAGACACACACACACACACACACACACACACACACACACACACACACACACACACACACACACACACACACACACACACACACACACACACACACACACACACACACACACACACACACACACACACACACACACACACACACAGGTTCCCCATCTTTCTTCCCAGGCTTTAAACAGCCATAACTTCAGTTCCCAACATGCTACTGGTCTCGAACTTTTGTTGTTGGTTACCCGTCCACATTATATTTTAATTTTATTTTGATTTAATTGTCCATACCTTTAAAGGACCAGGTCACCTCTGGGACAACCAGATCTTATTTTATTGTTGTGTGGGACACGATCAACACAATCCTGTAATTTCTTGTGTTCAATCTGTGTTTTTAGATATTTTATTATTTCAGCATGCTACAACTGGTCATATGATGCTTTGTAGCATGATATTGCATCATCTCATGCATCATATGATGCAAAATGCATCATATGACCAGTTGTAGCACACTGAAATACTAAAATATCTAAAAACACAGATTGAACACAAAAAATAACTCAACATTGTGTTGATCGTGTCCCCACACAACAATAAAATAAGATCTGGTTGTCCCAAAGGTGACCTGGTCCTTTAAGTTCATGTAATAACACTGCTTGTCTACATTGTATTTGCATTACCATTTTACGTCAGTAAAATGAAAGAGAGCATTGCCTGGGAACTTGACACTTTTACTATTATTGTTTTGGGTTGGAATCGAGCCCACACTGTTTCGAAGGAACAGTATTTCTAGTTTGTATTGATAATGAGCACATTATCGATCCTGTTTATTGAGCCAGGCTTTTATCGAGCCCACTATTGAGCATTTTCTAATATTTTGTGGTTAGATACATTCTGAACAGAACTGGTATCTTTTTTTATTGGCCAGTTGTTGTGACTGTGAGTTTGTGGCTGACCATCATCTATGAAGATGACGGCAAAAGTAACAAATATTATCATTAAATATCATTAAAACAATCATTCATTAGTGTGCAATAAGTGTTAAATCGCCTCTCGTCTTGGTAGTTTAAACATGACGTCAGGGGCCGCTATGCTCGATAACAGGCTTGATAAGCCCAAAGCTTATTGATACCCGGTACTCAATACATTTGTTATCGACTTTGTAGCGGGCCCTTGTTTCAACCTCCATCCCTCTTCTCTTCTCTTCTCTTCTCTTCTCTTCTCTTCTCTTCTCTTCTCTTCTCTACTCCTATGTTTGGCAAGGAATATTACCTCTAACAATAGCCATGTGTTGCATAGAGAATATAGGTTGCTGCCTTCAGGAAGGAGATACGTTGCCCCAGCATACAATAAGGTCAGACTAAAAAGGTCATTTGTCCATCAGTCAACTTTAAGGCTTAATCAGGAGTTTTGCCAGGGGTAGGCTAGGCGGTGGACATTGCTCTTGTCTGTATATCTTCATGTATGTAACCCCGTTTTGTTCCTTGTGTTATGTCAGATGTGTGTATAAATATATGTGTGTGTTTCGCATACTTGGCTGCTGTGTCGCAAGAAAGAAATTCTGTGCGAACTGACAATAAAGTATCATATCATATCATATCATATCATATCATATCATATCATGAAGACAAATGCTTCTATCTCATGAGAATCAGGCAGGATAACTGCACGTGCATCACATTCCAGACACATTTGCATCTCTACAATACCTGCATGCGCTCCAGTCTGGTACTGTATATGTCACTTGCTTTCCTTTTCCTTCTCCTCTCTTTCTCCAGCTCTTCTCTGCCACTCTGAAGAGGCTGAAGGCCACGGACATTGACCAGGAAGTGAAGGAGAGGGCCATTTCCTGCATGGGTCACATGGTGTGTCACCTGGGGGACCATCTGGGGGCGGAGCTGAAGGGCGTGCTGGCCATCCTGCTGGAGAGGCTGAAGAACGAGATCACCAGGCTGACGGCTGTCAGGACCATCACGCTCATCTCCACCTCCTCTTTAAAGGTACAACTCAGGGTACACTATCCTATGAAACAGTGGTTCTCACAAAGTGGGGTACATGGACCCCCAGGGTTCCTTCAGGGGGTTCCAGGGGGGGATCCCCAGATAAATGTGTTAAATCAGTTAAACCATTCTTTCTATTTGAAAACAAGCTCTCAATGCGTCGCGATGCAACACGTTGTGAGCTTGCAGATCTGTTTTTTTTTATCTTACAAAATAATGGAATATTTTTGAAACATTTCATCAACAGTAATCTTGTGCAGGGGTCTGCAGCCAAAATACACATTAATTTGGGGGTTCTTGACTTGAAAAAGTTGGAGAGCCACTACTCTCCAAGCTCAGAGTTGAGAGTCACTACCTTCTTTCTTTCTTTCTTTCTTTCTTTCTTTCTTTCTTTCTTTCTTTCTTTCTTCCTACCTTCCTTCCTTCCTTCCTTCCTTCTTTCCTTCTTTCCTTCTCGTCCCTCCCAGATCGACCTGTCCTCCATCCTGTCAGAGGCAGTGAGTGTGTTGGGTTCCTTCCTGAGGAAGAACCAGCGTGTGTTGAAGCTGGCCACACTGAGCTGCCTGACAGCCCTGGTCCTCCACCACGCCTCCTCCTTCCAACCCGCCACGCTGGAGCCTGCGCTGGCAGAGCTGCCCGCCCTGGTGGACGAGAGCGACATGCACGTCTCCCAGGTATCCATGGATTGATTCAAATGAACTTTAACAGATGTTTACTGGTATAATGAGATAAGAACTCACCAAATGGATGATGACACAAAAAGCCAGAGTCGGGTTTCCATTGACGTCCATTAAACATTAAAGACAGGGTGAAATCAAAAACATGTTTTTTCACACTTTTAGAGCATATCTGTAGTGATAATATGGCCATACCTAACACTAGATGCCCAAAAAATAGAACATAAATAATTGTTGTGTATATTTATATCAAAGGTCCCTAAATAGGCCATTCTTAATTACTTCCTGTGAACAGAAATTCAAGTGATGACATAGACAGGTCCGCTTGCATATAAATGAACCTTTGATTACATTCACCTGTTTGTTTCCCATTGCTGGCTCCCATTACTCCCATTACCCAGATTTTAAATCCCATCGCCTGAAGGGCTGGTCCCCTCGGATTGGTTCAGAAACATACAGGCTTCCTTTTCAAACTGAAACTTCAAAATAAAATACCCAAAATAGTCATTTCATTGGGTCTTTAAACTCTCACACAACTGGTACGGTGTCATAGGGGGACGGGAGAGTGGGCAACGGGAAAACAGTCAGGGTTTTGTTGTGTAGAGGAGGTGAGAGAGGATGGAAGGAGTGAGTTGTAGTCGGAGGCCTTAGGATTTTTTCGTGCTAATCAGTCTAAAAGCGCCACATTTTGCACAGATGTAGCCCAGGGCATGCTCTAATGATTTAGCTAGAGCGCCCGAGTTGGCGACCTTCGGGGTCGCCACAGCGGCCAAATCAAGTTGGGCTCCCATCGACTTTCTATACAGGAGGAAAATACCCAGAAAAACATTTTTTTCTGGGTATTTAAGTAGGATGTGAGGGGTCTAACTAGGGGTTTGTCATGATGCTGAATCCATTGCAAGCATTTGTTTGTCAAAACATTCCTTGGGCTAAAAATGGCCCCAGAAAACCAAGGTTTAGTGATGAAAAGTGATGAGTCTTCACAGTTTTGTGGGTATTTTCTGGGTTGAGTCATTACATTTCATATAGCACGATTCTGATCTACATGCTCACAACACAATTTCTGACTCTAATATTTGAAAATTTGGCCAATGTTACAAAACGATGGTTTAGTGATGGAAAGTGATGAGTCTTCACAGTTTTGTGGTTATTTTCTGGGGCCATTTCTAGCCCAAGGAATGTTTTTTGTGCAAAACAAATGCTGAAATTACCATTCTATCTCCCTAAGGCCCCCGACTATTGAGGGAGAACATACACATGTAAAGCTGAATTTATACTCAACTCAAAGCTAACAACGCATCACCTCATGAGTCATGACACGTTGTTTTTGTTCTTTTCTGCAAGCAGCACTATCACATGATGGAGTATACAGTATCCTCTTGTAAGCTTGTACTCTGTTGTGTTTTTCTTATTGAACTTTTGATGTATGTTATTTAATGTCCTTTTCCATTAAGGAAAGGATTCCAAATAAGCCTTTTCTTGACAAGACAAGTTTATTTTGATCAGCGGTGGGCAGCAACTGTGTAAATGTACTGTACGTTAAACAGATTCTGGATCTGTTTCTTAGTTTTCATTTCTTTCTTATTACTCTTACTTGAGTACATTTCCAAGACACATATTTTACTTTTACTCAAGCCGTGTCTGTGGCTTCCCCCAGCGGCAGCAGGGCTCTCCATCTATTTCATCATACATGGCTAGTAGCCATGTATGACGATATAGCCATTGGCTACTACATGACACTCAACCCCCTTGTTTTCCTTCCTGTTTTATATTACAATGCGCTAATAAACTAAAGTAAAACTAAACTCAGCTAGGTACAGTAAGGCTGTTAGAGTTTCCTTGTTGCGACCAAAGTTACTATGAAAAGCTCCAATGGCTGTCTGTCTGTCTGTCCGTCTGTCCATCACGTCTCTGCCACCGTTGGCCCTATCGATGTCAAACTTTGCACACACATACTCCTTGGATGGCAAACCACATCCTCCAGCCGACTGATTTCTCACATGGCCCTCTTCTAGCGCCACCATCAGGCCGATTTTTGCAAAACACATTTTTGGATACTGCTACTACAGATTTTGGCCTAAAATCACGCAAAGTGGTACACATTATCTCTAAAGTCATGTCATCAACATGGATATGTCACATTTCCCATATTCCCTCCTGATTGGCTATGATTGCCTTCTAAAGTTTGAGTATGCGACGTGATGGTCGCTTATCATCTCCCGATTAGGGAGTCTTACTGGAGGTTTTTACTTTGTACTGTTTGTCAGGTGTCCATCACCCTGCTGACCACCATGGCCAGTGCCTGTCCCTCCTCCCTGGCTAAGCTGGGCTCCTCTGTGCTGCCGGGGGTCTTCAGCCTGGTCCACTCCCCTCTGCTGCAGGGCGGGGCGCTCAACGCCATCATGGACTTCCTACAAGCTCTGGTGCAGTCCAAAACTAGCAACATGGGATACAAGTATGCACTGTGTGTGTGTGTGTGTGTGTGTGTGTGTGTGTGTGTGTGTGTGTGTGTGTGTGTGTGTGCGCGCGTGCCCCGCGTGCGTGCGTGCGTGCGTGCGTGTGTAAGCTATATTTCATATTTCATGTCATCAGCGCCCACACCCTAGGTGGGGTTGGCGATAGGGCCTTTCTGTGTGGAGTTTGCATGTTCTCCCCGTGTCTCCTAGGGTTGATACCCTCACAAAAACATGCACGTAATCCTGGTCTCAATAATGCCTCCCCCTGGCCAGCCGGGGCGTCTGATGGAGGGGAAAGGAACTGGTTGGAATAACGTGTTCCTTCCACGCGCTACGTCCAAACCAGGGAAATCTCCACTGTCAGGTGAAAAGAAGCAACTTGGACTCCTCATGCACAGAAGGAAGCATGAGGTCAGTCCGTTGTCTCCCCAGGCGCGGCAGAGGGAGAGCAGAGCCCAGGGATACATAGGCAATTAGCACTGGGTGAAAAAATGGGTTGCAAAATTGTGGGATAAAAATTATAAGAGAAAAAATATTTCATATCGATGTTATCCACGGGTTTCCAACGCCCCATAGTGCATTGCGCAGACGTTGTACCGAGCTTCCGGCGCCGCAGCCATTTACAAGCTCACAACGGGCTGCATCTGCGACGCGACGTGAACTTGTATGTCTGCTGTTAATACGGAAGTGTGGTCCAAATAATCTCCAGTAAACTCCTGCGGAAACAGGTGGATAAATACTATACAAAAGGTAAAAGTCTTGGGTCCTGTCCTCCTAATGTGATATTCTAGATAATTATGTGTAATAGAAATATAATTCAGGATGTCATATAGGCTTATCAGCCAATAATATATACCTGATGTATGTATTTTGTATAATTATTGACAGCGTTTTCTTGTGTAGTGGTTATAATATGCAGTATTGTAAGTTTTAGTTATGGTTACATATCAGATGTGTTTCTGTCACTCCTCTCCTCTCCTCTCCTCTCCTCTCCTCTCCTCTCCTCTCCTCTCCTCTCCTCTCAGACAGTTGTTGAAGTCCCTGACAGAGCCCTTCCACAGTGGTCCGTCCCACCCTGACAGCACAGCGCTACACAGACAGTCCTACCACTCTGTGGCCCGCTGTGTGGCTGCCCTGTCCGCTGTGTGTCCCAAAGAAACACCAGGCATGGTGGCGTCCTTCATACAGGAGGTGGGTTTGAGCTTAAAGTGTAATGTCTGCTAAGCAGCAAGCTAAATATGCTTAGACGATCTTTATTTATATTAGGACTAGCCCTTACCCGTTCAAAGATATGAGCTCCGAAATGATGTGCAGTGTGTGGGTTATGGGATATGTGCACTGTGCACACAGTATATGAGGGATGGAAAGTAACTTTAACTGGTGCTTGCATGATAATATGTAGGAGCATCAATGTAAGAAATACCCGTTTCGTTTAATGGCTACAGAGATACTGTGTACCGATCTGCATGATTTTTGGACAAAATCTGTAACAGGGCGAGACAACCCCCCCCGCCTGCACACACACACACACACACACACACACACACACACACACACACACACACACACACACACACACACACACACACACACAGAGCTGGTTAAACATGTTGCCTCATGCTAGATGCAGAATAGATATGCCTCAAGCTAGATGCAGAATAGATATAGATACACCATAAAAATGCTAATATACAGCATATGATTTGTGAAAGTGACAAACGGGCTTCACAGTTATGTCAGGTGTGTTCATATGCTAATGGTGATGCGATTTCAGATCAATTGCTCCAGCCACTGAGGAGAAACGCTGTGACAGACACTCACTCAGACAGACAGACAGACAGACAGACAGACAGACAGACAGACAGACAGACAGACAGACAGACAGACAGACAGACAGACAGACAGACAGACAGACAGACACTCAGACAGACATTTGGAAAATGATATGTTTGATAAATATAAGCGATGGTAAAAATGAAACGGAAGTGAGGAGGAGGCTACACTTCCGCTTTATCCCATCATCAGTCTTCCGTCGCTCCAGACTGTATGACGGGAGCATTTGCAAATCGCGGGAGTCAACAGTCTGGCCACGCGAGACTACGAGGAATGGGACGATATATGAACATTTTATGTGACCAAAGAAATTACGATTCGCGATAATCAATTATCCTGGGGCGGAACATTTGCCAAAAAATAGCTGATCTACAAGTTTACAACGCGTCGTGGCGCGTTGTGAGCTTGTAGATCGGCAATTTTTTGGCAAAGAGATTTGGTAGATAGTGAAAAAGGACTGCATCAAGTACGTTATTTCCAAGTCGGTATTACCAGTTATAGAGGGTTTAAAAGGTAAATTGAATTGAAAAAGGTGAATTGATCCCAGTGCCTGACCGATGTTGAGTGTCTTTTATCACGATAAACAATAATAACGATTATCGTCCCATCCCTAATGTCAACATTAGAATACTGTCATTAAAAATTGGTTGACGTTTGAGCTTAATGGAAGAGGACATTGTATTGCGATACTGTCACTTTGGTTATTGCTCTATTACTGTATTGTATTGTATTGTAGTGTAGTGTAGTGTAGTGTAGTGTAGTGTAGTGTAGAGTAGTGTAGTGTATTGTATTGTAGTGTAGTGTAGTGTAGTGTAGTGTAGTGTATTGTAGTGTAGTGTAGTGTAGTGTAGTGTAGAGTAGTGTAGTGTAGTGTAGTGTAGTGTATTGTATTGTATTGTATTGTATTGTAGTGTAGTGTATTGTATTGTATTGTAGTGTAGTGTAGTGTAGTGTAGTGTAGTGTAGTGTAGTGTAGAGTAGTGTAGTGTAGTGTAGTGTAGTGTAGTGTAGTGTATTGTATTGTATTGTATTGTATTGTATTGTATTGTACTGTATTGTATTGTATTGTATTGTATTGTATTGTATTGCATTGTATTGTCCTTTGCTCTGCTCAGGTGAAAAGCTCCAGTTCTTCAGAGCCAGTGCGTGTGCTGGCTCTGCTGTGTCTGGGGGAGGTGGGGAGGGGAGGCAGCCTGGGAGGCAGCAAGGAGGTGCAGGCTGTCATCCTGGAGGCCTTCTCCTCACCCAGTGAAGAGGTAGGACTTCACTTTTAATATTCTAGCTGTATACACAGCTATACATACAGTACTCATAGGGGTTTGTTTTGAAATGTGTCTTTTTTTAGGTATTGTTGCTGTTGTTGGGCAGAAATCTCCATATTTTAACTTTTTGTGTGTTTTTTTTGTTGTAAATTAATGCCCTAGGGTAGGTGTCTTCAACAGGGGGTCCGGGACCCCCAGGGGGTCCTCAGAATTACTACAGGGGGGCTGCCAGATCTTTGTGTGATTGGAACCTTGTTTCTTTTTTTTTTACACTAACCCTAGAACTTTGCCAACAATAGCAGATCGTCTATTTTCTGCAAAGAGGTTTGGTGTAGGGGGAAAAAAGAGCAGACTATGTAAAGAGTGAAAGGTTGAAGTTTACTAATACACACTAACACAAATACAACATGATAGTGCTGTCAAACAAGTCTATGTCAAACTATGAAATCTATGTAAAAGTTTAATCAGCAACCTATTTTATACAGTATGTAGTGGGAGTCCCTACTTCATCTCTCTGTCAACTTAGGGGTCCTTGGCTGAAAAACGTTGAAGACAACTGCCCTAGAGTCATAAAAAAGTATAAAAGTATAAAAAAGCGTTTCAAGCTTATAGATCTGCTACTTTTGCTACTTTTAGGCTTGTACATCTGCTTCTTTTGAATTTGAATCCTGAAAAGTGCCAGATCCGTCACCGCAAGCAACCGCTCTGCTTGTCGCTGTATTGTTGTCCATCTCTGTCCATGTTGTGCTACTGTGTGTGTTGTGCTGTAGGTGAAGACAGCAGCGTCCTGTGCGTTAGGCAGCATGGCGGTAGGCAGTCTCCCTGACTACCTGCCCTTCCTGCTCAAAGAGATCTCTGCACAGCCGCGACGACAGTACCTGTTACTGCACTCCCTCAAAGAAGTCATCAGGTGTGTGTGTGTGTGTGTGTGTGTGTGTGTGTGTGTGTGTGTGCGACTGTGCGTGTGTGCGTGTGTGTGCTAGTAGTGTATATTTCTCTGAACATATCTCTTTCACTGTCATCTTTAACATGACTCTCTAACTTTCAAGTTCAGTGTCTTTCATTTCATCATTGCATGTTTATTTATTAAGCCAGAACGAAGTTACATATTGTTGCTGTCAGGCAGAAACCTTGTGTCTCCAGATGTCAATGTTTCATGTTTTTTCATAAATTAATGCCCTTACATTGTCAAGCAAAAGTATAGGGAAAAGCAGATCCTTAAGTTTGTTATTTCTAAACCATTGTGAAAGTAAGTCAAGCACTATGTGAATTGTGAATACAATGTTACAAACAGCCCGCTCGCATTGTTTTAGTTCTACTGGATCTCTTCTCCAATCGTCCCTCCCTAAAAATAGTTTTTATTTGTTGACGAAATTGTCAACCTATTTAGTAATAGTTTTAGTAATCACAGTTAGTTTTTATTCAGTTTTTGCTTAGTTTTCAACAGTGAAAATGTAGTCTACGAAAAATATCTGTAGTTTTAGTCTACGAAATGAACACTGCTCACAACACCTCTGTATGTAAATGGTAAATGGTGCATTTATATAGCGCTTTTATCCAAAACGCTTTACAGAGATTGTGCATTACATTCACCCATTCACGCACACATTAATACACCGGTGGCGGAGGAAACCATGCAAGGCACCAACCTGCTCACTGGGAGCAATGTACAAGTGATTAATTCTGTCTCAGGGTTTTTAATAAATATTTAACCAATGAAAAGTATTATCAAGAGCTTGTGACTAAATTATAACGACATTGGGTCCATAGGAGCACAGGTTCCTTTTTCCTTTTCCTGAAAAGTAACAGTTATGGACATACAAGGTGACAACAGTGACGATATACATGTAAAATAATTTTCATAACAGCAGCATCTTCCTTTCATTTCTCCTCTCCTGTCATTTAATCCCATATCGTATGTCTTCTTTATTCCTCCTCTCTCTCTCTCTCTCTCTGTCTCTCTCTCTCTCTCTCTCTCTCCTTCCAGTGCCTGTCCAGCCTCTAGTCTCTCGCCCCACGTAGAGTCCATCTGGACGCTGTTGTTCCAGAACTGCCAGTGTCCAGAAGAGGGCACCAGAAACCTGGTGGCAGAATGTCTGGGCAAGCTCACCTTAGTGGACCCTGCACACCTGCTGCCCCGACTCAAACAACAACTCACTGCTGGTAGGGCTCTGTGTGTGTGTGTGTGTGTGTGTGTGTGTGTGTGTGTGTGTGTGTGTGTGTGTGTGTGTGTGTGTGCGTGTGCGTGCGTGCGTGCGTGCGTGCGTGGGGGGGGGGGGGGGGGGGGGGCACGCGGGTATGTGCGCTACGCGTGCCTATGTGTCTGTGCGAGGACTTATTTGAGTATTTCCAATTTCCAATACTTTTATTTCTACTCCACTACATCTCGGAGGCAAATGTTGTACTTTTACTCCTCTAAACGTATTTGAAATCTTTAGTTACTAGTTACTTTGCAGATATAAATTATAATATTATAAAACATACTATTCTATACCTTGGCTATTTGAAAATAGGCAATCTACAAGCACATTGTGAGCTTGCAGATCTGCTATTTTGAAACATTTTGTACTTTTACTTTTGGTACTTTAAGTGCATTTTGATGCCAATATTTCCTTACATTTTGAATTCCGGACTTTTACTCCTAAGTAACAGAGTATTTCTATACCAGGCTGCCTTTGCCTTCATGTGTATGTAACTATTCCTAACAACAAATGACAAGTATGTTTAAACCCGCCATTAACTATCCACTCTTCACAGCCTCTCCATTGGCTCGTAGCACTGTGGTGACAGCTGTCAAATTCACCATCATAGACCAGCCTGCACCCATAGACGCTCTGCTCAAAGGATGTATAGGTAACGTACACAGTACTCACACTAGGATGTATAGGTAACGTACACAGTACTCACACTAGGGCTGCACGATGTATGGAAAACAAGCAATATGTCATAACATTGTTGAATATTGCGATGATGATACGACTCATTACTCATAAACTCATAAACAAATACTCAATTATACAGTATGATTTTTTTGCCTTTTGCCAACATAGAACCCAGACAACAAAAAGCTAACTAAATGTACTGAAAAAAAGAAGAGAGAAAGGAATGGATTAAAGTATATTTCCATTCCAACAACTTGGTTTTAGTGAAAACATTGCACCTGACTACAACTGTTATTGACAATGTATGTACACCACCAACTTGGCCATAGAGTTTCTCACTGCTCCGCTTAAAACATATTCTTTTAATCCAATTAAAACCTACTTTTATACCTGGATTGTTGAAATATGATAAATACACACAGTACTCACACACTCATAAAATAATTTCCTCTCCGCACGACAGGAGACTTCCTGAAGACGCTGAAAGACGATGACATCAACGTGCGGCGCGTTGCCCTGGTGATGTTCAACTCGGCAGCCCATAATAAGCCCTCCCTTATCCGTGGTCTCCTAGCAACAGTGCTGCCTCACCTCTACAACGAGACCCAGGTCAGGAAGGACCTCATCAGAGAGGTAAGCTGATTGGTCGGAGGAATTTAGCAAAGGCTTCATATGTGATTGACTGATAGCAACTAAGCTAGATCAGTATCTGGTACTGCTGGTTTTCTATCCCAGTGGTTCTCAACCTGTGGGTCGGGACCCTCTGGGGGGTCCCCAAATTATTTTGGGGGTTCCCCAGATGATTAACTTAATGTGCAACGTTGTTTTCTCACTCAACAGTAAACAAACCAACATACAGTTTAAGTATATAGATAGAGGGTATCTGCACATTTCTAAAGGGACAATTTAAGGACTTTTTAATACCTCTAAAATGACAAATTAAACATTGGCCAAATTGTCAAATATTAGAGGCAAACATTGTGAAAATAGCCAAAATACGTGCTTGCTAGTTCTACTGGTTTTCTATCCTACCAGGATCTCTGGTAGGCCTACTGTCCAGACAGGGCCTGACTCGCAACTGGCTGTTGGGTGCCCCCAGATCAAATGGTTCGGCTTGGCTATTTTTTTTTCCTTTCTCTCTCATTTTTTGGTGCCTTTTGGCAACGTGATGCCTGACGCTCACTGCGTCATGCGCGTCATAGTAGCGGCGGCGCTGTGTCCAGAACACTGTCATTTTTAAAAATAAGAAATCAGAACATTGATCACTCTTGCGTATGAATAGGAATGTGCGTGTCTGTGTGTTTACATTTATGCGTGCGTGCCTGCGACGTGTGTGTTACTGTGTGTGCATGCGTGCCTGTGTTACAGGCAGGGGCATAGTTCTGCCGTTTCAAAATGACTCCAATACGGAAGTAAAACTTCCTATGATTGGCCGCTAGTTGCGCTGTTTCCCCCCCCGGCCGATCGCAAAAAGAATTGTTCTCCATTGGATCCCATTCATTTTCCCCTTTCGTGTTCTAACCTTAATTAACATTTTCATGAATACTGTATGGTTCCTAACGCTAGTTAAAAATTGCCTTTCAATCACCATCATATGGGTTTTGTCGAAATTTGGTCCAATTTATTTTAAAATAAATGATAAAGTTGTGGGGGGCGTGGCCAACTAAACTGTATTTCGGGAGGCTCCGACCACATTCTCCCATGTATCCCAGCGGTTGCACGTGACCGTTGGCAGCCAATAGCATCCTTTGGTGCCTTTACAATCTATGATGGCAACACCCATGCCAAGGACCCATATTGTGTCATTTGCGCTGCATAAAAACCAATGGCTTCGCTTTGTCCATATATTTTATACAGTCTATGGTTACAGGTGGAGATGGGTCCATTTAAGCACACGGTGGACGATGGTCTGGACGTGCGTAAAGCAGCGTTTGAGTGCATGTACACCCTGCTGGACAACTGTCTGGACGGCCTGGACATCCTGCTGTTCCTGGACCATGTGGAGGAAGGCCTCAAGGACCACTATGACATCAGAGTAAGTCAAACACGCATGCACGCACATCTCTTTCTTTCTACACTTTCTATCTGTATTTCCCTCACTAAAAACTCCTTTGCAAATTTTATTCATAGGAGAAAATGTCATGTCTGTCAGGTAGAAACCTCACAAGTGTTATTTTTTCAGGATTCAACTTCAAAAATAGAAAACGTAGACACAAATTTGGAGCTTGTGGTTCTGCTACTTTTGATGCTTCTGTGTGACGCTGTCGTATGATCAAGTATAGGGCGTTAATTTAAGAAAAAACACAACAAGTTGAAATATGGAGAGGAGATATAAAGCAATGTATACATTAAACTGCTATGCATGAGATAAAAAAGCTTTATGTAAATATGGACAGTGCTTTCTTAATAATAACATATCATCATTGCATCGATACGATAAGAGGGAGTATTATGATATATCGCGGTATTTTTGTCCCACCCCTAATTCTGAATCCACGTTGTGATGTGACAGATGCTGACCTTCCTGATGTTAGCTAGACTGGTGTCTCTGTGTCCTGGTGCTGTTCTCCAGCGACTGGACCGGCTGGTGGAACCGCTAAGAGCTACCTGTACTACCAAGGTATTAGTCTCTCTCTCTCTCTCTCTCTCTCTCTCTCTCTCTCTCTCTCTCTCTCTCTCTCTCTCTCACACTCTCTCACACACACACACACACACACACACACACACACACACACACACACACACACACACTTCCTTTTTTTTACCTTTAATTTTTATCCCACAATTTTTTCACCCAGTGCCAATTGCCTAAGCTGTAATCCTGGGCTCTGCTCTCCCTCTGCCAACCTGGGGAGGGCCCTGAACTGAGCTCATGCTTCCTTCAGTGCGTGAGGAGTGAGCAGGCTGCTTCTTAACACCTGACGGGGGGGGGGGGGGGGGGGGGGGGGGGGAGCTTCCCCGGTTGGACATAGCGTGTGGAAGTAACACGTTATTCCAACCAGTTCCTTTCCCCTCCATCAGGCGCCCCGGCTGGACCGGGGGAGGCAGTATACGTAGAGACCAGGATTACTGCATGTTTTTGTGAGGGTATATCTACCCTAGGAGACATGAGGAGAACATGCAAAAACAGAAGGGCCCCACCTAGGGTGTGGGCACTGATGACACGGAGAAGCGAGCCCACAGGACTCGCAGAACCTTCTAGCTGTTAGGCGACAGCGTTACCAACAGCGCCACCGTGCCCCCCAACACACACTCATTTCTAACGCCCCTCCCCTCTCTGTCTCAGGTGAAGGCGGGTTCAGTGAAGCAGGAGTTTGAGAAGCAGGAAGAGTTGAGGCGCTCAGCCATGCGCGCTGTCGCCGCCCTGCTGGCCGTGCCGGAGGTGGAGCGGAGCCCCAGCATGGCCGACTTCGCCAACCAGATCCACAGCAACCCCGACATGGCCTCCATCTACAACAGCCTCCAGGGGGGAGGTGGAGGAGAGGTTGGCCTGGCAGAGAGCATGGACACTAGCTAGATGTTGGAGTATGTGTTTTCTTTTTTAATTACTATTTAATAAATGTAGAAGATTAAAATAATGTTGTCCCGGCTTTAAAGTCCCCAATTATGAACTGAGCCTCAGGTTTTGTAGGCTTTTTTTTTTAAAGACACTTCATTAAAGCAAAAACAAGTTGTTGATATATACGTTTCAACTATTCTGACCAAATATAGAAATGTCCCATTTAAACCAAGACTCCTGTTTTTTTTTTTTTTTGCCAGTGTTGGTGAAGGAATGGGAATAATGTTTAGGCAAATAAACAACAGAAACTATACAGGGGGGGAAAAATCCAAGTTAATGAGCATGGTCAAAGTCCAAAGGTCGAGGAGCGGTCGGGCCTGTGACGCACTTCTTTCAAATGAGGTATCCATCAGAGATCCTTCATTATTTCGGACGTGTGTCGTCAAGCTTGGGCTTTAGTTGACCTTGACTGTAGAATACTTACTTACTTAATTACTTACTTAGTCCTCTTGCACTTCAAGGAGCGTAGAGCCAACCATGGCAACCAGGAATACTCTGTATGAAAACCTGCTCTCACTTTGACTTTCATCAGAGCTGTGTTGGAAACTGACAGTGCTGTAGAGGGGAACATCAGACTGGTTTGTGAAAGCTGTGGCTGTGACTTCAACAGAGGCACTCGGGGATGCTGTTCCTGCGTCGGCTGTTGGGGGGCGCTGTGGTATCTCCTTATACTCATGAAGGCTCTGAGGAAGAAGGATTGGATTGATGAATGATAAATTCAAACATTTTTGTCTGAACAGCATGACTTGACATGACATGACATGACATGACATGACATGACACATCATGTCACAGCACGCACACACACACACACACTCACACACACACACACACACACACACACACACACACACACACACACACACACACACACACACACACACACACACACACACACACACACACACACACGGCAGCGACCGTCAGGTCTCATACACAAACTTTAGAAGGCAACTGTAGCCAATCAGGAGGGAATATGGGAAATGGGACAGATCCATATTGATGACATGACTTTAGAGATACTGTGTACCGCTTTGCGTGATTTGGGGGCAAAATCTGTAGGAGCAGTGTCCAAAAATGTGTTTAGCAAAAATCGGCCTGATGATGGCGCTAGAAGAGGACCATGTGAGAAATCAGCGGAGGTTGTCATTTGGCATTCAAGGAGTGTGTGTGCGTGCAAAGTTTGGCATGGATAGGGCCAACAGTGGCAGAGATGAGAGTAGGGGGCGAAAGTGTGACGTGACGGACAGACTGACAGATAGCCGGTGGAGCTTTCGTTGTTCATCGCAGCTGCTGCATTTTTCGTGTTCTTTGAAGCCACAACTCCTGGGACACACAAATGTAATAATAGTATTATGAGGCTACTACATGATCAAACACGATTAAGAGAGAAAGAGAAAAAAATAAGAAATTGTCATTTGAATATGCTGAGTCATATGGTTTGAGTGAGTGGTTTTGCATGTGTGTGTGTGTGTGTCAGTGTGTACTGTACGTGTTTGTGCCAAATGTGTTGGTGTTTGTGTCAAATGCACCAACCGTTTCAAGGTTAATGCATTTGTAGCTGGACAAACAGAAGGATGGATACATAGGTGGAAACAAAGGGACATGCTGATTAACATTACACTTTGAAAATGCATGCTCTTAGTCTTGATGGCATGCCAGCGAGGTATGCCATTTGATGCCTTTGAAGACATATGTTTTAGTTTATTATTATTTTATATAATACTGTTTAACCACAGTGACTGAACAGGGAGTTCATTTTACACTTTACTAAAAGGTTGGTTCTAGAATGCATTATGATTACAGGGTTTCCTGCAGCGCTTTATTGGCCAGTTGGGCCACGCGGCACACAATCTGTAGCACCTGGCCAAGAGTCTGGTGAAAACTATTCTAAATTCCTCCTAAACGTACAGGCACGCAACCTATTTATTCAATGTTGAATAAATGCGGATGATGATAGCATGTAGTTGTGTTTTGCGTCATCGTGGGCACGTTCATGTGTTTGTTTAAGCAACTTCTCCTCCTATGTTGAGGGCAAAAATAAAGATCTATCAAAATGAAGGGAATTAATTTGATCAAATTAATTAATTAATTACGCATTTTGAGCGCTATGCGCGCGCACCAGAGCCTGCCACCTGGCCAAGCCTTTTTTCTGCAGGAAAGTGAGGAAACCATGCATAATGAATACTTCTGCTTTTGGTACTTTAAGTATACGTTGATACTGTTTTACTAAAATATTACTTGGATTAAAATTTTGTTGTTGTTTGGTACTTTTAGCAATATAAGACAAAAAAATGGATTACCAATACCATAATGTAAAAATACTCTGTTGCAAGTAAAGTCCTTTATTCAAAATGTTAAATGTAAAATGTCATGGTTGTGACAGCCCTGTCTGTTGAATGAATAAAACTAACAACACCCTGGCTCGGGGCATCGTGTGACATATTATTTTGCACAAGCAAACAAAGTCTTTGGAACACGAATAGTTTAATTAATAATTATAAAATAATTACAGCCATTATGTTCTTGTCTTTGTCATCATGATGTGACAGTACACACCCTTGGGCTTGGGTTGGGTTATTAAATAGTTGAGAATAAACAAATTGGAGGAAGTACTAAATGTTGTCCTCCTGTGTTCGCACGACAGCAAACAGCACACAGCATATACAGAACTATCGGTTCAGTGCCATGTTCATACATTTCAATTTTCAAACATAAAAATGTATACATTCCAGATCTAAAGTACATGTATAATATGGTACATTGTTTATTTTGATTATTAGTACCATGCAGTCAGTCATATGTTTATGTTATTATTTGTCATTGTCTGCTCTGTGAAAGTCTTGCTATAATGTAGCCTACCATAAAAGGCAAAAAGAAATCTAGTATGTATGTATTAGGGTGAAACTAGAAGCAGTGCTCCTCCGAGCACAGGTCTCCACCAGGCCAGGCGTCCTGGTGGTGCTACTGTATAATAGGCCATTGTAAAAAGGGTGGCATATGTTCTTCACCTTAGACCTTTCATGGCAATCGGACACTGCATGCATGATTTGAGGCATTGTGTTCCAAAAATGTGTTTTGCTAAAGTCTACATGTGAAAAGGGTAGCATTTGTTCCTTGACATAATGGGAATATGTGTGGCAAATTTCACGGTAATCGCAAGCTGCGTTGATGATTTGAGGCATTTTGTTCAAAAACGGAGCAATCCTGCTAACTTTGGAAGCTAATATTAGCCAATCAGGATGGAATATGAAATATCAGACGGATCAGACTTGATCACATGACTATTGAGATACTGCCTACCGATTTGTAGGATTTTTGGACAAAATCTGTAAGAGTAGTGTACAGAAATGTGTTTTGCAAACATCGGCCTCATGGTGGCGCTAGAACAGGCCCATTTGAAAAATGTGGGTCAGAGGTTCTGAATTGGCATCCAGGGAGTGTGTGTGTGCTCATTTTGGCAGCGACCGGGCCAACGGCGACTGAGATTAGGTGGTAACAAACTGCGAGGACGCACACACGGACGGACGGACGCACACACACACACACACACACGGACAGGCGGGCGGGCGGAGGGGAAAACATACTCTCCCTCTCCCCCATGCCTTCGGCTGGTGGAGACAATTAGTCTCTCAAGAACAGACTAACTGAGCTAGAAAGTTACAACTCAGCTCCAGTTAAGTCAGTCAAGTGAAAAGGATCGACCTTTTCTTTGACAATGGCTAGCCAGATTGGGGTGAAATAAATATTAAACTAGAAGCAGTGCTCTTCTGAGCACAGGTCTCCACCAGGCCAGGCATCCTGGTGGTGTTATAATAGGCCAATGTAAAAAGGGTGGCATTTGTTCTTCGCCAATCTTAGACCTTTCATGGCAGTCGGATGCAGCATGCCTGATTTGAGACATTGTGTTCCAAAAATGTGTTTTGCTAAAGTCTACCTGCTGGTGGCACTATAACAGTCCAATGTGAAAAGCGTAGCATTTGTTCCTTAACGTAGTGGGAATATGTGTGGCAAATTTCCCGGTATTCGCAAGCTGCGTTGATGATTTGAGGCATTTTGTTCAAAAACTGAGCAATCCTGCAAACTTTGGAAGCCAATATTAGCCAATTAGGATGGAATATGAAATATCAGATGGATCGGACTTGATCACGTGACTATAGAGATACTGTGTACTGATTTGCATGATTGTTGGAAAAAATCTGATGGAGTAATAGCAAAGAATGTGTTTTACATAAGTTGTCCTCCTGGTGGCACTATAAAAGGCAAATGTGGAAAAATGCAGGGCAAAGGTTTATCCTTAGCCTCTAGGGAGTGCACATACAAAGTTTTCCACTTATCGGTGGAGTTAAAGGTAAAAACACAAATTGCCCTGTTATAGCGCCACCATGAGGCTGATTTGAGAAATTTGAGGTGGCATTTCTTCCTCGGCCTAGTGGGAATGTGCGCACCCAATCTCACCAAGATTGCACGCTGTCTTCATGATTTGAGGCATTTTGTTCAAAACGGAGCAATCCTGCAAACTTTGGAAGCCAATTGTAGCTAATCAGGATGGAATATGGAAAATCGGACAGATCCAGGTTGATCACATGACTGTAGAGATACTGTCTACCGATTTGTAGGATTTGTGGACAAAATCTCTAAGAGCAGTGTACAGAAATGTCTTTTGCAAACATCGGCCACTAGGTGGCGCTAGAACAGGGCCATTTGAAGAATGTGGGGCAGAGGTTCTGAATTGGCATCCAGGGAGTGTGTGTGCTCATTTTGGCAGCGACCGGGCCAACGGCACTGGATATTAGCTGGTAACAAACTGGAGGACGCACGCACGGACGGACGGAAGCACGGATGGACGGACGGACGGACGGACGGAGGGGAAAACATACTCTCCCCCTTGCCTTCGGCTGGTGGAGACAAAGATGCTTTGCTAGCAGAATCTACAAGAGCTATTAACACAATTCAATGGTTCAGATATTTATAAGACAATGAATGCACCTGTGGAGAGTCTGTTCCTGACAGCCATGGATGTACAGTAAGACACACTGGACTAGACAGATAGAGCAGGGGTTCTGAACCAGTGGTTAGCAAACCCCTTTAGGGGTGCTTGCAGGGGTTCACAAAATGGCGCGAGAGAGATATTTATTTTTTACAAAATTCAATATAAGGGGTTCAGTTAAACCTTTGTCCTTTCTCAAAAGGTTGAGAAACCTTCTTAGAACTGTGTGTGTGTGTGTGTGTGTGTGTGTGTGTGTGTGTGTGTGTGTGTGTGTGTGTGTGTGTGTGTGTGTGTGTGTGTGTGCGCTTACCGGTGCTATACCTTCTCTCCAAATAAGCCTCCCAATATCCAATTTATTTCAGTGGAGCAGCTACAGTAGATTGTCACCAGACTCATCAGTTCAGACTAGGCCTGTCAAAATGATTACATATTTGCATGAACATTAATTATCATGTAAAAATAAAACAAACTGCCGTTGACCACAGTTCCTCTGGGCATTGTTTGATTATGCTGCAAAATATTGATATTGGCATATATTGTATTGTAATACTTTAGTTTGGCACAATATGATGTTATGTAATGTTTATCTATGAAAACACGCGCGCGCGCACACACACACACACACACACACACACACACACTTCTCAGCTCTGAGGACGTCCCCCAAACTACTGAAGGTGAGCAAAATGCTAGATACTGTACTTGCTAGATTGCAATGATTACGACAGCGATCATTCTCAATGTGGGCTAGTGTACCTCCATTTAATTGGCAAAACACAAGGATTTTAATGATAAGAAAAAACAAAAATATCATAACATGTTATTTTTTTGAATTTTTCATTGATGGATAACATATGCTCTGAAAATGCACATCGCCACACCCAGCCACTTAACATGGCAGCCGTGTTAAGTGGCCAGACGGGTGTGTTTTTGAGATTTTCAGAAAAGAAAACTCAGAGAACCACTGTCTTATGAGAATTATATTCAAATGTTCTTCTGTTACATGGCAGATCCAATGGCATACAGAGTCATACAACTACTGACATCTTCTTGTTTTACATTCTTACAGAAAATGAAGATTGTGATCCTTCTTTTGGCTGTGTTGGCCGTTGCAGCAGTGCAACATGCCAAAGCTGAGGATGAGCCAGGTACCAATGTTCATAAGATGTCATTTCATGTGATGTAATATCAAGCCATATTCACTGTAAATTAAAGGGGTCGTTCAACTCCCAAATGACTGTTTATCATTTAATCACCCCATGCAAGCCTTGAATTCATGGAGTTTTATGTTTTTTTTTTCATATTTGATGAATTGACGTAAATAGGAGACCAAGCTCAACAAGAATAGAGCAGAGCAGTGGGCCTTGTTTATTGGCGCCAACAAAAACATTCCCATTCATTTTCCCCATAGACTTTTACAGAAATATTTATAACAATTATTTTAAGCCTAGAATCAAGCCGTCCAGGATGTCAGTGAATCATGACCATAAAACCTTTGATCCTGTGAAGAAATTAAAATAAATAATAATAATGATAATAACAATAATCAGTTATTTCATTTAATAAATACCCTTTGTTTAGTGATTTTCAACATGTTCTTTTCAAAGGTTTTATGGTCATGATTCACTGACATCATGGATGTCTTGGTTCTACTAGGCTTAAAATAATAGTTGCAACTATTTTTGTAAAAGTCTATATTGGGGGAAATTAAGATGATCCATGGGTAGTCCAATATGCTAAACATGGTAGTTCAAAGGACATTCTAATAATATAGGCTACAGCAACGACAATATCCTTTATTAAAGGGGAAGACCAACCATTTTCAATATTGAAATATGTCATTAATATACCTTAGACTAGAGGAGTTGTGTGGAAATAGAAAAAAAGTTCCCCCCCTTCTGTGTTGCCTAGAACTGGAGGATTGATTTGGGGGTTTGTATTGTAAAGTACAATGTGTGATGTCATCAAGTTGTTCTTGATGTACAATACAAACCCCAAAATCAATCTTCCAGTTCTAGGCAACACAGAAGGGGGGGAACTTTTTTTCTATTTCCACAAAACTCCTCTAAGGTATATTAATGACACAGTTCAATATTGAAAATGGGTGGTCTTCCCCTTTAATCCACACACTGTTAACTTACCCTTCAAATCTCTGCTTCTTCTTCTTCTTATGCTGCTGTAGCTGCTGTAAAGGCGGCAGACCTCCCAGAGTCTGGAGAGGATGTGGGAGAGGATCCTGACTTTTGTGACAAACATCCCGAATTTTGTCCAATATCCCCAAGAGGATGAGGGAGAGGATCCACAAGGCCTCTTGTGTGTCTTTTATCCCACACATAAGAAGTGCGGTTAAGGTGAGGACAGAAAGTCATCAAGCCCTACTGTTGGGCTGAAACTGTCCATGTCATTATAGTAAATAAAAATTCCTGTAGTATACAGTTGAGTGTACAGTATTTTGACTCCCATCTATACTATAATTTTGGAGATGTCTGAGTGAGTGTCTGAAACCGCGTTTCTCCTCAGTGGCTGGAGCAATTGATCTGAAATCGCATCACCATTACCATATGAACACACCTGACATAACTGTGAAGCCCGTTTGTCACTTTCACAAATCGTATGCTGTATATTAGCATTTTTATGGTGTATCTATATCTATTTAGCCTACAGTACCTTTTGTGACCACACATGTTAAGGGAGGGGCGCTGTTGTTCAGGCCATGCACAATCACACACAAACCCACACACACACACACACACACACACACACACACACACACACACACACACACACACAGGGGGGGGGGGGTGTGTGCAGGCAGGCGGGCGGGCTGGGGGGAGGGGGGGGGGGGTAGCCATTAAACGAAACGGGTATTTCTTACATTGATGCTCCTACATATTATCATGCAAGCACCAGTTAAAGTTACTTTCCATCCCTCATATACTGTATGCACAGCGCACATCCCATAACCCACACACTGCACATCATTTTGGAGCTCATATCTTTGAACGGGTAAGGGCTAGTTTCATTAAAACAGCAGAAAACGGCAAACACTCTTGAATACTAATAATACTAATACTACTACTACTAATAATAATAACTTCCATTTAGTTCTGCTTCTGTATCAATGTGTTCATGCTCTCCTCCCACAGCTCCAGAGGGAAATCATCGACTCACCATTGTCATCAAACAAGACAAAGTTTCTTCGTTATTTGGTCGATCGGGGCCTATTTGTGACCCTCAAATAAAAAGGTATATAGCATTCAACTTGTCTCCTTTCCTTTGTTATGCTTAAAATAATAATAATTAAATTGTGGGTGGGGTGGCGGTATGGGTAGTGCACGCACGCACTGACGCACGCAGTTCATTAGGTTTGTGATCACCTCACATCACGTCTGGCACTCCTCTGTTGATTGGGATGGGAGGTGCCAAGTACTGTAGAGGAGAGGGGTGCCTGTTCCTATTTTATCTTGTAGTTTTTCTAATTGTAAATGTGTGAATTAAGTGGCATCAGTGGTTCTCAACCTGTGGGTCGGGACCCCCAGGGGGATCCCCAAGTTATTTTGGGGGGTCCCCATGCAGATGATTAACTTAATGTGCAATGTTCATTGGTTTTCACTTAAGTAGCTCAGTCGGTAGAGCTCTCGCCTTTGGTCCACAAGGTCATGGTTTCGATTCCGGGCACCGCCAACTCAGCGTATGAGTAGCATGGCTTGGCAAGTCGTGCGGCAAGTACTGGGAGCTGATGGTAGGTGTGACGCTCCACCTCAGCAGTCTATCTCCCAGGGGTCTAGCGCATTGTAACGGGGACAGACTCCTGCGTGTTACCGGCTGATACCGACAATAAGCCACTCCCGACCTACATTAATAGTAAACACACCAGCATACATTGAAGTGTATAGAGGGTATCTGCACATTTCTAAAGAGACAATTTAAGGACATTTTAGTACCTCTAAAATTAAACTTTGTCAAATATTAGAGGCAGAAATTGAGGAAATAGCAGATCTACATGCTCACAACGCCTCGAACTGTGTTATACAACATGTAATGCCTCAACTCTTAGTGCTCGTCAGGGTGGGGGGGACCACTGATCTACATCATTCTATCGTGCAATGCCTCCTCCTTAACCTCCAACATAACCTGGCCTGACCGATACAAAATAATAAAATGTGTCGTTCTTCCCACCGTGGAGAAAAGGCTTTCAGCAGCCATTCATTCAGAGATGCCTATATAGTAAAAAAACCTAAAACGTAATAAACCTAATTGTTATTTTGTTGTATTGTTTTTCATCTATCTTGGTTTGATTCTGTACTCTTACTCTTCTTACCTGTCCTGTGGTTCATTCACTGATATTGCTGCTATGACACCTGTATTCCCCTGTCTGTTCGTCTATCGAATATAAGACACTCATTAAGACATTCACCTATACGCACGGCAAGCAACTTATTGTAGTGTTGTGTATATTCCGAGAGAATTTAAGTATATCCAAATGTATTTATATTGCACATTTCATACAAAGCTAAGAAAAAAAGATAAGGAAATAAAAAAAAAATATTGAAAAAATATGTAAATGTATTGCATACACTTAATACATAGGCTTACACATACACAATAATCTGTATAGAAATATAAATCATGTGTAATCCTTATATAAAATATTTACAAAAGTATACACATTACAGTAATCACTCCTACAAACTCTTACTCTGGAAATCTAAAAATTCATCACCTCAGTGGCAGCGAACCCTGTACCACACAGCTCACACAGGATGCAACGCATACGCACGCACGCACGCACGCACGCACGCACACACACACACACACACACACACGCACACACACACGCACACACACACACACACACACATATTTACAACCCCCTCCCTTAAAGAGGTGGTGCCATGATATTTCCCCCCCCTAAAACATGATTATCGGGTATTATGATTATACTAGGAGGAAGATTTTTTCCAAAAAAGTATACAGAAAGAGTTAAAATTGGGTTTTTATGTGGCCACACCCCCAGTTCATTAAGTATGCATGGATGTCATGGTGGGTGGTGACCTAGCTGAATTAGCCACACCCCACAGTGTTGGGTGAATGGCAATTAGGGGAGGAATTGATTCTGTGATGTCATCATATCTGTGTTTTTTAACTGACACTTTTGACCAGAGGTGGCAGCCTCCAAGAAAAAACAAACAAATACCAAGTGAATAAATAATTTCTCATAACAACCACACCAGGGGGTCTAATGAGGTACTTTCAACCTCCTAGACACATGAAAAACAGAAAAAGTACAAAACTATGGCACCACCTCTTTAACTCATACCCTGCCAAGCCCGAGGAACCCGAGAATTTCCCGATGTCCCACCCTGCCACGCCCGAGGAACCCGAGAATGGCCGCCATTTTGAAAAAAAAAAAAAAAAAATCAAAAAAAAATTTTTTTCAAAAATGTTTTTGGACCCCAAAAACGTTAGTAGGCATGATAGCAATCGTGAAATTGCTTGTTTAACCCCCATAGCAACCCCATCTTTCAAACATGGCAGCCATCTTTGTTTACATTTTAGGAAAACATAATGGCTGTTATTAGGGATGCCCAGATCGGGATCGGGAGATCGGGATATCGGGAGATCGGGCCGATTTCAAAAGATCGGAATCGGGAGAACAATATCGGGAAACACCTTGTCTTTATATATTAAAAGAATATATAAGCTGATGAGCTTTATTTTGTATTTGTTTTGATACAATGCTGCACTAAGTGAAAAAAGAAGCTTGGATAGAATGGATACTGTTATTTAAATAAAAAAAACAACCTTAAAGGACAACATAAAAGCATTTTTCTTTTCTTTTACCTTAATGCATTGCCGAAAGATCGGATCGGGAAGGATCGGGATCGAATCGGGAGCAAAAATATTTGATCGGGATCGGGATCGGGAGCAAAAAAACGCGATCGGGGCATCCCTAGCTGTTATCTCTTGAATGCCTGAACGGATTTCCATTCGGATTTTTTTGTTTGAAAGCTGTGAGCAATGTGGACACACGTGGTGCATTATCTAGGCATGGGTGTGCATGATCCGTGCACTTTGAATTACATGGAGACCATGGCAGTTAAAGAGTACGAAGGTATTGTTAAATGGCAGCAAATGAGTTAATAAAACACCCAGGGCAGTCAGTAATACAGTATATATTCCAGTAGCGAGGACAGATAGACTTCACAGTTCACATTACAGACATCACTGACAAGGTTGGGTGGGGGGGGCCCTAAAAAATGATCGGCCAGGGGCCCTCGCGAGGGTTAATCTGTCCCTGACTCAGGTGTGTGTTTAACAGATAGGTAATGTTCACCACACAGCTACTTGTGGACGGTGCTCCAGTAGAATTCAGTGGGTGCTCCTCCCATCTGGGAGGGGAACTGGCAGCAGAGCATGTTGGGCTTTGGTTGACGTAGACTGTAGAAAGGTCTGCATCACTGCCTTGTCGCACTTCATCAGAGATGTGTGGGAAAGCCAGGGTGCTGTAGTGGAGGACGACACACTGGTTTGTGGGAGCTGTGGCTGTGATGTCAACAGAGACAATGGGGGGATGCTGTTCCTGCCTCGGCTGTTGGGGGGCGCTGTGGTATCTCCTCAAACTCATGAAGGCTCTGAGGAAGATGGATGATGAATAATGAAATTAAATCTTGTGTGAAAAGCATGACTTGACATGATGTGACATCTTCAACATTCAAAACACATATAGGGGCCATGGAGTGGGATCCAAACATGGTTTTCTATTTTCTATGCCTCCTTAAGGGGAATACCACTCATTTTCAACATTGAACTATGTCATTAATATACCTTGGAGTTGTTGTGTGGAAATAATAACCCCACAATCAATCCTCCAGTTCTAGGCCACAAAGAAGGGAGGGGACTTTTTTCTTATTTCCACACAACTCCATGGTATATTATAATGACATTGAAAATGAGTTGTATTCCCCTTTAATGTTATTTAACTTTTCAAACCAGTAAGACTCCCTAATCGGGAGATAAGCGACCGTTAGGTCGCATACACAAACTTTAGAAGTTAATGGTAGCCAATAATATGGGAAATGGGACAGATCCATGTTGATGATGTGACTTTAGAGGTGCTGTGTAAGCCGGCTTTGCATGATTTTAGGGCACATTCTGTAGGAGCAGTGTCCAAAAATGTGTTTTGCAAGAATCAGCCCCTTGGTGCACTAGAAGTGGGCCATGTGAGAAATTAGGGTGGAGGCTGTGGTTTGGCAACCAAGGAGAGGCAACGGTGGCGGAGATACTGTACGAGTAGGGGAAAAGTGTGATTTGACATCTGTCTGACTGACAGACTGACAGCCCGATGGATGGATGGATGTAATGATGCATTCTGAGGTGGTCCTTCTGGCATTTGTCAACCTTGCCAATCCATCACTATAGCCCATTTTCGACTGCAGTTTTAGGACCACACCACACAACACAGCACCGCACCACACCACACCACACCGCACCACATAAAAATATCTACATTTTCCATAACACAAAAGTATCCCTATCGGTAAGAAACAAATTGACCCTTTTGACTGTGATTATAATACAATATAAATTTGTATTACAACTATCCTAATTATAATGCACTATAATGGATTATAAATGTGATTATAATACATTATAAAGTATTAATGTACTAATTATAATACACTATAATAGATTATAATAGTGGTTTTTAACACAATAGAATCTATTATCATGTATTACAACTATATCCTGGTCGTCCAAATGAAAAGTCAGTGAGTGATCAGTCATTATGATGTGTTTGGCCCTGTTTGGCCTAGCTCAGACCTACTCTAGAGTGGATACTCATTAGTACCCTGTTTAGTACCACTTTCACACCACTCTACCCAGGTCCTTGTAGTGGAAAACCTGGCACAAGTGGGCGGTGTGGTGTGGAGTGGTGTGGAGTTGGGCCAGTGGAAAAGAGGCTTAACTGTAGCCTATGGTCCTAAGTTGGTGTCATAAATACGTACATTTACACACACACACACACACACACACACACGCGCACGCACGCACGCACGCACACACGCACACACACACACACACACACACACTGCTGCATTCTTTGTGTTTTGGAGGTCACAACTCCTGGAAAAGTAAACAGAACACAAACAAACATACGTGAGAGAGAATGATAAAATAAGATATAGCCTATGTTCATGGTCTGTCACTCTATGGAACTTACAACAACATTTCATTCAATCAAATCAAAAAGCTGCATCAACAAAGAAATAGAGATACAGCGTCATTATGCCATAAACTGTTTGGTCCTTCAGAGTCAAGTCGTCATAGTTTGTTGTCAAATATTATTATTAAAATAAGACGTTAGAGAATCAATCCATCAGATAAGATATTGCTCTTCCCCAATAGCCCATATTGAACTTGTCATTTTAAACAATGAGAACTGTCTGTGAGTGTGTATGTGTATATTTGCGTGTATGGAGAGAGAGGGCATGAAAGATTATAGTTGGAAAACATAGTTTAAAGGAGTTGAAAGTTATATTTTCTTGTAAAGATGAGTGATATTTGCTCTATATTCTTGCTATAATGTTTGTTTGTTCAGTAACTGAGGCTTCCCCGTTTCTACAGCTCTTGAGTAAACACATTTTCAGGTTTGGGATACCAATTGTATCCAATCAGGAGAGAGAAGGAGATCCGAGATTAAATGAAATTGAAGAAATAAATAGAAATGAGCAACAACATTGGAACTGGAACACAAACAACTGAAGCTCATAAATTATGTTTGTTTCTCTGTCCTGATGATAAAATTGGTATCCCACGGCCGCCTCTCTCTCTCTCTCTCTCTCTCTCTCTCTCTCTCTCTCTCTCTGACACACACGCGTGCTTTTGTGTGCCAGCATGCATTGATAAAAGATGGAAACTCTTACGTGTGCAGACGTGTGTCACAGCGACCACAAGCAGCAGCAACAAAGTGGCAGAGACAGCCACGATGGCCACGGTCTACCATAGGCCTACAGCCACATTACCTGAAAACCACAACCACACATAATTATGAACATGTTTTATGAAGCCTTTCTACTGTTAGTTTTGCATTTATTTATGTATTAATTTATTTATTTGTCATATCATGCCAAGCTAAAATAAACAGAATTCGAATCTATTGTGCAGGCCTTTATACTTATCTTCTGATTTGATTAGAAGCTGAATCATCAAAACGGATGTGGTTGTGGCCAGAGCAGATAGATAACAGCGTGATGGTGTGTCAACAGTTTCCATTTGCGTGTGTGAACTTAAAAAAAAAGAATTGCAACATTTGGAAATAGACAAAAACAGTGCCAAAAACAAAATAGAAATGTAATCCAAGTCCGAAAGTCTTAAAGGGGGTCAAACTCCCCAAAATGCATAGAAAACTGCATTTTGGCACAGTTATACCTAACACTCCCAGCACAACCATCCTCTGATGTGGCCCCGCTAGTGGTTGTGGCCCTAAGCGACAGCTTATATTGATTATAGCAGAAACCGGCCCTGCATCACTTCTTTGAGTTAATATAACGTAATACATTATTATAATATGTTAACTCAAACAAGTGATGTACTGTATCCAGGTTTGTATCCCCAGGCACTAAGACCTATATTATAGTTTTTATTGCCTGCAGTATGGATAGGTTTGTGCAACTGGATGAAGTATTTCTGCTTTTATGTAGATAAGGGTGATGGGTTTTTTGGATTAATTCCCATATTTGTAATTCCTTTAGAAAGTCATCCTTTCACAGAAGACTCAGTTTCCTCCCACAGGGTAAAATCACAGTCAGTCAGAGTCAAAGAATATCCCATAATAATTGAAGACACAAGAAAGGAGGCCACGCACCAGTGCAAGTCAGTTTTTCTGTTAGTTGTATTGAAAGAATAGTTCAGAGTTCAACGTACAGTACAGCAAGTAAGTTCACCCATAGTTGCTTCTCTGGCTAATAGACAGTTGACATGATTTTATATAGTTACTGTGAAACAGTATGATGTAATATCGTGACCGTGGTCACCTCATCGGCTGACCTGACCTATCAGTGGTCAGAACACAACAGAGTTGTTGATAGAGTTCAATCTTGTTGTTGACAGCTTCCTGCCGTCACTCCATAAGGCTAAAGATTGTTTACTTAAAGATGGTTTGCCAGTTAAATATCAGGCCCTTGTACAGTGTCAAGGCTGTAGGAACTGTTAGTTGGAACACAGAGTGGCAAACAGCAAAGAATTATGATATTTGACCGTTATACACAAATTGGTACACACTACTATATTAATATTATATTAATAATATTAACCAAACAGGATCAATCAAAGGGGTCTTCAACGTTTTTAAGGCCAAGGACCCCTTAGCTGAGAGATGAAGCAGGGACCCCATACTGTATATTCTTATTTCTTAGAATGCTTTCCATTCTGTCATACAGAAACGTGAATGGTGCTTGATTTGTAGCCTTGCATAGAACCTTAACATTCTGTGCAGCTCACAACCCAGACATCATCATTGAAATTGTCAGCCAGCTCTGTGCAGTTAATTTGGAGAAGTAAAAACTCCTGACGAGATACATAACTTAAAAATGTGCGACAATGTAAAATCCATTAAGCCTCGGAATGGTGAAGTAGAGCAGTGTGTTCTTCACAGCTTCTTCACATCTTTCATGACATCTGACAATTCAGCACTGAAAACGTTTCCGTCGAGCATGGCAGTCTCCATGTTTCTTGTTAAAACCAGAGAGCACGAAAATATCAAATTAAGTTTTCAGTACGCAACACTTTTAGAAACACGCATGAAGCAGAAGAAGGAAATGTTAACGTTTCTCAGACATAAGGGTGTGAAGTGTGGTTTACATAGGATATTATGCAAGTAACACTCAAAAGTGTGAACTTGCTACTGCAGGTTCTTTTGACAGTCTTTTTAACAGATTAAACTATCAAAATGATTAGGGCTTATCTGTGTATCACTATCATTCATTTTCATATTTCATGATTTTTATTCAGCTGCGGTCAAGAGGTGTCCCTGATTTTCATCTCAAAGGAAGTGGTCTCTGCATGGTCTATCATTTTATTGTCCCCCCACTCTTTTAAGAACCTAGAAACTAGCCCAGTGGTCAAGCCCGTCGATAAGGGTGCTACACATACTCACTTATAATTATTATACACAGGGTAAAAGATCACCATGACACAATCATATAAAAATGGCATGCCCTGAGGTCACAGATGCACGAAATACACAACAGAGGGAGTGAGTGTACCCATGCATCAATTCAGGGACGTGCTGGCCATTGGGAAAAGCGGGACAACTCCCGAACGGCCGGTTCATTCCCGGCCGGTCCAGGCCAGCCATTAGGAAAAAAATAAAAATTCAATGTCGGCCTTCGTTCCATTTTGGGGGCTGGGCGGCCACAAAGTAAATCGTCACTGTCGGGCAGAAACCTTGCATCTCCAAGTTTCAAATTTGTACATTTCTTCGCAAAGCAAAGCCCTGCTTCATCATACAAGGCCGTTGCACAAAAGTAGTGATAACAGCAGATCTACAAGCACACAACGCCTCACTTGTCTTTTAGTTCAAAAGACAGGCAACAAAAAATAAAAAAGGGGAACAGAAGAGAGGGGGTGGGAGGAAGAAAGGATAGATCACCTGTTTCAACACACACGCGCACACGCACGCACGCACGGACGCACGCACGCACGCACGCACGCACGCACGCACGCACGCACGCACGCACGCACGCACGCACGCACACACACACACACACACACACACACACACACACACACACACACACACACAGAGAGAGAGAGAGAGAGAGAGAGAGAGCAGGGGTTATCACCATGTTGGCTTGTGAACATTTTTGTCAAATTAAAAAATATATTTTTGTCATGGACACAGAATAAGTGGACAATAACATTAACTGAAACACGAAGGGATAATGAACAGTTTTGCAATTCGAGAACATGTGCCATAATAGTATCATAGTAAATCTTTCATACATATTGTGAAGAAAACCTGGAGACTGACATTTAGTAATTGGGTCATTATAATGGTGAGTAAAACAGAAAATCTCAAATTTGCCACGGACAAGGAATGTCTTTGCTATGGACACGTTTGTCCCTGTACGGACATGTTGAAGTTGATGACCTCTGAAGGAGGGGAGAAGAGAAGAGGAGAGGGGGTGTTTCAACACACACACACACACACACACACACGCACGCACGCACGCACGCACGCACACACGCACACACACGAACGCACGCATGAACGCACACACACACACACACACACACACACACACACACACACACACACACACACACACACACACACACACACACACACCATTACATGCCGTTACTTTTGTACTTTTTTGTACTCAAGTACATTTCTACATTGCAGTGTTTATACTTTAACTTAAAGGATTAGTTCACCCCCTAAATTACTTTTTTTCTATTGATTACTCATGCCATGGAGACATGAGTTCAATAATATATTTTTTGTATTTGTCGCATTCCTAAGACAAAAATATGATTAGGCCTATAGTAAATGTACCCCCATTGACTCCGGATGGGGACCCAAATGCATGGCCCTGGATGGGGAAACTGTCGCGTCAGGGTAAGTTTACTATAATCAATTTTTTGTCTTAGGAATGTGACAAAAAACAAAATATATTATTGAACTCAAGTCTCCATGGTTTTTCCAACATGAGAACGAGTAAACACATTTGTCTACTTGGAAGCCATGACTTGCTCAATCGCCTGCATTCCTCAAATGACAACTGACTTAAATGGACATGCAGGTTCTGTCGTGTCCTGCCCAGAGCCCTGTCAGGGCTATATAGTGACCTTACTCTGGTCAGTTGTATACCTGTACTCAGACAATGAAGACGTCTACCTGAAGAAATGCAGCACAACAACACAGGTAAGACTTCAATACATTCAGAGCAGGAGTCATATTTATATTCAACCTGGGTTGTGTGTCGCTGTGACTGTGAGTGCATTTGTTGCAGGTGAGGGTGAATACTTATTGATGAATATGGATCAGCAGCTCTGGTCTAATCAAATTGTTAAAAAATCACTTTAACACATTAGGATGGGAACCCCTTTTGAGGTTCTTGTTAATACCGGTATATAGTAAGTTAGTAACATTCATTTTGTAATTTCTGAATGAATATTTGAAGTTTTTTCAGAAAACGTAGAATTTAGATGGTGTTTTTAGAATCAGCCTCAGTCCTAAATGCCTAAATGGGTTTATCAAAATGCTGTATTTGAGCATTCTCAAGCATTCAGCAGCATTCTATTGCTGTTCAATAGATATTGAGATATAATGAAAATAATTATTGACAGCATCAGCAGTATGTGTATTGTGTACGTGTGATACATACGTACCTATTTTAATGATATACTCATGTGTGTTAATGAGTGAGTGAATGTGTCACATTGCTTTGTATTGTGTGTTAGCTGACTGTGGTGCAGGCCTGCAGCTAGGGCTGCTAATGATGCTAACGATCACACAACCTTATTAATGCACACTCTGCACGTCTCTGTCTGCCTAAAGTGATGATGATGCTCGGGCGGGCAGGCGGGTCCGGATCAGGCCGGGCCTTAATTTCCAGGCCTGTAGATAAAGTAATTCCACATCACCATTATAGGGCTTTTGTGAGACCAGATTTCCAGGCCGCTACACAACCTTTAACTCCAGTCACAGGCAAAGGTTAAAACTTAATTTATGTAGTAAGGTCTATGACTCATAAGATTTATGACTCCAGATCATTTGTAGATCTGGCCTCCTAGTGAGGATTTTGGCATAGCCTGACAGCTTCCCCCCCAGCAATGCGGTTAATGCTATTTATTCATCTCTCTCTCTCTCTCTCTCTCTCTCTCTCTCTCTCTCTCTCTCTCTCTCTCTCTCTCTCTCTCTCTCTCTCAGGATGTTGCTATTGAGGGGTTTCAGAGCCATGCAGCATTTCCCACCAAGTAAGAATATAAAACTATCTTCTACATGTTTCTACATTAAACATTCCATTACTGTGATCATTTAACTCAAATACCAGGATCACCTTTCTCTCCCCTCTCTCTCTCTCTCTCTCTCTCTCTCTCTCTCTCTCTCTCTCTCTCTCTCTCTTTGTAAGGTCATCTCATTTGAGGAGAGTTGTGCTGCCCATTGACGAGGAGTTTACATACAACATTTTGACTTGTGAGTTCTGAATCCATGCTACTCTGTTTATATTTGATTTTTAATAGAAGATACTCCTGATAGTAAACTGTCACAAGAAATGGAATCCAAATAGACTTGACTATAGACATGCATTATACTGTACTGTATAATATACGGAGACATCCAAGATCTTTTTTTTCCACCCCATGGAGGCTTTAATTGGATGGATAATTTTAAAGTTTATGTCGCATTCCTAAGACAATAATTTGAATACCAGCAGTGTTGATTTTGATTTAGTTTTAGTAATAGTCTTTTTAATAGAATTCCATTTAGTTTTTGTCATATTTTAGTCACCTGATAAGTTTTAGTTTTTTTTGGGTCGACAACATTTTAGTTTAGACTTTATTGTTGTTTCAACACATGCACGCACGCACACACACACACAGAGGAAGGGGAGAATAGAGGGAGTCTGTTCCAACACGCACACACGCATGCATCCAAAGTGCGGCCCGGGGGCCATTTGCGACCCGAGGATGAATTTTATATGGTTCGTGTTTGTCTCATTCTGAAGGGGTCAAATAAGGGTTATTTCAAGGTATTTTGGCCCTTGGGTGTTTTAATATTTTCTAATGGGTGTGTAATTTTCCAGGCCTGTTGATAACTAGTATTCATGTCCAAATAAAGGAGAGCGCAAGGACACAAATATAACATTTGCAGTTAAGGTTATGTTGTCAAAATCATGGCATACAAAACATTATTTTTACAGCACATTTACAAAGATCTAAATTGAGTCAATTTAGATATTGACCAAAGTGTTCTTCATAGAAGGCATCAACAGAACAGGCCTCTGCAACAACAAAGTCACAGTACATGCAACAATGAAAACATATGAAACAAGACGCAAACTACATTAGAAGCTAGAGAAAACGAATGTCTTGAGGAGAGATTTAAAAAGCCCGATAGTCTGAGCATTTCTAGTGGAATGTGATCTTCTGTTCCAGAGCCTGGGGGCAGCAGCAGTAAAGACACAGCTGGTTTTACCCTCTGGTTTTGTAATTGTCTTGTTGTTTTGTGTTGTTACAGGGAATGCAGTGTGTTGTATTGTGTTCAGAGGTGTAGTGCTACTTTTAAGAGTGGGGGAGTGCCCTTATTAACGCACATGCACGCGCAATCGCGCATTCACATACCATACGTCTCTTCCTAAAGTGATGCTGTTGCTCGGGCGGGCGGGTCCGAATAGGGCCGGGCTTTAATTTTCAGGCCTGTTGATAAAGTAACTCTACATCACCATATGGTGCTTTTGTGAGACCAGTTTCCAGGCCGCTACACTACACAGACTGAGAGTGAGTTATGGCCATTTGAAGCCTTTTCCGGCGTATTCTGAAGAAGACGCACCTCTTCAGACTCCACCTTAGACCGTAGAACTTGCCTTAGCCTCGATGACCTTGCAGGGAAAGGTTAAAATGTAATTTAGTTATCTTTATGTAGTAGACAGATGACAGAACATTTGTAGATCTGGCCTCCTAGTGAGGATTTTGGCAGACCCTGCCAGCTTGTAGATTGGCTTTTTGGGGGGAATGTTCCCCCCCAGCAATGCGGTTAATGCTATTTATTCATAATGTTGTAATTATGTTTTCTCTCTCTCTCTCTCTCTCTCTCTCTCTCTCTCTCTCTCTCTCTCTCTCTCTCTCAGGATGTTGCTATTGAGGGGTTTCAGAGCCATGCAGCATTTCCCACCAAGTAAGAATATAAATCTTATACATGTTTCTACATTAAACATTTCATTACTGTGATCATTTAACTCAAATACCATGATCACCTTTCTCTCCTCTCTCTCTCTCTTTAAGGTTGTCTCATTTGAGGAGATCTGTGCTGCCCATTGATTTGGAGTTTAAACACTTTGATTTGGTGAGTTCTGACTACAAGATCTTGTGAAAGATACTCTCTATCCCCCTCTCTCTAGTTTTAGATTATGGGGGTCAAACTCAGTTTAGGTCAAGGGTCATATTGGTCAAAAATATATGATTATCTATAGATGACAGTGTCCCTGTCACAGCTGGCCACATTTCTTATTAATCATAAGAAATGGAATCCTTGAAAAATACTTGACTGACATACTGTACACTATACACAGTCATCCCACCTCTCCCAGATGTTCTGGGAGTCTCCCCGGAATTAGTGTTCGCTCCTGGACACGTCATGTTGTGACTGCAGACCATGTGACCCAGCACGCCCAACCACTAGTAGTTTGGCGCAGATGGGACTCATGGGAGCAACGTGGGCCTCTCAGGCCCATCGTCCACCGTCCAGAGTCCACCCTCTGGACAATTTGAATAGAGGATACGTTAGTGTTCCTAACCCAGGTGGTCTGGGGACACATGTAAGGGTCCATTTGTACACTCTCAGAGTTACAGACCTGTATGGGTCCATTTGTACACTCTCAGAGTTACAGACCTGTATGGGTCCATTTGTACACTCTCAGAGTTACAGACCTGCATGGGTCCATTTGTACACTCTCAGAGTTACAGACCTGTATGGGTCCATTTGTACACTCTCAGAGTTACAGACCTGCATGGGTCCATTTGTACACTCTCAGAGTTACAGACCTGTATGGGTCCATTTGTACACTCTCAGAGTTACAGACCTGTATGGGTCCATTTGTACACTCTCAGAGTTACAGACCTGTATGGGTCCATTTGTACACTCTCAGAGTTACAGACCTGTATGGGTCCATTTGTACACTCTCAGAGTTACAGACCTTTAAGGGTCCATTTGACAGCATGGCCAGTCTAGTAAGTTTCTCTTGTCACATTGTGCTTAACAAGTAGTTTTCAATGAAAATCATCAAAACAAAGAACCCAGTCGGCTCAGTGGGGAGATGTAGCATGGCTCAACTCATCGGGTTGTCTGCTTTAGAGTGGCTTTTATAGTCTCTGCACAGGTGAGGAATGGCCGCCCCCTCCCTGTTGCCGTGGATGCCTATGCAGTGGGCCAATCAGTGGGGCTGGTCAGCTTTTTGTACCCTAATACAGTGTACTGAAGTATCCCACAATGCATTTGGATTTGTAGGGTGCATTCGATGGTCACTATTCAAGCCCTACCACCCCACAATGCACTGCGCTGCGGCCGCTGTCTCGCGCTTTGAGAACGTGCACACGCACACTGCAGGCTCGTCTCTGGGCAGGAGGCGTAGCCACCTGTTGCTGAGCAAACGCAACAGAGCCGCCCATAGCAGAACCACGGGCCTGTTAGATTTTGTCCAAAAATCATGCAGATCACTACACAGTATCTCTGTAGCCATTAAACGAAACGTGTATTTCTTACATTGATGCTTAAAGTGTAGGTGCAGGCCAGATTGTACTACCACGCTGGGACACGCCCCCGTTTTATATCCTTCCTTTTTATTCTAGTTCATATTCTGAAAGAGGCGGAGGCTGAAAAAGCTGCCCTGAAAAACATTTGGTTTCCTGTTGTCCTTGCATTAAAGTGTCAGTAGTTGGCGTTCTAGGCTCTGGGCTCTGAATGTACCTGGGTTGCCATGTCTGCTTATAATACGCAATTTGTATCTCTAAAAAAATAGTATAGTTGCTTATTGGGCTTACTTTCTAATATATATTTTTAAACCAGTGGTTCCCAAATCTTTTCATATCAAGGACCCCAGATTAACATATTTGTCCACAGTCGCAGACCCCCATCTGAAAATATGCGGTGCCAGGGACTTCCACAGAGATTTATGTTTCAAAAATATTCAAATTTCCTTTTTTTCCCTCAGTATTTTTTAAATAGCAAATATACAAGCTCACAATGTGTCGCCATGTGACACATTGTGAGCTTGCTGATCTGCTATTTTCAATTGTATATGTATAGTAGTATAGCCTGGTTGCTTCTGTTGGGCTTATTTCTTTGGCAAAATCTGGCAACAGACAATTCCGTGTCACTTCCTTACTTGGGAGGAAGTGAAAAGATGTTTTTTGAAGCAGCACACAGAGAAAAACTCTCTAGCGCCCTCTGTAAAAGAAAATGGCAGCCTCCATAGAGAGGGCCAGGAATATGGTGAATAGGACTAAGCCCGATATGCAGGGCTGTTGTGCACTGCCTCTTGGCTGTAATGGGGGCTACAATTAGTTAGGAACCAAATGGACCCTTATCATGGGTGTAACTCAGAGAGTGTAGGCTACAATTAAATGGAAAAATAATTCGGGTATAAAGTCGGCTAAAACGGGTATTTTCCTTTATTAAATAATATTTTCCCTTTCACAATATTATTTTGGGTGTCTTTGGGGCTTCACATTGGCTATGTTGACAACTCCAGGCAGTCAGTTCTGTTCTTATTAAATGTTGTTCAATGTTGTTCTTGTCATTTGTCACCTGAACCATTAGAAGAAGCAGCACGGAAGACATAAACATGGGGAACCACCTATGCACAGGGAGGACACGTCACATGGTATGTTTATTTATACAACAAACTAACTGAAGACCAGAGTTCAGTGTGTTGTAGACTGCATTGTAGACATTCACTGCAAGAACATACAGTAGACATTAGTATTGTTTAATAATTCAAAGAGACCATCAGTCCTTAATAGGATGCTCTATTCAGTCTATTGCATGTTGGACATTGTTTTAATCTAAATTTGCATTTGCACACATGCACACTCATAGCTGTCTAGCCTAATGCACAGCCACGCCTCAGTTGTTGTGTATGTCCCATGATCTAATGTTCTACTGTACATTCATATAGTAACAATATTTAAACTATAAGGGGTCTTGTCCACAGAGAACACCTTTTGAGCTGAGGAGCACTTTCAATATCATGTCCATAATGCTTACACACAGTGTGGATATCATGCTCTGTTTGATATTAGCACAAATAGCTTCACTTAATCAACATCAACATGGACTTTTTTCATTCTCTGTGGACAAAGCTAGCCCCTACGACATGATTTAGAAACATTGCATGTATAATTGTACAATAACGAGTATTTGCTAATGTACATGAAATATCGTTAAACATGTGTTCAGTCTCTTAACAACCAACCCCATAGGAGAATGAAGCTGTGATGTGAACATCTTCTGTAACAGGTCTCAACCATGGAGCCACTTGAGGAACGCATCTTCAAAACTCTGGATAAGCTGGAGAACTTTGAATTGGAGATGTTCAAGTTGGGTTTGCGACACCCTGATGTCCTTGAAGGCCTCGATCCAATCCCAAAGAGACCCCTGAAGAAGGCGGGCAAGAGGACCATCGCTCGTCTGTTGGTGCGCAGCTACCCCATTGATGCAGCTCAGAAGATCGTGGTGAATGTTCTGAACAACATCCACAGGAATGATCTTGCGGAGAGGTTTCCCCACATATACAAAGGTAGGTGGAGACAAGTTAACAATTTATTGAAACACACTATGTTGTAATTGGATAAGAGAAGCAGGTGCAAACCATTCATATCCACCCATCCATTCATCCATCTATCAAGCCATCCATCCATCCATCCGCACACACGCACGCACGCACGCACGCACGCACGCACGCACACACACACACACACGTGAGTACCTGGCTGTCTGTAGACAACAGTGAATTACTACTAGTAAGACACCTCAGGGCAACATGCGCCCTCGCCCTAAAGGGCTTTTAAATATTTTTAAAATATGGACTTTTACATACTGTAGTTGATGTCATTTGTGATATCACCTGTGACACCTGTCACAGTGATGTGTCAAGGGAACCAACCCATAGACTGTAAACATTTGTACACACACACAGAGACAAGCTGTGACATTTCTCATGGTAAACTAAAACTAAAACACAAACATCAGTTTACTGTAATATCAGGATAATTCAGGTAATTGCCGGTATTTTATGCAAGTATGTTGTCTTTTCTGTCACAATAGATGACCAGCATGAAGCTAGAAACACTGACCCACCAATGCAGGCTGCAACTTCAACAACTGATGTCTCTAAAGTTGAAGGTGAGCTGACACTATCACTGGATGTCTTCAATAAACTGATTAACTACTTGAACCCCAACATCTATATGCTGCTATGTGGCCCTCACATGTAGATAAAGGTCAGGCCGCTAAGTGGCCCTAACACCTATTTTGCACCACAGATCTGACTGATCACGTCATATATTGAGATCTCTGTATGTGTCTCATGTTTTCACCCCCCCTCCCCCCCTCTCTCGCTCTCATTCTTTTGGCGTCCCAATAATTGCTGTACATGTCTTCTCATTAGAATTCTCAACAGGCCTGAAAATTAAGGCCCAGCCCTAACTGGACCCCTAACTGGCAAACAGTATACGATTTAGACCCAGTCCGGCCCAAGAACGTCGAGTCTGGTCGGGTTTGGGCAGAATTTGAGAACACTTCTCATCATCAAGGGGGGGTCCTTTACACTAATGTAGTGAGTGTAGGAGTCGGGTCACCCTGTTTCCATCATGGTCCTATGTATTCAATTCATCAAGTTAATAATAATAATAATGAAGTTAATAAGGGCAATAATAACAGTATAACAACACAGAACACCTTCTAGTGTTGTAGGTCTGCTCCCTGCTACCCAGACAGTATTATAGTTTGTCTCACTTAAGCTCAAATAAAAGCAATCTAATGTAAGGATAATTATTGACAGCTAATAGCAGGTTTCTGTTGTCTTTTCTGACACAATAGTTGTAACAGATGCTGGCCCACCAATGCCAGCTTCAACTTCAACAAGTAGAGACGTCTCGACAGCTGAAGGTGAGCTGACCCCACTTGAACCTCCACATCTCTAATCTGGGGGGGAATATTTTCCAAAATAGTAGATCAACAAGCTCATAACGCATTGAAAGGTGCCACATTGTGAGCTTGTAGATCGTCTATTGTTGACGAAGAGATTTTGCATAGACAAAACATTAGTCCAAGTACAGAGCCAACTGAGGTCCAGTTTTTGCTTTTCCCCACAGATTTATTAAGTTGCTTTAGACATTTAATATGAATTTATCAGACATGCCCCTTTCTATACAAATTCCTACCCTGTTCTTCTATTGTGATATAATGTATCTTCATTACAATTGTTAAAACAACACCAGTACATTTTGTCCTGAGACTTTCTAATCATTTGAGCAGCAGGAGAGTTACTGCCAGGTAATACCAGGTTTCTTATATAAGTCTGCTTTCTTTTCTAACTCAACAAATAGTTGTAACACCAGACCAGCATGATGACCCACCATCAACTCCAACATCAACAAGTACAGGAGTCTCTAAAACTGCAGGTGAGCTGACACTATGAATAAATGTGCCATGCATCACACAATTTACCTGTAGTATAGTAGTAGAGATGTTCACACTGTTTACCTGTAGTCTAGATGACTTTATGAATAGATGTGCTGCTATGAAATGGTCTTTAGAGTCTGTTTTCAGTGCTTCACACACACTGTGTTAAAGGACAACTCCAGACTAAATAACATCTAGGCTAACTACCTTTGATTGGCTGTTGTGCCGAATGCTCACCCCAAAACATGATAGGCTATGTGAGACTGTGGCGTCTTGTGTGAGACAACCAAGGATGTGTATGTAAATAACGTACACTTTTGACCGCAAAACAAAATGGTGTAAAATCGATAGGCGTATGGGCTCCACTCTATGCTATGAGGGCTGCTGGGTTCTGATGGGGAAACTGGACGAAAGGGGCATTTCTGCCTAATAGACCCCATGGTCATTTTGTATCAATATAAGTAATGAGCCTAGCCTAGCCTATTTTATTTATTGCAGAGTTGTCCTTTAAAACAGGGTCATGTAGCCTACATAAAAAAAATTAAATAGATCCAACATTCCATTCACAAGATCACTTTCCATACATATATTTTTATACTCAAAGGCTTGTTGGCATTTCCAATGATTATACAATATGCATGAACAAACTGCAGAGCCATTTTAATAATAACAATACATAAAAACCTCTATCTTCAGATAAACACTTTGTGGATAAACACTGGCGTCACCTGATTCAGCGAGTGACCGCGGTCAGTCCAATCCTTGATCTACTCCGTGATGAGAGAATCATCACCAATGAGGGCTACGTTAAAGTGAGATCTAAGACCACCACACATGAGATGATGAGAGCACTCTATCCACACCTGACCACTGCCAGAGCCAAAGAAATGTTCTACAAAGGTCTAGAAGAACATGAGAAGGCACTTCTTGATGATCTGTAAGAAATACTCATTTATAGTCATCTTTAGGCCAGAGTCCAGACATTGTATAAGTAGGCTACAAGAGAATGTACCTTTTCAGGCCATGAGCCTTCACTATCATGTGTTATTGTTATTACTGACAATGTTTGGTCCTATAGTGTAAAGTAGGATTTGTGTAGGATGGTGGATTTACTAGACACAGACTGCACAGTCTAGTTACTAACAATACAAAAAATATTTGCTTTTCAACAGGAACGCTCAGCCAGCCAATCCTGTCTCACGTGAGTGCTGTTTAAAGTCGAATTACCGTACTTTAAATGGTGTGAGAGTGTGTGACTGTGTGTGCGTGCGTGAGCGCGCATGTGTGTATGTGTGCCACGTGCGCATCATGCATAAAATGAATACATTAGAGGATCAGCATAGGTTAGAAGGTTTTGGGATAAAACAATAGAGGTTGAGATAGTTTGGTCATGTGCAGAGGAGAGATGAGGGACACATAGACAGATAGACAGATAATGAGATAGACAGATAGATGAGGGGTGGATGGGGTAGGTGGAGGAAGGCCAAAGAGGTTATGGATGCAGGGAAAGAGGAAATGCAGCTGGTGCAGACATCCCAACTCTCCCGCAACATCCGTGAGTCTCCCGGCAATTAACGTCCACTCCTGGACACCCGCGAGTGGCCAACTAGTTTTAGTTGTCTAAATATGATACAATGTTTAGGATTTTATGTTGCCTAGACTCTAGGCCCTGGAGGCAGCACATCAGCTAGAGTTACAAAGTTATAAATACAAAGTAAGGAATGTATACAGCAATACAAAGGTCAGACATACATAACAATAAGAAGCAGCATCAGTAAAGAACAACTGCATAAACTATCCTGCACTATATGCAGAAAAACATCAATAACACCAGATTATCCTGTAACAAGAAGTGTCAGTGTCAAACCATGGAACCAGTACAATCAGTGCAATGCAAAGAAAAGTGACAGTGTCCACAGTGCAATCAATACAATAACTATCAAAGTGAATTATATGTTTTGGTACATCTTTTATTCCAAGTTGTATGACAGTTTACCTGGCAGAGCGACCAAAGTGTGTCTCGTAAATCCTCATAGAAACCTGCACAAAGGACATGCCAAGTCCACCCAGGGAGGTGAATCTACTGTTTCCTCTCCTGCTCAGATGTCCCACTATATCCTTTAAGAGGGGGAGGGAGGGGTTTGCCATTATGGCATCCAGCTTCCCCGTTGTGTGACACATATGATTTAATATATCACATTTCTCCTAATACAATATCGCAGATATTAATATTGAAAAACTATGTAACCTATTTATTGGCTAAAATGTGTGTTAATTTTGTCGACTAGAACTATGATTAAAAATGTTCGTCGATTACCTTTTTTCACTGACAAAGACTACATAATGACTAAAACAAAGACTAAATATAATGACAATTTTGTCAACAAATTGAACGAGACTAAAATGTTGGGGAGGGAATAGTTTGGTTACACTCGGGTGTAGCTCTCTGAAAATAGTAGATCTACAAGCTCACAGCGCATCATGATGCGACGCGTTGTGAGCTTGTAGATCTGCTATTTAGCAATCTAAAATTACGACACCATTAAGACCGCCTATGTGTATGTGTGTGTGTGTGTGTGTGTGTGTGTGTGTGTGTGTGTGTGTGTGTGTGTGTGTGTGTGTACACACACGCACACACGCGCACAAACACACAGGATTCAAACCCTGGTCTTCCAAGTTAAGGCCAAATATCTTAACCACTAGATCAAAGAGATATCCCTGTGGCCTGGGGGAGATATTAGACTTCTGAGGCCATCAGGCTTTGCTGTATGTATATGTATATTATGTAATGTATGTTAATTTTTTATTTCTATATACTGTATATACTGTACCCAGATTAACTCTGGCTGTTAATCATGGAATTGCTTTGTTCACTACAGGTCTGTTGGTGAAACCATCAGGGTGTCCCATTACTTTCTATGAAGACCTGCTTCAACGCATGATGGACGAGACATATCTAGGTGTAACATTGGGCACAGAGTCAGAGGTCATGTTTAAAGACATCTTCATCGCGCTCTACAATGCAGGCATCAATGTCGCAGACATCCAAGGCAATCATGAGGTCAGACAGCTGGAGATGAATAAGGCAAGAGAGGAAAAAGAAATCGAAATTGGTGAAATCTTTAAAGAAAAATCTGGAAGAAGAAAAAGAACGGTACTTACCGTTGGCTGTGCAGGAATTGGAAAAACATTCCTCATACACAAATTTATCTTTGACTGGGCCAAGAGATGTTTTCCCCAAGATCCACACCTTGTGTTCCCTTTCAAGTTCCGCCAGTTAAATCTGCTCCAGGGACAAAAGTTTAGTTTGGCACAGCTAATTCACAAATGTATCAAGGAAACCACATTCATTGAGGAAAATGTTCTCAATTACATCCTCAACGAATTGCAGAAATACAAAGACAGCCCCTTCAAGGTTCTGTTTGTTATGGACGGTTATGATGAGAATTATATGTGTCTCAATTTCATTAAAGATTTCGGCTTAATGCACATAACCCAATCATACCCAGTTGAAGTTCTTCTAGTAAACCTCATCAAGGGGGAGCTGCTACCCTATGCTCAGATCTGGATAACCTCACGACCTGCAGCAGCCAAACAAATCCAGAGGTTTGTTAACAAGATGACAGAAGTGCGAGGGTTCATCAGGGATAACCAGAAGAAGGAGTTCTTCATAAAGGCGTTCAGCGATGAGAACCAGGCCAACTCTATCTACTCACACATCAAGGAAACAAGCATCCTTCATACCATGTGTGAAATCCCCGTCTTCTGTTGGATCCTTGCAACTGTTGTGAAGAACATGAGAATGAGAGACGTGCTGCCCAAAACCCTGGTTGAGTTGTACTGCTACTTTGTGATGGGAGAGACCCAGCGGGAGAAGATGAAGGATCCTGCAGTAGATGAGGCAGACAAAGAGAAGATCATGAAGGATGCAGGAGATCTTCTTCTGAAGCTGGGCAGGCTGGCGTTAAACCAACTCCAAAAAGGCAACATCATGTTCTACCAGAAAGACCTGGAAGAGAGTGGTCTGGATGTGAACGACATCTCTCTGTACTCAGGCTTCTGCACAACGTTCTTCAGAAAAGACGATGTGTTCTTCCTCCAAATGGTCTACTGCTTTGTTCATCTGAGCATCCAGGAGTTTATGGCTGCAGTCTTTCTGTTCCATAGTTTCACACAAAGGAACATGGTGGTCCTGAAGACATTCCTGGGAGGCAGTGGTGACGGTTCCTTGTCTGACTTCCTGAGGGCTGCTATGAATAAAAACTTAGAGAGTGAGAGTGGAAACCTGGACCTCTTTACCCGCTTCCTTCATGGTCTCTCAGTCGAGTCCAACCAGCGTATGTTAGGAGGACTTTTGGGTCAGAGAGGCAACTGTCCTGAGGAGATCCAGAAGGTCATCAACAACCTGAAGGAGAGGAAGAATCTCCATGCCTCTCATGACAGATGTATCAACATCTTCCACTGTCTGATGGAGATGAAGGACCCCTCAGTAAGTCAAGGGATCCAACAGTACCTGGAGTCAGAGTACAATGGGGTGAAACTCTCTGCGCCCCAGTGTTCAGCGCTGGCTTCCATGCTGGTGATGTCAGGAAAGGTTCTGGAGATGTTGGACCTGGACAAATACAACGCAGACCAGTTGGGGCGACAGAGACTGATCCCAGCTGTGAGGAACTTCACAAAAGCCAGGTTGGTAGTCATTTGAATTTCAACATGTTTGATCACCATATACTCCTTTTATTCATACAATCATTCAAAATGAAACACACGCATGTGCACACACAGTAACAGAGAGAGACAGACAGATAGACAGACAGAGAGGGGGGAGAGAGAGAGAGAGAGAGAGAGAGAGAGAGAGAGAGAGAGAGAGAGAGAGAGAGAGACCCTCACTTCATATTACATATTAATGGTTCAAACAGTAGTGATAGCATCACAGTGTTTTTATTTTTACTGAAGAAGACTCATATTGATGCATTTGTATGATCATGTTATGAAGAAATTCATCTGGACAAAAAGAAAAGTACAAGACCGCAAGTCCTCTCTACTATTTAAGCGTCCTCATTAGCTATTCTACAATGAAAACAAACTATAGGCCTACAGTATACCAAATGAGAAATGGATCATACCATTAGTGAAGAGGTGTACAGAGGGGTTGCATTCCCCAATTCCGACATGTTGCCATTCCGACATCCCCCATTCCGCGGAGACTCCGGGCGAAAAACGGCCGTAAAAAGCAATACTGCGACTGACCACTAGTTTAGCAACTTACACAGTATAGCTTTAAGTAAAGTGGAAATTATATGAGCACATTTCAATTAAAGCGATAATCACGTCCTCTTATTTATTTACTTGGTCATAAAAGTAGCCGAGGCGCTCGGGTGGCGCAGTGGTAAAGTCCCTGCCCACCACCACGGAGGTTGTGGGTTCTAATCCACCGTGCAACGGGCTATGCTGGGCATCTGTGCAAACACAATTGGCCTTTGTTCGGGGGAGGGTAGCAGGATGGGGAGGGTGACACAGGGCATTGGGACGGCACTTGTCAGCGGAGAGTGTTGAGCGGGAGGAGTAGGGCGAAGGCTCTACGTCCTGCCGGTGGGGGCTCCTCCTCACTGGCAACAGCAGTGACAACACAGAAATGTGTGTGGGGAGGAATCAGTTGGTATAATGATTAGATTGGGTAAAAAAAAAAAAAGTCGCCAAACGTATGCACATTTAATGTAGCACCATAGGGAACCTCCTTGACAGTGAACATGGTCTGATCTGTTTTGTTAATCTCTGATTTTACATTTAATCTGTAATTACAGACTTGTTGGCTGTGGCCTCGGAGAGGAACACATCAGGGTAGTGGCTTCAGCTCTCAGCTCTACTCCGTCCCATTTAAGAGAATTGGACCTGAGCGAAAACGTCTTGGAGGATCCTGCCCTGGAGCTTCTCTGCACTGCACTGAAGAGTCCACACTGCTGTCTGCAGGTTCTCAGGTCAGATTGATTTACTATTTTTATTTTGATCAGTTCTGTTATAATAAGTGATTGATGTAGCTGTGATGGTTGTACTTTATTTGAAGAGTAATATAACACATTTTAAAGTGTTATAATTGTCAAAACATCTGTACCTGTAGTCAAAACAAAAGCCTTAGATACTGAGATTAATTTCATTCTTATTTTGGTAACACTTAAGGCCTTTTCACATAACGTAGGATCCGATTTTCAGCGCAGAAAAAAAATACAATAAATGAACACATGGTGTCTCTGTGACCTCATGCACACCGGGTCTGAATTTGTCCACATTCTGACAATAATGTATTTTTCCACATGGAGAATCAGACTGTGTGCAAAGGCCTTTAGGCTACTGGTAGCTGTAATGTCCTTACACTACAGCGTGTGTCTATAGGGAAGAAATGGCTGTAGCGTCCTAGTGCCCAAGGATAAGTTGGTACAATCATATTGCACATAATTTCTCTTAGTTGCCTTTCACACCTACGGTTTACCCATTAAGGACGGGAACACCTTTTTGTGTTGTTGTTGATATGTACAGTATACTGTAGCAACATCTTTTTTTAATTTTACGTTTTCGGTCAAGACTTTTTAGAATCGGCTCAGGTCTAAATGGGTTAAAAGGTTCCAATCAAGGACCAAAATGTTAACATTGTTACATTTTGCACAGAATTGTGTTAAGTGAACCAAAATATGAAAACAAATGACGGTCCTTACTGTGTAGGCTACAGGCCATCCATCTAATGATAGAACATTTCTTCACTCCACTGTCAGTGGAGCAACAGCAGCAGCGTGTTGTGGTCATTTTCATTTCACTGTATTCCAATCAAGAACAGCAGAAAATGATGAGCACATTTCATGTAGCACCATAGGGAACCTCCTTGACAGTGAACATGGTCTGATCTGTTTTGTTAATCTCTGATTTTACATTTAATCTGTAATTACAGACTTGCTGGTTGTGGCCTCAAAGAGGAACACATCAAGGTTGTGGCTTCAGCTCTCAGTTCTACTCCGTCCCATTTAAGAGAATTGGACCTGAGCAAAAACGTCTTGGAGTTAACCGCACTGGATCCCCTCTGCGCTGCGACGGTTTCCGGGCTGGAGATCCTCTGTACTGCACTGAAGAGTCCACACTGCTGTCTGCAGATTCTCAGGTGAGATTGATTTACCATTTTTATTTTGATCAGTTCTGTTATAGTAAGTTGAGGTGCTTCTACCCAGCTCATCGTCAGTGCGCTGGTACAGTGGCTGCACCGCGACTCAGCGTGTCATGTATGCCTTGATGTGTTACAAATGTTTGTATATATGTTTTGAATACATGGCTGCTGTGTCGTAAGACAAATTTCAGTGTGAACTGACAATAAAGTACTATATCATATCAAGTTATTATAATGTAGTTATGATGGTGGCACTGGTACTTTATTTGAAGAGTGTGGATAAGGTTGATATCATGGTAACCCACACTGACCATAATATAGATAAGTTTTTTTTTTTTTTTTTTGCAGAGATACCACATTAAAAACCTAAACACCTCTTATTACACTGTGAGTGTTTGCATGTGTTTTGTCAAACTATCATCCCCTAGTTTTGAATAGTATTTCTATTAAATTCATAATGGGTGGGAGTATTCATTGGATTGCAGTAATAATAAATGGCCACCTTTGGAAGGTTGTTTATTCAGATACAAATTCTTGTGTGTAGTCTGGCTATAATGCACACTCTGTGCTAGACCTACAGCAAGCTTTGGCTTTGGACAAAAGCCTTACACAGTGAGATTAATTATTTGACTTACTGGTTATTACACTTACGTGTACGAAGCTGTAGTGTCCTTACCCTACATCGTGTGTCTATAGGGAAGAAATGGATGCAGGGTCCTAGTGCCCAAGGATATGTTGGAACACAACATATCGCTTCTGTTTAAGCTATCCTATCCACAAAGTATTTATATAATTCATTATTGTTTTTTAACAACCCCCCTCCCCCTCTCACTCTCATTCTCTCCATCATTTAGACTGAATAACTGCGGGTTGTCAGAGAGATGCTGTGAAGTTCTGGCCTCCGCTCTAACTTCTAATCCCTCCCTCCCTCTGAGAGAATTGGACATCAGTCTCAACATGGTGAATGAGTCAGGAATGAAGATGCTGCTCTCTGCTGGACTGAAGAATCTCCAGTGAGTAGACGGGAGAACCCGGTACCTGATGTTCACGAGTAACATTTGTGTGTGGGGGCGTTCACCACTATTTCACTATTTTCAGTCATGTACAACACGCAGCGCTGCCCCTAAACATCTGCACTACCCACTAGATTATTCACAGGTGTGGTTTGGGCTTTACATGAATCAACCATTATATGCACGGAAATGCTTTGCACAACAAAGTCTTGTAGTGGTGTCAGCTGTTGGCAGAAGAATCCAATCAACTCTCTCTCTTCAAAAGACATAAAGATCACCTAAAAAAAAAAGAATAGCATTGCAACATGTGAGATTGTAAATTATTTTCAAATAGCTTAAGTATATGTCTGAAGTAGTTAATGGTATGTTTTGTAATAATACTTGAAATACTCTATTTAAAGGGGTATTCCACTTTCAAAAAAACTTTTGGTCATTTTATCGTCTAATCAGGCTTTTATGAACACCCTGATCAGTTTTTATTTGCGTGATTCAATATTTAGATATTTGATGTAAATGTTATCAGGCCCTACAGGCCCAGTTCCTCTCCACATACACACCCATTGTAACTTCAAACTCCATTTTAACCATGATAGATTAATTAAAAACACCCATTAGTTTTTCTGGTTACTCATACTACCCTCCTAATACGTGAGCAGGCCGTGTTTTTTCAATAACCTTTTTCATTTATTTTTAATAATTAGTTTGGAAAATGGAAGAAATTAAATACAATAAATATTATTACAATTAAATGAAAAAAGTGATAGAAAAAACACGGCCTGCTCACGTATTAGGAGGGTATTATGAGTCACCAAAAAAAAAATAACAGGTGTTTTTAATGAATCTATCATGGTTAAAATGGAGTTTGAAGTTACAATGGGTGTGTATGTGGAGGCCTCCTGCAGGAGGAGGGCCTGATAACATTTACATCAAATATCTAAATATTGAATTAAGCAAATTAAAAACTGTTCAGAGTGTTTATAAAAGCCTGACTAAACAATAAAATGACCAAAAGTTTTTTTGAAAGTGAAATATCCCTTTAACCTCTGAGGTGTACTGAAGTAGAAGTAAAAGTATTTAAAATTGGAAATACCTAAAATGTAAAATATTAGTGGAGTGTGGTTCAAACCACACTAGTGTAGTGTTCCGACTGCTGTTCGAACCGATTAGCCTAACTGGTGATAAAAACACAACTGACACAAGGAATTGACGTCCTATACTTTTGCTAATTACAGAACCATTTGAATCACAAAGATTTGTTCAGAATTAGGTGTGAGGCAGACTGCATGTTGTATGAGTATAACTAGTGTACGCATACTGTCAAAATGTCCAATATTAGCTGGCAGTTATGAGCTAAAAGACATAACAGGAGGTCCTCTGGGTGGGCGGCAGTGAGTTTGCCAGCTCATGAGCTGGCTGATTCAGGATAATGTTAGGGGAAACACTGTAGTGTCAACTTTGAGACGTTGTGTAGACAATAGAAACACTGTAGTGTCAGGTAGTGGAGATATTGTGTTAGACAGACATTGATGCATTGTTGTTCTACTTCCTACAGAGTGACACATGGTGGAGAAGATTGGCTTAATGCTGACCTCATTAAAGGATGTGAGTATCTGTCAATATTGACATTTTATAAATGTTTTTAGGGAAGCCTCATACCGAGGTGTAGTTGCAACATTGTTTGGTTAGGTTTGCTTTCACGTACTCAACCAAACATTGCTAACAAATGTCACGTACCATATTTTCCCAAATAGTAGCCCAGACGTTTAATACGCAAAATCAATTTGGACCCCAGGTGTTTAAAAGAAACAGGCGGCTATTTGCAGCAGGTAGTCGAATCAGTTTGTTTTGGGAGGTCTGAAGCTTAGTTTTTAGTTACATCAAGGTGTTGGAGAACCAAGAGGTGCAAGCATAGTCAAAGTGGCATTGAATGAATCAGGACTTCGGCTAGAGACCTGAGAGCACTTTTGTTGACTAAAGAGGAAATTCCTCCCAAAAATCGTGAAATCTTTTGATGCCATTTTTCACCTTTCTCACAGTTTTTTGTCAAGAATTCAGCCCATAGGTAACGTCTTCTTTGCTTGAGAGCTGACATTGAAATCATTTACATTTACATCAGCAAGGGAATGGATTGTGTTTTACCAACGTGTCAGGACATTATCGGAAAGCCAAGTATACAGACATTTGAATTATTCTGATAGTAATCATTGCTATAGACTGTTTGTTCAGTTACAGGGATTTCCATGTCTCTCCAGATCTTTGTTAAACAAGAAATGCACTAATTTTAACCAATCAGGATCGGGAACTCAGTCAGGACACTGATTAAACAATTGAAAAAGCCAACAGGAAGTGATGACACAAAGAAATGAGCTGACACAATTGGACCTGAAAATGTATTTTCTGATTATCAAAGAGCTGGAGGGACCCCTGTTATTAAACAAACAAAATAATAGCCAAAATATATCACTCATAGATCATATGAAATAATGTGAGTAGTATTTTCATTTTTTAATATTAGCATATTTACATGAGCTTGAGTCATAAAGTTTTTGTTAACTATACTGTCTGTCTGCTGTCTGTGTCACTGCGTCCCTCAGGGCTCTATCCTTGGCTCCCTCCTTGTCCCTCTACACCAAATATGTTTGCACAAAATAGCCAATCTACAAGCTCACGATGTTTTGCATTGCATTATGTTGTGAGCTTGAAGATGTGCTATTTTAGAATTATTATTACAGAATAGGGTCACTATATATAGTCTTGTGTAGTCAGACAACTATTCCACAATCTCCGAATGCTATATAGAGTCTGGAACGGCATCTCCCGAGTATCGGAAGTAGCCGCTGCTGCACTGAACTGTAGTCCCACTGGAAACATAACAGAAGCACATTCGCACAAACAGTCATTCGAGAGGCATATTCTTGTTATGAGTGTATAGTTTAAGAAAACATTTGAAAACATCATGGAAGTAACACCAACAACGCCAGAGAAAGACAAAATAACGCCCCGAAAAATTATGAAAGGAGACATAATGCTTCCAGTAGGACATGTTATTGCATCACATCCGCTTTATCTCGCACTCATTGTTTCTATTTCCGTGCCCCAGACTGTATGCATTTGCAAATCGCGTTAGGCAACAGTCTGGCCACGCGAGACTACTATATATTGGGTTCAAGCTGCAATCTGGAACTGATTTTAATCAATATAAAACATTATTTTAATCATTTTTATTTTGTATGTTAAAGGGATAGTTCATCCCTCAAAAGAATTAAAATAAATAAAGAAATCTATCAATTACCCACCCTATGGAGAATTGAATTGACCAGCAGTGGTTACCTATGGAGACACAAAGAGTCTCCTCAAATTATTGGCTTAGGAATGAAGAAAAAAAAAGGAAATCCATGAACTCAAGTCTCCATGGGGTGAGTAATGGATAGAAATATTATATATATGTTTGGGGAGGTGAACTATCCCTTTAATTACTTAAACCTTCGTTAAGGGGGTTCCACACGGTACGCGGTTGCCGTCGGGGCTGCCACTAGGATCAGCGGTGGCCGCACTGCGGTGAGATGCAAACACACTAGTTATACTTAAACTCGCTCAGTGAGTAAACGCGTACACATGCACAAACGAGCACGCTCGCGGTGGATTTCACGGGACCGCGCCCGCTCGCCTCGCCGCCCCAAAACTTGGCCGAAAAAGCCGCCCGCCTCTCATTGAAAATGAATTACTAGCAGGCAGTGACCGCGTACCGTGTGGAACCCCCTTTACTCAGGAATGTGTAAAGTGTGTAAGAGTGTGTAAGTGTGTGTGTGTGTGTGTGTGTGTGTGTGTGTGTGTGTGTGTGTGTGTGTGTGTGTGTGTGTGTGTGTGTGTGTGTGAGCGCACATGGATCTGTGTGTGTGCGTGTGCACTGCCCGCCTGCGCGTGTGTGCATGCATCCTTGTTTGTGTGAGTGTGTCACTCAGTAAATGATATTTTTAAATGTTTCTGTTGTTTTCTTATCAGGTTTCCATCGTCTCACACTGGACACAAACACAGCACACAGAACACTCTCTCTGTCTGAGAACAACAGGAAGGTGACACGGATGGGGAAGAGAAAGGGTCCTCCTGATCATGCTGACAGGTTTGATAACTGGCCTCAGGTTCTGTGTACAGAGGGTCTGACTGGACGCTCTTACTGGGAACTGGAGCGGAGTGGATATGTTAGGATAGCAGTGACTTACCGAGGAATCAGCAGGAAAGGAATGGATGACTCTAGGCTTGGAGAGAATGACAAGTCGTGGGTTCTGTCCTGTTCTGACAGGTACCGTGTCAAACACAATAATAAGAGCACTGACCTTCATCACCCTGACTCCAGCAGAGTAGCAGTGTATCTGGACTGTACTGCTGGGACCCTGTCCTTCTATGAAGTGTCAGAAGACACTCTGACACACCTGTACACTGTCCAGAACACATTCACTGAACCTCTCTATGCTGGGTTCATGTGTTTTGACTCAGTGTGTCTGTGTGAGCAGAGATAGAGTCTCTATGTGAGTTTGATATCAGGTCGCTCATGGTTACTCAACTTGTGTGAGTGAGTGCAGGTTGTCATGGTTACCACTTGCCTGGATACTTTGACACTAGCTAAGTCTGACATCATAGACTCCATATTTGGTCATTACTGAGGCATAGTGACATAATCATCTGAGGACCCCTGGTGGTCTACAGACCACACTTTCAGAACCACTGATCTAGACACTGTTTCTCAACATCAGGTTTGGGGCCCAATAGGGGTCCAAATGAGCTCTTGCAGCAGTGGTTCTCAACCCCCAAATTGATATGTCTTTGATATATGAAATGTTTTGTGCCAGGGACCCCCAGAAGAGAAGATTTATGTTTACCAAACAAATCTAAATTATTCAAAATATTTTCAAATTTTGTAAAATCTTTCTTTCTATTTTTGAGTAGCCAGCACATAGGGGGTTAAAATGGTTGTGACTCTATGTTAACTACTTTTGCTGGGGTCCCCCTGGAACCCCCCAAGGACCCCACTTTGAGAACCAGGTCTTTAACTCTGAGAGTGTACAAATGGAACCAAATGGACCCTTACGGGTCTGTAACACTGATAGATCAGTTCCGATCAGATGAGATTAGATTAGTTCAGATTAGATTGGATTAGACAGCGCTGTACAAACCTCCACTCCACAGGTTAAATACTGATGATGAAGATGATCAGTCATCATGTCATGTCATACGTGTGTCTCTCATGTAGAAACAGACTGTATTTTATGTCTATTTGACACAACAGAATGAGGAACAGTGTGTGTTTGACTCTGGATTCACACATGCACTAAATGCATTCATTAATTGATTAATGAACTCAAAACATTAATTGTTGATGTATTGATTCATTATTAGATTATTGTTTCCTCAGTCATTAAAGACATTTTCATATTTCATATTCATTTTATATTATTCTCATTCTTATTATTGTGTGATCATTTGTAATGTCTCTGCCAGGCCTAGACTATGTTTTGCCCCCTGTCCGTTTGCCCATCCGTCTGTCTGTCAGACGGATGTTTAATATATTACTCCTACAGATTTTGTCCAAACATCATGTAAATCGGTACACATTATCTCTCGTCGTGTTAAAAGGACGGATCTGTCAGATTTTTGATTGGCTAAGATCGGCATCTAATATGTTTGCAGGAGTGACACATTTTTAACAAAATGCCTCAAATCATGAACACAGCGTCCGATAGCCATCTGTTATAATGCCACCAGGACACAGGGTTTTTGCTAAACACATTCTATTACTCCTACAGACTTTGTCCAAACATCACATTATCTCTATAGGCCTAGTCATGTGATAAAGACAGATCTGTCTGATTGTTCATATTCCATCCCTATTCACGGCCCGCCCACTCAGCAAATTTCTCAGCAACTTCCTGGTGCTGATGTCAATTTAGAAGGGGAAACTATAACAGAAATTGCTGGACTTAAAGCCAACAAATTATTATTTCGAACGGTAAAGTAAATTATAACGCTTTGCGCCTTTTACTATCTTGTGTTCTTGATCATGCTAGCCGTATTTTATACTGTACTATTCGGAAATTGTATTAAATTAGCGATTTCTGTGTTAACTCTATAGGCTTAGCAGGGTTTTACCCCTTCAAAACGTGACTTCAGCATCGGGGGGATGCTGAGTGGCCGGGCCGTGAATAGGGCTTATTGGCTAAGATTAGCTTGTTTTGAACAAAATGCTGTGCTCAAATCATGAACGCAGTCGGACTGATTTGAAACTTGGCCTGTTTATTTCATCCTGATTGGGTAAGATTGACTTCTGCTACCTGGCCTGGTGGAGACCTGTGCTCCGAGTAGCACATCTTTATACTTTTCATGTTATTGTATGATCATTTTCATATGTTATTGTTGTATGATTATATTTTTTATTGTTTAATAAATTGATTCATGAAAGTCTAACGTTCCTGAGTGTTAATATTACTAGGACATGTTAACATTGAGTGAATGCAGGTTATTGTCAGACACTAGTTTGACTCAGTTCCCTCTGATAGATATTGTAAAGGAATAGCCGATCTACAAGCTTGTAAATCGTCTATTTTCCTCCTTATATTATTCAACAATTTGGCTCTTGTAGTAACGATTTCTTATTAAAAGTTTAACACACTCACCACCAAAGATCGAGATCTCCCCCCAAACCTATTTTCACTACTTCTTATTGTATATTTTGTATTTAGCTCTATAGATTTGTTTTTAGTTTTTTAGTTTTAAAATGTATAAAACAACATTTTTAAATATATATTTTGTAATCTTTTGAAATACATATATTTATAGGTAGGGGAAGTGACTTCATTTAATTCAAATAATAACAAAAGATAGTCTTAGTTACTATAGAGCAGGGGTAGGCATTAGGCAACCTTAGGTACGGGTGCCAACATTGGCACAGGGGAGGGAGATCACTGGCACACTGGCAGAAGTGTGAGAGAGAGGATTTATATTTTAAAATCAAATATTGTTTTAAACGTGGTCAATTAAATTAAGTCACCTAATTTGCAGCAAATCCTGCATCGTGCACATAATTCTATATTCATCTCGGAGAGATAGGTGGGTTATTGCGAGTCCAATGATTATTATGACAATGTTCTGAAAATCAAAATATGTATGCATTTTAGATGGGGTGTCATTCAAATGTATGTTGACATGGCACATCTAGAAAATAAAACCATGGCACTTCATTTCCAACAGGTTGATGACCCCTGCTTATAGAGTGTTTGGTCCATATTTGGACTTCAGCCTTATATTATACCCTGTGAGGAGAAAAAAGCAGTTTCAGTTGCTCCACCAAAATTGTTGGGTGACAGGTTTTCCTCCAATCATGGTCGAGTGGGGCCTTCCTCCAATCATGGTCGAGTGGGGGCGGGCCTTACGCCCACCAAGCCCTTTTTTTAGTTTAGTTTATTTGATCATCACATATTTTCATACAGGTCATGCATTCATATAATCATTGTTACAGGTGATCAAAAGGAATAGGCTGAAGCTGAAAGCTTGTGAATGCCTATCCTACTTATTCATGAAGACATTGATTAGTTATAAGAGTGTTCAGATTATTATTATTATTATTTTCAGAAAAAAAAGAGAAAGGAAAAAAAAGAAAAAGAAAGAAGAAAAAAAAGAGAAAAAAGTGAAAAAGACTAAAAACAAGAATGTATATGGAAATAGACTTGATACATTTCATAATAATAACAATTCAAGAAACAGAGATATGTTACAAAGTAATAATAAAGAGAAATAATAATAAATTAATAATAATAACAAGTACAAATAAAAAGTGATAATAATAATGAAACTATGTAATGCTGTATTTGGCCAGGATATTTAATGTGAGTATTTTTCTAAATTGTAAAATGTTCTTACTGTGTTTGATCTCTTCTGTCAAACTATTCCAAATCTTTACTCCACAAATAGAAATGCACATACTTTTTCGGGTGGTCTGAGCATTTGCTCTTTAAGAATGTAGTTCAAAAGCTGTTTGGCATATTGACGTTGATTTTTCATTTGGCCCAAACCAAAGACTTGTGGAGGCATGGGCCTTCATTAGGCCACAAATATGTTCCTAGTTTCAATGTATACAATACATTGAATGAACTGGCAGTGGTGGGATTGGAACCCACGCCTCTATAGAGACTGGAGCCTAAATCCAGCACCCTAGACCAGTGGTTCTCAACCTGTGGGACTGGACCCCCAGAGAGGTCCCCAGATGATAAACATAATGTGAAGGCATTGTTTTCTCACTCAACAGTAAACAAACCAACATAAAGTTTAAGTGTATAGATAGAGGGTATCTGCACATTTCTAAAGTGACATTTTAAGGACTTTAAAATGACAAATTGAATATTGGTCAAATTGTCAAACAATAGAGGCAGAAATTGGGAAAATGGCCGATCTACATGCTCTACATGTGAGAATGTTTTCACAATAGAACCGTGTCATACAAAATGTAATGCCTCAAGCCCTCATGCCCCAGTTAAAATAGGATTATTTGGGTGGTCGCGGCCTGAAAAGGTTGAGAACCACTGCCCTATAGATCACTCAGCTACACTACCTCACAAAACCCCTTTTGTGTCCTTTGATCTTCATGTCTATTTCACAAAGTAGAGTCGTTGTTTTCTGGCTACTCACAGCAGAAGACGTGTGGAAATAAAATGGACAATAGTGGACAAAAGAACTGCTCAGCACGTGCAAGCACAGTTCTCTTCAGAAAAATGACACCGCATGGGATTTGCCAGCATGATGAAATCGGCATGATGCCAAGACTGCAGGTTGATGTTGTGAATTGTGATGACGAATCTTTAAAAGGAGGAAGTGGTTGTAGGACAACAGGCTTAGCATATTTTATATTTTTATATGAGATACTTAAATGGTTTCCTATGGAAATAAGCGTAGTCTTTTCTAGGATCTCCTTTTAGTAGACCAATTGTACCAGTGAACTGTACCGTCATGAAACTACCTTTTCCTTTGCAAACTTCTAATAAAGTCTTCAAGCAATCAATCAGCAGCAGAGGATGGTTTCAAACCCTCGACCTCTGGGTTAAGGGCCCAGCACGCTTCCGCTGCACCACTCTGCTTTTCACTCCGGATGGGATTTGAACACATGTATCCATTAGGCCAGTGGTTCTCAACCTTTTTCAGGCCGCGACCCCCCAAATAATCAATAATCAATCATATATTAACCACCACCACCCTGTGAGCATTAAGAGTTGAAGCATTGCATTTTGTATAACACGGTTCTATAGTGAAAATAGCAGATCTACATGCTCACAGCACCTCGTGTTGCAAGGCGTTGTGAGCATGTAGATCTGCTATTTTCACAATTTCTGCCTCTAATATTTGACAATTTATTGGTCAATGTTAAATTTGTTATTTTAGAAGTATTACGTTCTTAAATTGTCACTTTAGAAATGTGCAGATACCCTCTATAGCAGGGGTGGGCAACTTTGATGATGGAGAGGGCCACTATATTTCCACCTTCACTCCAGAGGGCCACATTGCATATTGCTATGTCCTACTTTGTCATTCTAGTATCTCAGAAGCAAATAGCACATCTACAAGCTAAAAACGCGTCACGCTGCGACGCGTTTTGAGCTTGTAGATCGGCTATTTTTGCTTCTTTTGAATTGGAATCCTGATTATTTTTTTTCTTAATTGGAATCATGAAATGTAACATATTGATTTAATTTCAAATGCATTTTGTTATATACTCATGTTAACTTTATGAACCTAAATACAAATTCATTGGACATAAAAAAATATATATTTTAATACTACTATACTCGTCATTAAGCTACCCGGGCCGCATTAAGTGGAGGTGGGGGCCGCATGTGGCCCCCGGGCCGCCAGTTGCCCATGTATGCTCTAATAGTCTATACACTTAAACGTTATGCTGGTTTGTTTACTGTTGAGAAATAAAACAATGTTGCACATTAAGTTAATCATCTGGGGACCCTCCAAAATAATGTGGCCGACCCACAGGTTGAGAACCACTGCATTTGGCCAATAGGACTGATGTCCTCTCGGTCATTGCACATGTCTGGACACCAAATGGCAGTGTTGTGCTTCCCTAGAGGTAGAAAACCTCTCTCTTTCATTCTGAATCAAGAACACAACACATGGTGTGTGTGTGTGTGTGTGTGTGTGTGTGTGTGTGTGAGCAGCATGCCAGGTATTCTCCCTGACTGCATATAGGTGTGCATTACTCTACATATCAGTATTCATATGCATACACACTCATGCACATCATTGTTCTTTTGTCTCTGCCGTGTGTGTGTGTGTGTGTGTGTGTGTGTGTGTGTGTGTGTGTGTGTGTGTGTGTGTGTGTGTGTGTGTGTGTGTGTGTGTGTGTGTTTATTTTGACACTTGCTTTGGCAATGTAAACGTATGTGTGTGTGTGTGTGTGTGCCTGCGTGTGTGTGCATATGCGTGGTGTTCATCTACACAGCATATTGTTTGGTATCACAGTATACTTTCCTCCTCAGTGAATACAATGAGATGCTCCTTACTATCCACTGGTAAGAAGCCTCAGGGCGACAATTCTTGAATGGCCATCTGGCTAGTGATGTAGGCTATATCGTTATACTATATCGTATAGTTACCCATATATGGAGACCCCTGCATGATAGTGATGTCAGAACATGCCCATGATGCCCATATATGGGCATTACCAAATATGGGCATTCCAGACATGCCCTTAATATTGATGACATTGGGACAAGGATCTCCATATATGAACATAAAACGGACAAGGACATAATTAATTTGCAAGTGTGACTCGTGATGACATCAGCGATCTCCATATATGGGCCTAAAAGGGACATCAAGCCAGAGCGTGATGTCAGAGCAACAAACCAATTCTGTTAAGAGTGGTTCGATCACAGTGACATCAGAGCATGATGTCAGAGCGACAAACCCATTGAACCACAGATAAGCGGACCCAGCTATCATTTCAATGCAAGTTGCTCAGTGGCGTTTGAAGCACCCGGAAGACTACAGGAGGAGCCGTTTTGGAACCAAAATACGGCACCCTGATTGGTAGGTGCGGATCACGTGCGGTTCTAAGAACCAAATGTTAGACTGGCCGAGGCCTGAGCATGCGCACTATCCTGCTGTTAAGTATGACATCATTTTGTAGGCAGAGGAGAATTTCTGCCCCCAGTTTCCGTGAATCTTTTTACTGTTTTTACTATTTACACATTTTTCTTCTCCTTGTTGTTGAAAGGAAAGTGTTAGAATTATACTTTAGTCGTTATTTTTTAGTCGTTTTTTTAAATAGCGAGGGACAGAAAATGCTCTGGGGGCAGATTCTCCTCTGCCTACAAAATGATGTCACGGCTTAAAAGCCCAATTGGGTAAACAGTAGCCTTAACGTTAGCATATGCATGCGCAGTAGCGTTAACTGCAGTCCCATGTTTGACCACTAGGCTAATGGCTGCTTCAATGCTCTACTGTGGTTCTGGGGGCTTGAGATAAACCCATAGAAAAAGTAACACTCCCTAAGGTCGAGTAGCGACCACAGGAGTACTTTGACTATTTAGACTTAACTAAAGATAAAAAAAAAATGTCAAAAAAGAAACACGTCAACATAATATACATATACATATGAGACACGGTGATAAATATTGCGTGCAGGCGAGCATAATTGCATGTAAACTTACAAGGCTCTTCAAAGCACACATGAGGAGGAAAAGGGCAGAGGAGATCTGTACACTTTGAGACACTCAGCCAAACTGATCAGAGTTTCAGGTGTGCTGGACATAAATTGAGCTGATCTCTTTTTTGGTGATAAAACTTAAGTGACACAGGGTATTTATAAACATTTTGTGTGGATGACTATAGTTGCGTTTCCATAAAGCCTGTTAATGCGCATTAAGGGTTTTGCGCAAAATTCGAATAAACTTTCATTATCCACAAAAACCTTTATCCGCTTGGAGGAGGTGGATTTTGAGGCTTTATCGAATAAACTAAATGCGCATTAGTGAATGGAAACGGGTCAGCCAATAAATGTGAATAAATGATTACGTTCTGATCCATTGTATTATATTATCCCACAAAACAAACCGACCTGGCGTTTCCCAAGGACCCTATAAGCACAACGGTGGGGGCAAGGAGGTAGGGAGCACTACACTAATTCGAACGACACCCGCAAATGGGAACAGGCTAAATTCGCTTTGTCTTAATGCGCATTTCTGATAATTTGCTTCCTATATTCGAATAAGTTTATGGAAACATGACTAGAGAAATCTTGACCAAGGAAGGACGATGGACATGCACTGCAAATTCTTTGACTGCTGTGCTCTGCGAGGTTCATGTTATGGCGTGCGGCCCCAACAGGATCGGCTTGTTGCTGTCCACTTGTACAGCTGTCCAGGTGCCCACATGTCCCTAGACTGCCCATAAGTCCTACATCTCATTAGTCCTACATCTCATTAGTCCTAATTTGGTTAGGGTTAGGTTTTAGGGTTAGGTTTAGGCATTGTTTTACTGAGGCAAGTGCCCACTCGTCCAAATGCTCACATGTCCTTAGTGCCCAGATGTCCTGGTGCCCACTCGTCCAGATGCCCAGTCATAACAAATATATGGTGCCCACTGCCAGATGTCCCCAGTGCCCCCGTCCCACTAATATTCGTAATTTCTCCTTGTTATGATCTGTTGTGTGTGAGTTGTTATTAATAATTTGAAATGAACGTTTCCTGCATTTTTGGATGAGCAGGGAATATAAAACCTTTTTTGGTAAGTGGGGAACATAGAACCTAGGGAATATAGAACCTGTGGAACATATACTGTCCCGAAGTGAACAGGGAATCGTGTTTTGCCAGCTTTTGCCAAAGAAACAAGCGGCCAGGTCTATGAAAATAAGCCCAATAGAAGCAACTAGGCTCAGTTTTACTACTTTTGTACCATTGTACTGTTTTTGTAAGTTAGATTATTGTTTATTAGGCCTATGTGTGATTAATTAGTATTATTTGGCATTGAAGACCTGACACACATGTATTGGTCATGCCCGCATTTGCAGCGATTTTGGTCGTTGGTATTTGGCACACTGTCCGAAATTCTTGAAACCACGTTACAACCATGTCCATTGTTGGCCATATTTGGCACACCGCTAAACCCTCTACAATGTATAAATCAAAAAATGGAAATTATCGCTTTTGCAATGCTATTAGCTAAAAGAATAATTTTGTTAGCCTGGAAGTCTCCAGGCTAACAAAAACCTCCCTCTCACTCAGCCTGGCTCAATGATGTGATGTACTTTTTAAGTCTGGAGAAATCAAGTTCTCTCTTAGAGGAACTACTGAGGGCTTTTATGAAGCATGGAGACCCTTTATTGAACATTTTAATTCACTAGAATAGGTAAATATTTCTCAGGTGCATGTAATGGACATGATTGGTGGCCATGGCGGATAGTGTCTCTTTCACTGATGACGTACTGTGACCCATGATGTGACCCACGTTTTTGTCTTGTCTTGTTTTGTCCTGTTTCGCTTTGTTTTGTTTTGTCTTGTTTTGTTTTTTGCTTTTAAGCTGTCATTGTAGGTTATGTTGTTATGTTTTGTAACTGTGGTGGTTGTCCGGCTGCGATCTATGTCTTGTCTTTTATTTTAAAAGAAAAAAAGGTAACATAACATTACGTGTAATGTACAGTATATCCAATAAAAAACTATATATAAAAAAAAAAGTATTATTTGGCATTATTAGTTGTATTAGTTTGATAGATTATTGGTTAATTAGATGATTTGTGGCCACGCCTCTTCCAGGCTTGATTGGGAGCTAAGGGCATAAATAGGTGTGGGTGATTAGCAAAGGATCTGCACCTGAGAGTACAGATGGTTTTTTACCAGTGTCAGAGCCACATTGCCAAAGGAATGCCTAGCTCTGGTCCATAGGGGCAGTGGAGTTCTCCTTAACGCCATACTAAGGGATGACAACGGGGGAATCGGCGGGATATGCAGTGGTGGGAAAAGTACTCACATGGTTTAGTTAAGAATCCTTGTTTGGTATCGCGAAGCCTTAAAGTTAAAGCTCCAAACAGCCCAGGTGCCAGAACAAACTGATTAGGGTTGTGCTTGGTCTTCCTCATTGGGCCCACCTTACCGATCATCACCATGAAAGCGTGGGGTGAAGTAGCTGACAGAGTACAGCATATTGCAATGGGCCTGTTGTACAAGATACACTACACCTCCAAGATATCCATGTACCTGACAAACTACTTCCTAAAGGTCAAGGATGTCCACGATCATAACACCAGAGGCAGCTCCACTAATTATGTTCAAACTATAAAAGGCTCTAATTTGTTCTCCTGCTATACCACCAACATGTGGAATGCCCTCCCGCAGGCCTTAAAGGAGAGCAAATCCCTAGCCTCCTTCAAAATTGGTCTGAAAAGTCACCTTCAGGCAGCTGCTACTCGAGACTTGTAAATAGTCTAAGCCGAGATCTGAGATGTAGTGGAGTAGAAGTAAAGGTATTGGAAATTGGAAATACTCAAGTAAGGTGCAAATACCGCAAAGATTTACTTAAATACAGTAAATCTACTTAGTTACTTTCCACCACTATAGTGATATGTATCAGTCAGTGCTACAGTAGAGGGCGTCAGATAGCAGCAATCTAAGATGCGGATAAAAGAATGTTCACTTGCACAATATAGACTGTATTGCGTAACGTGTCTGAACGTTACACATCCACATGCATGTACATTCCTCAATGGGAGAGTGGGCGGGTCTTTTGGCTGGAGCCAGGCAAACGATATGTACCTAGTTTGAATGTATACAATTCATTGAATGAACTGGCAGTGGTGGGATTGGAACCCACGCCTCCATAGAGACTGGAGCCTAAATCCAGCTCCCTAGACCAGTGGTTCTCAACCTGTGGGTCTGGGCCCCCAGAGAGGTCCCCAAATTATTTTGGGGGGTCCCCAGATGATTAACTTAATGTGCAACGTTGTTTTCTCACTCGACAGTAAACAAACCAACACAAAGTTTAAGTATATAGATAGAGGGTATCTGCACATTTCTAAAGTGAAAATTTAAGGACTTTTTAATACCTCTAAAATGACAAATTAAACATCGGCCAAATTGTCAACTATTAGAGGCAAACATTGTGAAAATAGCCAAACTACGTGCTTGCTAGTTCTACTGTTTTTTTACCAGGACCTCTGGTAGGCCTACTGTCCAGTGTCCAGAACATTTTTAAAAATAAGAAATCAGACCATTGATCACTTTTGCGCATGAATAGGAATGTGCGTGTCTGTGTGTTTACATTTATGCTGCGTGCGTGCAACGTGTATGTTACTGTGCGTGCATGCGTGCCTGTGTTACAGGCAGGGGCATAGTTCTGCCGATTTGAGTAAAACTTCCTATGATTGGCCGCTAGTTGCGCTGTTTCCCCCCCCGGCCAATCGCAAAAAGAATTGTTCTCCATTGGATCCCATTCATTTTCCCCTTTCGTGTTCTAACCTTAATTAACATTTTCATGAATACTTTATGGTTCCTATCGCTAGTTAAAAATTGCCTTTCAATCACCATCATATGCGTTTTGTCGAAATTTGGTCCAATTTATTTTAAAATAAATGATAAAGTTGTGGGGGGCGTGGCCAACTAAACTGATACCAGCCGGCTGTGTTCTTCTTCGTGTGGGTTATTTCGGGAGGCTCCGACCACATTCTCCCATGTATCCCTGCGGTTGCACGTGACCGTTGGCAGCCAATAGCATCCTTTGGTGCCTTTACAATCTATGATGGCAACACCCATGCCAAGGGCAAGGACCCATATTGTGTCATTTGCGCTGCATAGAAACCAATAGCTTTGCTTTGTCCATATATTTTATACAGTCTATGGTTACAACTTACAGGTGGAGATGGGTCCATTTAAGCACACGGTGGACGATGGTCTGGACGTGCGTAAAGCAGCGTTTGAGTGCACTTTTCTAGTGAACATGATTTCAATCGCGATTTTGCATGTTCCACCCCCATACAACCCCATCTAACATACAAGGCAGGGCAGCCATGTTTGTTTACATGTAAAACATAATGGCGATTATCTCAAGAAGGCCTGACCGGATTTCCAATCGGATTTTTTTGTTTGAAAGCTGTGAACAAACTGCACAACTGCACAAATCCACAAACTGGGGGTCCCCAGTTTTTTTTAGAGCTCATTCTTCTCTGTTTTTTTCCCATGCATGAGGTGTGCAAGGTTTAATCATGGCTAAGTTGACGAAAATAAGGCTTCTAAAATGCTTGGTAGCCAATAGCTAACTTCAAGCTAACTTCATCCTCTTCCTGTACATGCACAAAGGAAAGTGTTCAGGCAAGTCATGGCTGCAGGGCTTCTGCATATACCAGCATATCTCTATGGGAAAATGCCTGGCACTTTCGGCACCCTCTAGTGGTGAAATGGCTAGCACTAAATGAGTTAAAACTCCTTTGCAAATTTTATTCATAGGAGAAAATGTCATCTCTGTCAGGTAGAAACCTCACAAGTGTTATTTTTTCAGGATTCAACTTCAAAAATGGAAAAAGTAGACAATCTACAAGCTTGAAACGCCACATTTGGAGCTTGTGGAGCTGCTACTTCTGTGTGACGCTGTAGTATGATCAAGTATAGGGCCTTAATTTAAGAAAAAACACAAGTTGAAATATGGAGAGGAGAGATTTCTGCCCGACAGCAAGAAAATATAAAGCAATGTGAACATTAACGTGCTATGCATGAGATAAAAAAAAACTTTATGTAAATCTGAACAGTGCTTTCTTAATAATAAAATATCATCATTGTATCGACACGATAAGAGGGAGTATTATAATATATCGCAGTATTTTTGTCCCACTCCTAATTCTGAATCCACATTGTGATGTGACAGATGCTGACCTTCCTGATGTTGGCTAGACTGGTGTCTCTGTGTCCTGGTGCTGTTCTCCAGAGACTGGACCGGCTGGTGGAACCGCTAAGAGCAACCTGTACCACCAAGGTATTACTCTCTCTCTCTCTCTCTCTCTCTCTCTCTCTCTCTCTCTCTCCCCCTCTCTCTCTCTCTCTCTCACACACACACACACACACACACACTTCCTTTTTTTTAACCTTGAATTTTTATCCCACGATTTTTTCACCCAGTGCCAATTGCCTGTAATCCTGGGCGCTGCTCTCCCTCTGCCAACCTGGGGAGAGCCCTGAACTGAGCTCATGCTTCCTTCAGTGCATGAGGGGTGTGCAGGCTGCTTCTTATCACCTGACGGGGGGGGGGGGGGCTTCCCCGGTTGGACATAGCGTGTGGAAGGAACACGTTATTCCAACCAGTTCCTTTCTCCTCCATCAGGCGCCCCGTCTGGACAGGGGGAGGCAGTATACGTAGAGACCAGGATTACTGCATGTTTTTGTGAGGGTATATCTACCCTAGGAGACATGGGGAGAACATGCAAACCCAGAAAGGCCCTTTCGCCAACCCCACCTAGGGTATGGGCACTGATAACACAGAGGAGCGAACACGCCCCCCCAGAGCCCACAGCGTTCCCCGGCTGGGGAATCGGACGCAGGACCTTCTAGCTGTGAGGTGACAGTGTTACCAACTGCGCCACCGTGCCCCCCAACACACACTCATTTCTAACCCCCCTCCTCTCTCTGTCTCAGGTGAAGGCGGGTTCAGTGAAGCAGGAGTTTGAGAAGCAGGAAGAGTTGAGGCGTTCAGCCATGCGCGCTGTCGCCGCCCTGCTGGCCGTGCCGGAGGTGGAGCGGAGCCCCAGCATGGCCGACTTCGCCAACCAGATCCACAGCAACCCGGACATGGCCTCCATCTACAACAGCCTCCAGGGGGGAGGTGGAGGAGAGGTTGGCCTGGCAGAGAGCATGGACACTAGCTAGATGTTATTTGTATTACTATTTAATAAATGTAGAAGATTAAAATAATTTTCTCCCGCCATTAAAGTCCCCAATTTTGAACCGAGCCTCAGGTTTTGTAGGCTTTTGAATATATATGTATATTTTTTTTTTTAATAAGCCAGTTCATTTAAAAAGGTTGTTGATATATACGTTTCAACTATTCTGACCAAATATAGAAATTTCCCATTTAAACCAAGACTCCTGTTTTTTTATTAGCCAGTGTTGGTGAACACTGATGCTGACCTTCAAACTAAGCAGCCAAAGGTATGGCTCCTCCATACCTCCAAAACCTGATCAACCCCTACACCCCCACCCGTTCACTTAGATCAGCCAACACAGGGATGCTGACAGAACCCTCGCTAAAAGCCCCAGGACTAAAATCCACTCGTCCGAGACAGTTTGCCCTCCTGGCCCCCAAGCTGTGGAATAAACTCCCTGTCGAACTTAGAACAACGGACTCACTCGCTAGCTTTCGCTGTGGACTGAAGACTCACCTTTTCAGACTCCACCTAAACCCTTAGCAATACTGAAACACTCAATGACCATACATGAAGCTAGTTAGCATTTGTTTTTAGGTTTTTTAGAATCCTTTTTTCTTTACTGTGATGGAAATTGACTATATTCCATATGGATAAACGGTTTTCCCCAACCATAATAAAGTACTCCACACAAGAAATGATGAATGTCCACACCAGGGAATATGCGTTTTTTGTTGAAGTTTAGTCAGAGTTCAAATTACTGTACAGCAGTACAGTAGAGCAAAATCACCCATCTTTGCTTCTCTCTGAGTGACAAGCATAATGATTTCACAGATATATGGATTTACAGAATACATTAGTCACATTCTGATTGGACAAAGTTAAACATGACAAGTACAGTAGAGCAATGGATATCAGATGTTTTCGTGTTACAGGCACCAGTCGGAAGGGCAGATAGTATGTTTGGCGTTTTGTTATCCTGTGTCCTGTACATAATGACCTGATTGGCATCTCTCAGTGGTCATTCTCCTGCGTTAGTTAGTTGTTCAAAACATCATGACATTGACACTGAAAATGGTATCTATACCATGTTAAACAACAATAACATATTTTACTATCAATTCCCTCCTGAGATAGCATTTGAAGTGTTAAATGTCAAGGCAGCATAAACAACAAGGGAAGAAAACATGGGTTAAACTTTTTAAAAGTATTTGAAACGGAAAACAATCATTGAAAATTTTAAGTCAACATAAACATTTCGATAGCTTTAAGTTTTAAAGAGGAGAGTTAAAATAACTGTATATTTCCAAAGGTATTTAAGTATTTTTAAAGGTATTTAAATCAGAATACAACAAAGGTGAAAATATTTTGATAATGAAAGATAAAGGACTGTATAATTTGGAATCATTAGGGGGAGTGCGTCAAAGGGCAGTCTGAGATTAAACCAAGGATATTTTCTCAAATAAGGCCGGTTTAATTTGGGGCCTGTTTAAGTTTAGATAACATGAGTTAGAAATTAGAATATTTTTATGAGAGTGAGGAGACAATCACACGTTCCTTAAAATATATTGATAGAAAAAGGAAACCTTTGATCCATCAATAACAAACATTGTCCTGTCGCACCATGACAAACTTTATCACTAAATTTAGAATCTTTCCAAAGTTTCTTCACAGCCTCACCTGGGTTTGGTGGAGGTGCACTCCAGAGAGTGCATTTAATGAAAGAGAATATATCTTTTTTCTTTTGAAGTTTAGATTTATTTGGTGAAGTCATCACCTGAGATTGACGAATGTAGAATTTTGAAAATTTGATTAGTGTGGTGGAGCGGTCATGGTCCATTCCCTTGCTTGACCTATGACCTTCGCGATATGTCCCAGCCAGGGTGGACCTTTTTTGACTCCACAACAGTAAGGTATAGGACCTCTGTCCTCATCATTTCAGTAAGGTTTTATACACTTAATATGACAGTATTTAACATTTCCAGGACGAGGCTATGAGATCTTATCAAAAGAAGAGAGTTGTATGTTGGGACAAGACAACTGTAAATATTAACAAAAATGATATAGGAACTCATGTGACTTGAATCCTCGTACTCACGAAAAATGATCCTCCCTCACAGATCATGGGAAGAGATATGGACCGTCTGTCAATAGATAAGTCAATTAATCTGAAAAATAAAGTAAACATCAGAATTACTTGGAAGTTAAGACCATTGTGTGTATTTATGTATAGACATGTTTGATTTGTTTTAGATATACATCACCCAAGGACACGATTTGTGTCTAATTGTAATAAGTTTGTAGTTTGTTCTGTTAGGGGGAAACAGATTTAAACACGGTTAAGCAAAATGAAATATATATATATTCTGGAATAAAATGAGATGAAAACCTAATGAAATATGTAAATATGAAATCAGAAAATGGAATATGAATTCAGAAAATATGAAAATATGAAAGAAATAAATTAAAATGAAAAAATATTAATTCTAAATATTAATTCTCCAAACAGAAATATTAATTCTCCAAACACAAATATTAATTCTCCAAACACAAATATTAATTCTCCAAACACATTCCCTCCCGTTTGCCACGGCCAAAAATATTGGGTGTGACAAAAATTGTTTTGTTGATGTTTGGAGAATTAATTTGTTAACATATGGTCAAATGAGAAACAGATGGTACAGAGGTACAGTAAACCTTGTGGATGGACAGTGATTCTGCTCACTGTCAGAGTTAGTGAGCTTCCAGGCCTGTGGGGGGGGGGGGGGGGGGGGGGGGGGAGTGTTCCATAACATAGATAGGCTTTCCCAAAACAATAGTTAGCTGCTGAAAGCCTCTCTACTGAAAGTGTCCGAAACCCAGAGAGAGACTTTAAAGAAATAAAATACATAACATAATCATAATGTCATTCTTTTTTTTTTTTTTTTTTTTCATAATGTGTAATCCCGTATAAGCACAGTAGGGTTGTAATAATTGTGGAATTTGACTGAAAAAAAGGTTAAAATGGAGCCCAGCTATATCTGGGGGAGTAATCGAAGTACCTTTACTCAAGTAAAGAGGATAAGGGATTACCCAGAATAAACAATAATATTGATAATAATGATTATGGACATGATTACTGATAAGCCTCTCTTCCCTTTTAACACATACTGCAGTTATGTGTCAAAAATGGATTTTGGCAAATATTGGTGAAAGTAAACGTTTTTGGTTCATGTCCCTAAGATGTGGTTTAGAAGAACAACGTTCAGTTGTTACACAGGAAATAGTGTTTTTCACGACAAAACAGGAGGACAGGAGAAAACTGGTTAAAATAAAATAAACAGTCATGAAATTAAACTGGCTAAAATAAAATTGAAATAAAACCGTCAGTCCGTCAAGTTGAGTGTCAGTCAAGTTGGTTAGCGAGTTAGTGGAGTTCCTTCCACGATACCTGTCTATCCAGGTCGATTCCGTCCTGTCCCCTAAAATGAAATAAATAAAGTAAAAATAATCCCTACCACATTGGTGAAAAAGAATTAATACATTAGGGAGAAAAAAAATTATTAAGACGTTAGGGGCATCATATATAAACATTCAAATAAACCCAAGCGTTGGTTGTTATCAGTACGAGTGTAGTCATACCAAGAGTGAATGAGATCCCTTTTTAGAGAGAGAGAGAGAGACAGTCATATGTGTAAATAATTCCTAGTTTTGCAAACCAGGCAAGTGAGTTAGAACACAAACAGAGGGAGAAAAACCCAAGACGGATTCAAATAAGACAGATTCAAATATAACCCCAGCACATTGTTATCAAGCCCTGTATTAGAATGTAAACAGTAGATTATACAGAACAAGAGCGAATGAAACCCATTTTTTTGAGAGAGAAAGAGAGAGCAAGGTCACACAGAAACTGAAACGGCTCGTGGCCTCTCAAGGTAAAAATAAGAAAAAATGAAAATAAAAAAAACAATTCCAGCCCCTCATAGTTTTTTTTTATTAAATAAAACAATAAAATAACACATAGGCCGTGCCAGCCTATAAGCAGCGTAAGCAGCTCACGCGAGCAGCAGGCATTGAGCAAGCAAGCAGCATAAGCCAAGCACATATTGTACCATATTGTACACAGAAGTAGCACCGCTCACTTTATACTTGGTTTGATTTTCCTGCTTTCATAATAGACAAACCGAAATGTAACCAGGGGAGGAAAATTGGATTAGAGATGATTAGACAGAGATAGATTATCAAAAACATTTAACACACAGGTTTGTCAGTCAGAACTTGATTTTTCTTTTTTTTTTCTTTCCAGAAGTCGTTCTTAGTCAAAAGTAAACAAAATATATAGTACCATTATCTCGGGGCGTCCCAAGGGTCAAGAGTGTTTGTTCTTTTCGGGACATTGTAATCCATGAAAGTCACGTAGCAGATCGACAAGCTCACAACGCGCCCCATCGCAGTGCCAGCCAGGTTCGGCTGGGGGGGTTGGTGTGTCAAGCCTTTCAGCATCTGAAAATATTGTTTGCGTTGTCTGTTCCTTCCTGATGAGGTTTGCAGATCTACAAGCTCACAACGCGTCCCATCGCGAGTGAAAGGCATCCAGTGGCAATAATGTCACATATCCATTGAAATGTTCCAGGAAAGGTTTTAGGTATTGTTGGTTCCAGAGTAGATTGTAACATCTCATCCGTGTGGGTCCAGGTTTACACGGAAAAAAACACTGCTTCTCGGAGCAGGGGGCTTTTTTAGCTTGAATGGTCATGTTTCTAAAAAACAAAAATGTTCTTGGGAGCGCTGAGATAAAAAGCTCCTGTATTCAACATCTCAGAGTGGCCTGAGACGGAAATTAAAAATAAAATAAGATAAGACGAAAACGAAGACATGTAAGCTTAAAGCATGAAGATTTCCGTCAGAACGTTCGGTTCTAGAGCATAAAGTGAAATCTCCTAATTAAAATAACCACGCTATTTCTTATGTGATTAAGTGGCTCTAATCAGCCGTATTGGGTTATCGTACTGGCCGAAGAGACATTCCTTCAGAACAAAATATGTTCTGGCCCCAAATAAAAAGATTTCTTCTCAGAACTTCTTGAAACAGCCGTTCTAGAGCATAAAATGAAATCTATATTGAAGTCTCGTACTGATACAAACCCAACCTTAGACAAGCAATCTCCGTGGCCAAACGGCTGCTATGTCCTCAAAACATGTAACAAAAAGGCGACGAAAACAATAGACTACAAAACATTAAACAATAAAAACGCAGCTGTGTTAAGAGCTAGCTAGCCTCTTAAGACAGCAGGTATAAACGTATGACCTGGGTTCTGTTGAATTTGGACCAGGGGATGAAGCATGTTGCCCTCTCAAAATCTCTGTGCGGAGAGATGAGGGGGGAGAGACCGTCCGTGAAAGGCTCCTGGTGTGGAACTGTGCCAGAGAGCCAAACCTGGCCGCCTCCATTTCGGCTTTCTTCAGACGATATGTTGATGTGGGAGAGAGTCATCATATCTGAATTCCTTTCTCCATATGGGCAAAAATGGTGCAATTGTGGGGCACCTAGAAACAACTGTTTCATTTCCTCATCGTCTATCTTAGCCGTTACGGCTGTTATCAGTTCATTCTCCAAGCTTTGGAGAGAGGCTTCAAGCTCAAAAATGGTGCAATTGTTCCGTTTGTAAAAAGGTTGTTTAGATTTCGGCAGGTGTTTTCTGCCTCCCTGTGCTCGGGGCGTCCCAAGGTAATTTCTCCTCGCGCAGGAGGAAAAAACGTGTGGGAGATAGTCCTTTCCGTGGGAGTCAGGGGAAACGTCTGATAATATCCCCGGCTGGTTGTTAACTGGTTCTAGCAGCGGAAGAGACCAATATATCCTCGGAGCTAATCCGGCAATCGAATGGACCATTGATGGAAATTGACTATATTCCATATGGATAAACGGTTTTCCCCAACCATAATAAAGTACTCCACACAAGAAATGATGAATGTCCACACCAGGGAATATGCGTTTTTTGTTGAAGTTTAGTCAGAGTTCAAATTACTGTACAGCAGTACAGTAGAGCAAAATCACCCATCTTTGCTTCTCTCTGAGTGACAAGCATAATGATTTCACAGATATATGGATTTACAGAATACATTAGTCACATTCTGATTGGACAAAGTTAAACATGACAAGTACAGTAGAGCAATGGATATCAGATGTTTTCGTGTTACAGGCACCAGTCGGAAGGGCAGATAGTATGTTTGGCGTTTTGTTATCCTGTGTCCTGTACATAATGACCTGATTGGCATCTCTCAGTGGTCATTCTCCTGCGTTAGTTAGTTGTTCAAAACATCATGACATTGACACTGAAAATGGTATCTATACCATGTTAAACAACAATAACATATTTTACTATCATACTGATTGTATTGTTTTTTTAGATTGATATTCATATGCATTTGTTGTTGATGTTCTGACATGTTATCTTGTTTATTATAGTGATGTATTATCTGCTTTGTAAGTCGCTTTGGATTAAAAGCGTCTGCTAAATGCCTAAACTGTAAACTGTAAACTGTGAAGGAATGGGAATAATGTTTAATTAGGCAAATAAACAAGTTGTCTTAGTAGGAGTGTGGAGTAGGACACAAATGTAGGTGACACACAGGTAAAGTGAGAAGCTTTAAAGTTCAGTAATTTGTAATGAGCGAGTGAAAAACACCTGAAATACCTGGCACGGAACAAAAAAAAAGTTATAAAACAGAATTCTCCTTCTAAGGCAGATGCCAAAAGATGTTATTTACAGTTTAATTAAACCTGACCATTTCCTTCCCCCAAAAAAGAAGAAAACTAACAAACGGTAGGCACACACACACACACACACACACACACACACACACACACACACACACACACACACACACACACACACACACACACACACACACACACACACACAGCAGGGGTCACCACCATGTTGGCTTGTGGTGAACATTTTTTGTCAAATTTCTTCATTTTTTTGCCATGGACACAGAATAATAAGCAGACAATAACATTAATATGAACAAACATGACATGACTGTAGAGATACTGTGTACCGCTTTGCTTGAGTTTAGGGCAAATCTGTAGGAGCAGTGTCTAAAAATGTGTTTTGCAACAAACACATTTTTGGACACTTTAATCATGGTGGCACGAAAAACATTCCTTGGGCTAAAAATGGACCCAAAACCATAGTTTTGTGGGGCCATTTTAGCCCAAGGAATGTTTTTCGTGCAAAACAAATGCTTGCAATGGATCAGAATCATGACAAAACCCTAGTTAGACCCCTCACAACTCACATGCTAGAAGATTTTTTTGGGGGGGTTAGGTTTTTTTCCTGTATAGTAAGTGAATGGGTAGGTGCAAGAAATCATTAAAAATTAACCCCTTGGGACAATATTTAAGCTTGGCACCTGGCAGAATCTTAAAAAATACCCTTTAAGGATTACGAAAAATTCCACCCTATACGCGTGGACCCCCCCCCCCCCCCCCCTTTCCTACTAGACTATGGAGGTTGTGGTTTGCCAGCCAAGGAGTGTGTGTGCAAGGTTTGGCATGGATATAGGGCAACGGTGGCGATATGAGTAGGGACAAAATGGTGTGTAAAACAGAAAATCTAAAATTTGCCACAGACAAGGAAGTGTCTTTGTTACGGACACGTTTGTCCCTGTACGGACATGTTGATGGCCTCTGAGGGACGGGAGCAGAGAAGAGAAGAGAAGAGAAGAGAAGAGAAGAGAAGAGGGGGTGTTTTCAACACACACACACACACACACACACACACACACACACACACACACACACACACACACACACACACACACACACACACACACACACACACACACACACACACACACACACCA
>NC_137815.1:14649542-14664542 GCF_963921795.1 Nannobrachium achirus | reverse complement strand
TAGAAGGCATCAACAGAACAGGTACACAGTACATGCAACAATGAAAATATATGAAACAACTACAAGATAGAAGACTCAAACAACATTAGAAACTAGAGAAAAGGAATGAGTCTTGAAGAGAGATTTAAAAAGCCCAATAGTCTGAGCATTTCTAATGGAATGTGGTCTTCTGTTCCAGAGCCTGGGGGCAGCAGCATTAAAGACACGGCTGGTTTTACCCTCTGGTTTTGTAATTGTCTTGTTGTTGTGAGTTGTTACAGGGAATGCAGTGTGTTGTACTGTGTTCAGAGGTATAGTGCTACTTTTAGGAGTGGGGAAGCGCCCTTATTAACGCACATGCATTCACATGCATGTGTCTCTGCCTAAAATGATGCTGTTGCTCGGATGGCCGGGTCCGGATCAGGCCGGGCTTTAATTTGCAGGCCTGTTGATAAAGTAAACATGACATTTCAAAAATATTAAACTATTTGAAATGTTATGCTATGACTAGGTAGATGGATAGATAAACTGATATTATTATTATATGAAGATATTATAGATAGATAGATAGATAGATAGATAGATAGATAGATAGATAGATAGATAGCAGGGGTTGACTGGGCATCTGGCATACTGACTACACTAGTGGGCCAATGGGCCCCTCAAAAAAAGAGGGGAAAAAAGGGAATGGGTTGGGGCATTAGGCTAACAACCCCACCCTGTAAAACAACACATTACAGATAATGTGTGATGCTGTAGCCTGATGCAGGTGTAAGACCTGTGGTTTGTATTGTGTGTTATAGGTAGAAGTGTGCCAAATGCTTAGTTGTCTCCACCAGCCGAAGGCATGGGGGAGAGTATGTTTTCCCCTCCGTCCGTCCGTCCGTCCGTCCGTCCGTGCATCCGTCCGTCCGTCCGTCCGTCCGTCCGTGCGTGCGTCCGTGCGTCCTCGCAGTTTGTGTGCACCTAATCTCAGTCGCCGTTGGCCTGGTCGCTGCCAAAGTGAGCACACACATTCCCTGGATGCCAATCTAGAACCTCTGCCCTAAATTTTTCAAATGGGCCTTTTCTAGCGCCACCTAGTGGCCGATGTTTGCAAAACACATTTCTGTGCACTACTCTTACAGATTTGGTCCAAAAATCCTACAAATCGGTAGGCAGTATCTCGACAGTCATGTGATCGACACAGATCTGTCCGATTTTGCATATTCCATCCTGATTGGCTAAGATTGGCTTCCAAAGTTTATAGGATTGAGCCGTTTTGAACAAAATGCCTCAAATCACAAACGCAAAGTGCAATTATCATGAAATCGCGCACACACGTTCCTACTAGGCCGAGGAAGAAATGCCACTTAAATCTTTTTAAATCAGCCTCATGGTGGCGCTATAACAGGCCGATTTGTGGTTTTATCTATAACTCCACCGATCAGTTTCAAACTTTGTAAGCGCACTCCCTAGAGGCTAAGGATAAACCTTTGCCCTGCATTTTTCACATCAGCCTTTTATAGCGCCACCTTTGGGCCGACTTATGTAAAACAAATTTTTGCATATTACTCCTTGAGATTTAATCCAAAAATCACGCAAATCGGTACATAGTATCTCTATAGTCATGTGATCAACTCCGATCCGTCTGATATTTCATATTCCATCCTGATTGGCTAATATTAGCTTCCAAAGTTTGCAGGATTGCTCCGTTTTTGAACAAAATGCCTCAAATCATCAACGCAGCTTGCGATTAACGTGAAATTTGCCACACATATTCCCACTGGGTCAAGGAACAAATGCTACCTTTTTCACATTGGCCTGTTATAGCGCCACCAGCAGGTAGACTTTAGCAAAACACATTTTTGGAACACAATGCTTCAAATCATGCATGCAGCGTCCGATTGCCATGAAAGATCTACGGTGAAGAACATATGCCACCCTTTTTACATTGGCCTATTATACAGTAGCACCACCAGGACGCCTGGCCTGGTGGAGACCTGTGCTCGGAAGAGCACTGCTTCTAGTTTTCTATGTATTTCGGGTGTTTTAGGGGGTTTGTTCCCCCATTTTGTTTCCGCCCACGCCGCTTCGGGCTGGAGGTCACCCCCCTATCATTCCTTCCTGCCTCACCTAGTGCTAAAGGCTAGATCTGGCCCTAGAGTGAGTTATGGCCTCTTGAAGCCTTTTCCGGCGTATTCTGAAGACGCACCTCTTCAGACCTTAGGCCGTAGAACTTGTCCTAGCCGACCTCAACGACCTTGCACTCAAAGGTTAAAATGTCATTTTTGGGGAGAATGTTCCCCCCACGGTTAATACTATTTATTCATAATGATGTAATTATGTCTGTCTCTGTCTCTGTCTCTGTCTCTCTCTCTCTCTCTCTCTCTCTCTCTCTCTCTCTCTCTCTCTCTCTCTCTCTCTCTCTCTCTCTCAGGATGAGGGGTTTCCCACCAAGTAAGAATATAAAACTATCTTCTATGTTTCTACATTAAACATTTCATTAATGTGATCATTTAACAGAACAAATGATCACAGTAACCTCACTATTTGAGTTAAATGATTATTATCATTTAACTCAAATACCATGATCCTTTCTCTCCTCTCTCTCTTTAAGGTTGTCTCATTTGAGGAGATCTGTGCTGCCCATTGATTTGGTGAGTTCTGAATACAATATTTTGTAAAAGATACTCTCTCTCTCCCCCATTCTCTAGTTTTAGATTAAACTCAGTTTAGGTCAAGGGTCATATTGGTCAAAAATATAAGACTATCTATAGATGACAGCGTCCCTGTCACAGCTGGTCACATTTCTTATTAATCATAAGAAATGGAATCCTTGAAAAATACTTGACTGACTTAATATATACTGTACACTATACACAGACTATATACACTGTAGTTTTGTATGTCCAGTTTCTCTGCCCGATCACTTTCTATTGACAGCATGGCCAGTCTAGTAAGTCTCTCTTGTCCCGGTTTATATGCATTTCCTAAATCCTAATAAATAAAAGTTGATGTGAGTGTGTTGAGCCATTATAATATGCTTATTTTGATCATAATTCCCACTTACTAAATATCTACAGGTATTCTGCATTCTTCATTCTTACTATGATTCTATTATGCATGGCACATTAGTCCACAGTGGTTCTCAAACATTTTCTTTTAATTCTGACTCTGAGAGTGTTCAAATGGAACCAAATGTCCATTTAGTGACCCTGCTGAACAGGCCTGTGCAACAACACAGTACAATATGCAACAATGACAACATACAGTATGAAACAAGATAGAATACTTAAGACTCAAACGAAATGAAAAGCTAGAAAAAAAGGAATGAGTATTGATTTAAAAAGCCCATGGAATGTGGTCGTCTGTTCCAGAGCCTGGGGGCAGCAGCAGCAAAGACACACTGGTTTTACCCTCTGGTTTTGGGAGCTTCCTTGTATTGTGTTGTTGTGAGTTGTGACAGGGTATGCAGTGTGTTCAGAGGTGTTCAGAGGTGTATTGCTACTTTCAGAAGTGGGGGAGCGCCCCTATTAACGCACGTCACACGTACTACACGTGCATGCGTCTAAAATGATGCTGTTGCTCGGGCGGCCGGGTCCGGATCAGGCCGGGCCTTATTTTGGCAGACCCTGCCAGCTTGTAGATTGGCTTTTGGGGAATGTTCCCCCCAGCAATGTGGATAATGCTAGTTATTCATAATGTTGTAATTATGTTCTCTCTATCTCTCTCGCGATCTTTGTGTAGATCATTTCTTAATAATAACTACAGTAGTAAGACGCATCAGGGCGACAAGCGACTTAAAGGGCGAGGTTGCACCATGTCATGGCCATCTGGCCAGAGATGTATATCGGACTAGTTAACCATATACGGAGACCCCTGGTACCCATATATGGAGATCCATGTACATTTATGGGCATAAAAGAGATTCTGTTAGTGTGGTTCAGTGACGTCAGAGCATGATGTCAGAGCAGCAAACATATAGACCTTACAAAAGCTGTGAAGTTTCTGATAGTAAACTGCGACCTACGGTCGCTTGACTTGACTATAGACATGCAATATACTGTATATACTGTATACTGTACAATATACAGAGACATCCAAGCTTTCCCAGAAGATCTTTTTTTTCACCCCATGGAGTCTTTAATAATTGGATGGATACTTTTAAAGTTTCTGTCGCATTCCTAAGACAATAATTGGATGACCAGCAGTGTTGATTTTGACAGCAGATATTTTAGTAATAGTCTTTTGAATACAATTTAATTTAGTTTTTGTCTAGTTTTAGTCGACAACATTTTAGTTTAGATTTTAGGGTTGTTTCAACACATGCGCACGCTCGCGCACACACACACACACACACACACACACACACACACACACACACACACACACACACACACACACACACACACACACACACACACACACACACACACACACACACACAGAGGTCATTGCCATGTTGGCTTGTGTGGACTCAAAGAAAGGATTTCATGGTATTTTGGCCCTTGGGTGTTTTAAGATTTTCTAATGTGCCTCCCTTTGAAAAAACCTTGGGTCTGGTTTGGGCCGGGTCTTAATTTTCCAGGCCTGTTGATAACTAGTATTCATGTCCACATAAAGTAGAGCGCAAGGACACAAATATAACATTGGAGTTAAGGTTATGTTATCAAAACCAAGACATAATTATCAGACTTTATTTATACAGCACATTTACACAGACCTAAATTGACCAAAGTGCTGTTCATAGAAGGCATCTACAGAACAGGCCTGTGCAACAACATAGTCACATGCAACAATGAAAATATATGAAACAATATAGAAGACATACAGTATGTCTCAAATAACATTAAAAGCTAGAGAAAAGGTGAGGACAGATTTAAAAAGCCCAATATTCTGAGCATTTCTAATTGAATGTGGTCTTCTGTTCCAGAGCCTGGAGGCAGCAGCAGCAAAGACACACCCTGGTATTAACCTCTGGTTTAATTTTTGGACACTGCTCCTACAGACTTTGCCCTAGAATCATGCAAAGCGGTACACAGTATCTCTAAAGTTGTCATCAACATGGATCTGTCCCATTTCCCATATTCCCTCCTGTTTGGCTACGATTGTGTATGCGACGTGACGGTACTTATCTCCCGATTAGGGAGTCTTACTGGTATTGTGTTGTTGTGAGTTGTTAAAGAGTAGTGTATTGTATTTTATTGTGTTCAGAGGTGTATTGCCACTTTCAGAAGTGGGGGAGCGCCGTTATTAACGCACATGCCTTAAATGATGATGTTGCTCGGGCGGGTTGCTCGGGCGGGCGGGTCCGGATTGGTCCGGCCTTCATTTTCAGGCCTGTTGTGTTGATAAAGTAACTCTAGATATTTGATGTTAATGTTACCAGGTAGTGTTGCCCGATCCCGATCACGTGATCGGATCGGCCGCCGATATGGCCGTTTTTATAAGATCGGAGATCGGGGGAAAAAAATCGAAAAGTTTTTTTTTTTTTTCAAAAAAATATTTTCTGGGAGTACTGAAAGTTACAGGTAAGGTGAATGCGATATGAAATGTAAGCTTACCATAATCACAGTAATCCTTAATCATTTTTAATCATATTCAAGGGCTTTTGGAGAAATGAGACAGACAGAGCACTGCAGAGGGAAGGTGATTGTGTCAGACTCTGTGTAAAGCTGGCAGCTGATGCCAATAAGTAGTAATTGGCCCCTTGCTAATGGATCAAAGGAAGGCAATTATGTCTCTCTGCACTGTCAACTAGCTCAGTGGTTCTCAACCTGGGGGTCCTCAAATTATTTTGGGGGGGTCCCCAGATGATTAACTTAATGTGCAACATTGTTTTCTCTCTCAACAGTAAACAAATCAACATAAAGTTTAAGTGTATAGAGGGTATCTGCACATTTCGAAAGTGAAAAATTAAGGACTTTTTAATACCTCTAAAATGACAAATTAAACATTGGCCAAATTGTCAAATATTAAAGCCAGAAATTGTGAAAATAGCCGATCTACATGCTCACAACTCCTCGCGTTGCGAGGCGATGTGAGCATGTAGATCTGCTATTTTTACAATAGAACCGTGTTATACAAAATATACTTCCTCAACTCTTCAGGGTCGGGGGTCCCCAGTTAAAATATGATTATTTTGGGGGTCACGGCCTGAAAAGGTTGAGAACCAAGTGATAGAATGAATAGAATTTTTTTTTCTTCTTAATGCCTTGCCAAAAGATCGGATCGGGAAAGATCGGGATCGAATCGGAAGCAATAATATTTGATCGGTATCGGATCGGGAGCAAAAAAACCCTGATCGGGGCATCCCTATTACCAGGCCCTCCTCCTCCAGGGCTTCTCCCCACACACACCCAACTTCAAACTCCATTTTAACCATGATAGATTCATTAAAAACACCCATTATTTTTTCTGGTGACTCATACTACGCTCCTAATACGCGAGCAGGCCGTGTTTTTCTGATAACTTTCTTAATTTATTTTTAATAATTGAAGAGAGCTAAAGAACTACTCGCCATTAAATAGACCTCCGTGAGCGTATCTCCTGGGACCGCCCAATACCAAGGATGATATCAAAGGGTCATAGGTATCGCTGTTTCAGGCACGTCGCCACAGAGCTCAGATGTGTGGACCCGCCCTCACTGCCTCTGACACACACACACACACACACACACACACACACACACACACACACACACACACACACACACACACACACACACACACACACACACACACACACACACACTGTCACACACACTGTCACAGAAGACAGGGATAAATGCTGGCAATGAAGACCTACACTAGTAGAACATATCAAGCATTCTGCATCCACAATAATTTGGTGGTATTTAGCTTGTAGATCTGCTATTTTCACACACACACACACACACACACACACACACACACACACACACACACACACACACACACACACACACACACACACACACACACACACATTTGAAATGTTTATTTATGTCCACATAAGCAGAAGTAGTTAGTTGCCAGTTACAAAGCGCATGTAGGGCAGAACATTGTTACATAGAATAGCCTACTGTTGGCATTCAAACACAGCGGACAACAATCATGGGTAAAGGAAATAACGCCTCCTCCAAATAAGCTAGTTGTTTGGCCCTCCTTTTGGAGAGGCTGGACATTTAAAAGCCCCTCACAACCAACTTGTGCACAAGGCTCCCAAAGATAAAAAACTAAAGTTTATCTGTAGCCTAGCTGTGAGATGTTCTGCTCTAGCTGATGATATTTTAACAATGTGTTTAAGAAAGCTTCCTCTAAGCTGTAATCAAAGGTACAGCATACCACGAGAATAAACAAGTCTGGCCAGTCTGACCACACACCGAAACCAGGAGAGTGACTGCCTATAACTTTCCACAAGCTTCCTTTTGAAGCCAGGATCCGAGCCACATGCCAGTGGGACCTTACGTCGTTTTAGGTCCAAAAACGTGCAAGCTCTCAAATACTGGTCATCATTATTCAACATGGGAGAGCCTTGTAGCAATACACACACACGCACGCACGCACGCACGCACGCACGCACACACACACACACACACAATTATTATTAGAAAACACACATTAACCACTTTAGCCCTATTTACAGTTAGTCAGTTTGAAAATAACCGATCTTTTAACAATTTCACAACGTGTCGCGAAATAGTTTAATACATACACCTTATCAAATTTCTACATTGCAGTGTTTATACTTTAACTTAAGTAAAACATTTGAGTAGTACTTTTTCCACCACTGCTAAAGTATCTACTTACTGTTGTACATTGTGGTCATCAAAACAATAAAGTAACAAGAGCACGAGAGCAAGTAAACCAACATGTGTGTGTACATGGAAGCCATGACTTGCTCAAATTCCTGCATTCCTCGAATGAGAATGTGTTTTCTGGACATACAGGTTCTGTCAAGTCCTGCCCAGAGCCCTGAAGACCAGCTGTGAAGACCTGTTTACTCTGGTCAGTTGAATACCTGCACTCAGACACTGCAGACCTCTGCATAGACTGGAGAACAACAACACAGGTAAGACTTCAATATATTCAGAGCAGGAGTCATTTTTATATTCAACCTGGGTTGTGTGTCGTTGTATCTTGAGGCCTTGAGGGTGATAGGTATTGGTCAACCTAAAAAGTACTTATTGATAAATATGGATCATTATTTTTGTAATTTTTGAAGGAATATTTTAAGTTCAGAAAACTAGATGGCGTTTTTAGAACCGGCCCCAGTCCTAAATGGGTTAATCAAAATGCTGTATTTGAGCATTCTCAAGCATTCAGCCACATTCTAGAGCTGCTCAATAAATGAGATATAATGAAGAAAATAAATGTACGGCATCATCAAGTATGTGTACATACATGATACATGCCTATTGTAATTATATACTTGTTAAATAAATTATTTGTAAACATGTATTTTATTGTGTTCAGAGGTGTATTGCTACTTTCAGAAGTGGGGGAGCGCCCTTATTAACGCCTTTTCCGGCGTATTCTGAAGACACACCTCATCAGACTCCACCTTAAACCGTAGAACTTGCCCTATAGCCTCAACGACCTTGCAGGCAAAGGTTAAAATGTCATTTAGTTATCTTTATGTAGTAGACAGATGACAGGTCATTTGTAGATCTGGCCTCCTATAGTGAGGATTTTGGCAGACCCTGACAGCTTCCCCCCCAGCAATGCGGTTAATGCTATTTATTCATCTCTCTCTCTCTCTCTCTCTCTCTCTCTCTCTCTCTCTCTCTCTCTCTCTCAGGTTGTTGCTATTGAGGGGTTTCAGAGCCGTGCCAAATTTAAGTAAGAATATAAAACTATCTTCTACATGTTTCTACATTAAACATGCCATTACTGTGATAATTTAACTCAAATACCATGATCACCTTTCTCCTCTCTCTCTCTTTCTCTCTCTCTCTCTCTCTTTTTGTAAGGTCATCTCATTTGAGGAGAGCAGTGCTGCCCATTGATGAGGAGTTTACACACAACCTTTTGACTTGTGAGTTCTGAATCCATGCTACTCTGTTTGATTTCTCTCTCTCTCTCTCTCTCTCTCTCTCTCTCTCTCTCTCTCTCTCTCTCTCTCTCTCTCTCTCGCACCATGTCATGTCAGCACTAGTAGAACATATCAAGCATTCTGCATCCACAATCCAGAATGTTGTTACATACAATATAGGCTAGTCAATCTAAGAATAATATGTTATTTGGATGACTCTAAAGATCATAAAAAACCTTGAACCATTACTATTGCAATTTATTTTGAGTCAGGCCCTTTTTTAGCGTAGATTGACTAGCCTAATACTGTTGGCATTCAAACACAGCAGACAACAATCATGGGTAAAGGAAATAACGCCTCCTCCAAATAAGCTAATTGTTTAGGAGAGGCTGGACATTTGAAGGCCCCTCACAACCAACTTGTGCACAAGGCTCCCAAAGATAAAAACCAAAAGTTTACATCTGTAGCCTATCTGTGAGATGTTCTGCTCTAGCTGATGATATTTTCTACTGCCTATGACTAGTTTGACGAGTTATATTAATGGGTCCACTCTGCCTATGACGAGTTTGACAAGTTTTTTTTTTTGTATCTAGTAAACATGATTTCAATCGCGATTTTGCATGTTTCACCCCCATACAACCCCATCTTTCAAACAGGGCAGCCATCTTTGTTTACATAACATGTAAAACATAATGGCTGCTATCTCATGAATGCCTGAACGGATTTCCAATCGGATTTTTTTGTTTGAAAGCTGTGAACAGCCTGCACACACGTGGTGCATGATCTGTGCATGGGCGTGCATGATCCGTGCACTATAAATTACATGGAAGTCTATGGAGCTTCTGGCAGGGAAACCTGAAAGATGGCATTTCAAAATGGCAGTAAATGAGTTATTTAAGAAAGCTTCCTCTAAGCTGTAATCAAAGGTACAGCATACCACGAGAATAAACAAGTCTGGCCAGTCTGACCACACACCGAAACCAGGAGAGTGACTGCCTATAGCTTTCCACAAGCTTCCTTTTGAAGCCAGGATCCAAGCCACATGCCAGTGGGACCTTACGTCGTTTTAGGTCCAAAAACGTGCAAGCTCTCAAATACTGGTCATCATTATTCAACATATTTAACAGATGGGAGCGCCTTGTAGCAATACACACACACGCACACGCACGCACGCATGTACGCACGCACGCACGCACGCGCGCACACACACACACACACACACACACACACACACACACACACACACACACACACACACACACACACACACACACATTATTATTAGAAAACACACATTAACCACTTTAGCCCTATTTACAGTTAGTCAGTTTGAAAATAACCGATCTTTTAACAATTTCACAACGTGTCGCGAAAGAGTTTAATACTTACACCTTATGAAATGAGAAATTCTGCATAGTGAGTATATTATGCACTTTTTACTTTTGTACTTTTACTCAATCAAATTTCTACATTGCATTGTTTATACTTTAACCTAAGTAAAACATTTGAGTAGTACTTTTTAAACCACTGTTAAAGTATCTACTTTCTGTTGTACATTGTGGTCAACAAAACAATAAAGTAACAAGAGCATGAGAACGAGTAAACCAACATGTGTGTGTACATGGAAGCCATGACTTGCTCAATTGCCTGCATTCCTCAAATGAGAATGTGTTTCCTGGACATACAGGTTCTGTCAAGTCCTGCCCAGAGCCCTGAAGACCAGCTGTGAAGACCTGTTTACTCTGGTCAGTTGAATACCTGCACTCAGACACTGCAGACCTCTGCATAGACTGGAGAACAACAACACAGGTAAGACTTCAATATATTCAGAGCAGGAGTAATTTTTATACTCAACCTGGGTTGTGTGTCGTTGTATCTTGAAGCCTTGAGGGTGATACAGTAGGTATTGGTCAACCTAAAAAGTACTTATTGATAAATATGGATCATTATTTTTGTAATTTTTGAAGGAATATTTTAAGTTCAGAAAACTAGATGGGGTTTTTAGAACCGGCCTCAGTCCTAAATGGGTTAATCAAAATGCTGTATTTGAGCATTCTCAAGCATTCAGCCACATTCTAGAGCTGCTCAATAAATGAGATATAATGAAAAAAAAAAAAAAATTGACAGCATCATCAAGTATGTGTACATACATGATACATGCCTATTGTAATTATATACTTGTTAAATAAATTATTTGTAAACATGTATTTTATTGTGTTCAGAGGTGTATTGCTACTTTCAGAAGTGGGGGAGCGCCCTTATTAACGCCTTTTCCGGCGTATTCTGAAGACACACTTCATCAGACTCCACCTTAAACCGTAGAACTTGCCCTATAGCCTCAACGACCTTGCAGGCAAAGGTTAAAATGTAATTTAGTTATCTTTATGTAGTAGACAGATGACAGGTCATTTGTAGATCTGGCCTCCTATAGTGAGGATTTTGGCAGACCCTGACAGCTTCCCCCCCAGCAATGCGGTTAATGCTATTTATTCATCTCTCTCTCTCTCTCTCTCTCTCTCTCTCTCTCTCTCTCTCAGGTTGTTGCTATTGAGGGGTTTCAGAGCCGTGCCAAATTTAAGTAAGAATATAAAACTATCTTCTACATGTTTCTACATTAAACATGCCATTACTGTGATAATTTAACTCAAATACCATGATCACCTTTCTCCTCTCTCTCTCTCTTTCTCTCTCTCTCTCTCTCTTTTTGTAAGGTCATCTCATTTGAGGAGAGCAGTGCTGCCCATTGATGAGGAGTTTACACACAACCTTTTGACTTGTGAGTTCTGAATCCATGCTACTCTGTTTGATTTCTCTCTCTCTCTCTCTCTCTCTCTCTCTCTCTCTCTCTCTCTCTCTCTCTCTCTCGCACCATGTCATGTCAGCACTAGTAGAACATATCAAGCATTCTGCATCCACAATCCAGAATGTTGTTACATACAATATAGGTTAGTCAATCTAAGAATAATATGTTATTTGGATGACTCTAAAGATCATAAAAAACCTTGAACCATTACTATTGCAATTTCTTTTGGGTCAGGCCCTTTTTTACCGTAGATTGACTAGCCTAATACTGTTGGCATTCAAACACAGCAGACAACAATCATGGGTAAAGGAAATAACGCCTCCTCCAAATAAGCTAATTGTTTAGGAGAGGCTGGACATTTGAAGGCCCCTCACAACCAACTTGTGCACAAGGCTCCCAAAGATAAAAAACAAAAGTTTACATCTGTAGCCTATCTGTGAGATGTTCTGCTCTAGCTGATGATATTTTCTACTGCCTATGACTAGTTTGACGAGTTATATTAATGGGTCCACTCTGCCTATGACGAGTTTGACAAGTTTTTTTTTTTGTATCTAGTAAACATGATTGCAATCGCGATTTTGCATGTTTCACCCCCATACAACCCCATCTTTCAAACAGGGCAGCCATCTTTGTTTACATAACATGTAAAACATAATGGCTGCTATCTCATGAATGCCTGAACGGATTTCCAATCGGATTTTTTAGTTTGAAAGCTGTGAACAGCCTGCACACACGTGGTGCATGATCTGTGCATGGGCGTGCATGATCCGTGCACTATAAATTACATGGAAGTCTATGGAGCTTCTGGCAGGGAAACCTGAAAGATGGCATTTCAAAATGGCAGTAAATGAGTTATTTAAGAAAGCTTCCTCTAAGCTGTAATCAAAGGTACAGCATACCACGAGAATAAACAAGTCTGGCCAGTCTGACCACACACCGAAACCAGGAGAGTGACTGTCTATAGCTTTCCACAAGCTTCCTTTTGAAGCCAGGATCCGAGCCACATGCCAGTGGGACCTTACGTCGTTTTAGGTCCAAAAACGTGCAAGCTCTCAAATACTGGTCATCATTATTCAACATGGGAGAGCCTTGTAGCAATACACACACACGCACGCACGGACGTACGCACGCACGCACGCACGCACACACACACACAATTATTATTAGAAAACACACATTAACCACTTTAGCCCTATTTACAGTTAGTCAGTTTGAAAATAACCGATCTTTTAACAATTTCACAACGTGTCGCGAAATAGTTTAATACATACACCTTATCAAATTTCTACATTGCAGTGTTTATACTTTAACTTAAGTAAAACATTTGAGTAGTACTTTTTCCACCACTGCTAAAGTATCTACTTACTGTTGTACATTGTGGTCATCAAAACAATAAAGTAACAAGAGCAAGTAAACCAACATGTGTGTGTACATGGAAGCCATGACTTGCTCAAATTCCTGCATTCCTCGAATGAGAATGTGTTTTCTGGACATACAGGTTCTGTCAAGTCCTGCCCAGAGCCCTGAAGACCAGCTGTGAAGACCTGTTTACTCTGGTCAGTTGAATACCTGCACTCAGACACTGCAGACCTCTGCATAGACTGGAGAACAACAGCACAGGTAAGACTTGAATACATTCAGAGCAGGAGTCATTTTTATATTCAACCTGGGTTGTGTGTCGTTGTATCTTGAGGCCTTGAGGGTGATAGGTATTGGTCAACCTAAAAAGTACTTATTGATAAATATGGATCATTATTTTTGTAATTTTTGAAGGAATATTTTAAGTTCAGAAAACTAGATGGCGGTTTTAGAACCGGCCCCAGTCCTAAATGGGTTAATCAAAATGCTGTATTTGAGCATTCTCAAGCATTCAGCCACATTCTAGAGCTGCTCAATAAATGAGATATAATGAAGAAAAAAAATGTACGGCATCATCAAGTATGTGTACATACATGATACATGCCTATTGTAATTATATACTTGTTAAATAAATTATTTGTAAACATGTATTTTATTGTGTTCAGAGGTGTATTGCTACTTTCAGAAGTGGGGGAGCGCCCTTATTAACGCCTTTTCCGGCGTATTCTGAAGACACACCTCATCAAACTCCACCTTAAACCGTAGAACTTGCCCTATAGCCTCAACGACCTTGCAGGCAAAGGTTAAAATGTCATTTAGTTATCTTTATGTAGTAGACAGATGACAGGTCATTTGTAGATCTGGCCTCCTATAGTGAGGATTTTGGCAGACCCTGACAGCTTCCCCCCCAGCAATGCGGTTAATGCTATTTATTCATCTCTCTCTCTCTCTCTCTCTCTCTCTCTCTCTCTCTCTCTCTCTCTCTCTCAGGTTGTTGCTATTGAGGGGTTTCAGAGCCGTGCCAAATTTAAGTAAGAATATAAAACTATCTTCTACATGTTTCTACATTAAACATGCCATTACTGTGATAATTTAACTCAAATACCATGATCACCTTTCTCCTCTCTCTCTCTTTCTCTCTCTCTCTCTCTCTTTTTGTAAGGTCATCTCATTTGAGGAGAGCAGTGCTGCCCATTGATGAGGAGTTTACACACAACCTTTTGACTTGTGAGTTCTGAATCCATGCTACTCTGTTTGATTTCTCTCTCTCTCTCTCTCTCTCTCTCTCTCTCTCTCTCTCTCTCTCGCACCATGTCATGTCAGCACTAGTAGAACATATCAAGCATTCTGCATCCACAATCCAGAATGTTGTTACATACAATATAGGTTAGTCAATCTAAGAATAATATGTTATTTGGATGACTCTAAAGATCATAAAAAACCTTGAACCATTACTATTGCAATTTCTTTTGGGTCAGGCCCTTTTTTAGCGTAGATTGACTAGCCTAATACTGTTGGCATTCAAACACAGCAGACAACAATCATGGGTAAAGGAAATAACGCCTCCTCCAAATAAGCTAATTGTTTAGGAGAGGCTGGACATTTGAAGGCCCCTCACAACCAACTTGTGCACAAGGCTCCCAAAGATAAAAACCAAAGTTTACATCTGTAGCCTATCTGTGAGATGTTCTGCTCTAGCTGATGATATTTTCTACTGCCTATGACTAGTTTGACGAGTTATATTAATGGGTCCACTCTGCCTATGACGAGTTTGACAAGTTTTTTTTTTGTATCTAGTAAACATGATTGCAATCGCGATTTTGCATGTTTCACCCCCATACAACCCCATCTTTCAAACAGGG
>NC_137815.1:14502042-14644542 GCF_963921795.1 Nannobrachium achirus | reverse complement strand
ATAGATATTTATAGTTTTAACTCAGAATATATCCACAAGTTTCCGCGGGAGTTTACTGGAGACTATCAGGACCAAACTTCCGGGTTTAACAGCAGACATACAAGCTCACGTCGCGTCGCAGATGCAACCCGTTGTGAGCTTGTAAATCGGCGGCGGAAGATCGATGCAGACGTTTGCGCAATGCACTATGGGGCGTAGGAAACTCGTGGATACATCACACAGCTTAGATATTTGGATCAAATCAGAGAGCAGACCTGTGTGAACGCAATTATATAAATAGCATATCTGAATTGTGAACATTGCAGCCACAGCGCCTTAACATAAACATGGGTCCCTTATGCTCTGTCTGTCTGTCTGTCTGTCTGTCTGTCTGTCTGTCTGTCTGTCTGACTGACTGACTGACTATAAATAATGAAGATAACATACGAGTACAACAAGAGCATGAGAACGAGTAAACCAACATGTGTGTGTACATGGAAGCCATGACTTGCTCAATTGCCTGCATTCCTCAAATGAGAATGTGTTTCCTGGACATACAGGTTCTGTCAAGTCCTGCCCAGAGCCCTGAAGACCAGCTGTGAAGACTTGTTTACTCTGGTCAGTTGAATACCTGCACTCAGACACTGCAGACCTCTGCATAGACTGGAGAACAACAGCACAGGTAAGACTTGAATACATTCAGAGCAGGAGTCATTTTTATATTCAACCGGGGTTGTGTGTCGTTGTATCTTGAGGCCTTGAGGGTGATAGGTATTGGTCAACCTAAATAGTACTTATTGATAAATATGGATCATTATTTTTGTCATTTTTGAATGAATATTTTAAGTTCAGAAAACTAGATGGCGTATTTAGAACCGGCCTCAGTCCTAAATGCGTTAATCAAAATGCTGTATTTGTGCATTCTCAAGCATTCAGACACATTCTAGAGCTGCTCGATAAATGAGATATAATGAAAATATTTTTTGACAGCATTATCAAGTATGTGTACATACATGATACATGCCTATTGTAATTATATACTTGTTAAATACATACTTTGTAAACAACAACACCTTATTCCCATATGAGATACAATAATCGATCACAAAGAAATAAGACAGGAGAGTGTAAATGGAATTTTACTATGGAGAGAGAGAGTAATCAGGCAGGTACAGTACAGATACAGGTATAATGGTTCAACGGTTTGTGCTCTCTCTGACAAATGATGTTTTGACATGAGTATGTATGGTCACTTCCTTTGTCCATTTGATGACGTTTAAACAGTTCATAGGATGTTTCCAAAAATGACAAGACAAAGAGTCATTGTAATCCATGGTATCAGGCGAAACCTTACAAACCAAAATAATTCTCATTGTTTACAGTAGGTACAGGCTGCAGGCAGTTGATAAGGCCTTGTTTCTACCAGACAGTGACCTGGCCTTGTGGTTAGGGTACACAGAATTCCACAAAGCCAAGGTTGTAATCTGGTCAGTTTTTTCGAACGCACATCATTTCGACAACGGGGCGTCGGCAGGTAGCGCTACTCACCCCACTGAGGTTAGGGTTAGGGTTAGGTTTGGTTGTCGAGGATTACAGGATTACATAGTTTAGGCAATTGGCACTGGGTGAAAATGGGTTACAAAATCGTGGGATAAAAGAAAAAGAAAAAGAGGTTTGGTTGTCGAAAAGATGACTTGTAGAAATAGCGACACGCTCCTGTCACAAGCTGGACCTTGGTGTCAGATGGTCAGTTAGTCATCAATATGAATTTATAAAAAGATGATATTAACCATAACCAAACATTTCCTATCAATACTCATGTGAGTTAATGAGTGAGTGAATGTGCCACATTGCTTTGTATTGCATGTTAGCTGACTGTGGTGCAGGCCTGCAGGGCTGCTAATGATGCTAATGATCACACAGATCATTAGCACACAGGGGAAGGGGTAGGCTATTTCAAAATACTGTATTTTAACAATGTATTCATGTCCACATAAAGGTGAGCACAAAGACAAATATTAAATGTTCAGTTAATGTTCTCAAAATCGTGGCATATCAAACTCTACTTATACATAGATCTAAATTGACCAAAGTGTCATCAACAGAACAGGCCTGTGCAACAACATAGTCACAGTACAATATGCAACAATGACAACATATGAAACAAGATAGAAGACATAAGACTCAAACAAGATTAAAAGCAAGTGAAAAGGAGGAGAGATTTAAAAAGCCCATGGAATGTGGTCTTCTGTTCCAGAGCCTGGGGGCAGCAGCAGCAAAGACACACCCTGGTTTTGCCCTCTGGTCCTTGTATTGTGTTGTTGTGAGTTGTTACAGGGTGTGCAGTGTGTTGTTTTTTACGTGCATGCGTCTCTGCCTAAAATGATGATGTTGCTCGGGCGGGCAGGTCCGAATAGGGCCGGGCTTTAATTTCAGGCCTGTTATGTTGATAAAGTAACTTTACATCACCATATGGTGCTTTTGTGAGACCAACTTTCCAGGCCACTACACAGCCTTCAAGTCCAGTCCTATGCTGTGATGATCAGAGTGAGTTATGGCCATTTGAAGCCATTTCCGGCGTATTCTGAAGACCTCTTCAGACTCCACCTTAGACCGTAGCACTTGTTCTAGCCTCAACGACCTTGCAGGCAAAGGATAAAATGTCATTTAGTTACCATTATGTAGTAGACAGATGTCATTTGTAGATCTGGCATCCTAGTGAGGATTTTTAGCATACTTGTAGATCGGCTTTTTGGGGGAAAATGTTCCCCCCGGCAATGTGGATAATGCTGTTTTTCAAGGTGCACTAACGTTTTCATCTCTCTCTCTCTCTCTCTCTCTCTCTCTCTCTCTCTCTCTCTCTCTCTCTCTCTCTCTTTGTAAGGTTGTCTCATTTGAGGAGAGCTGTACTACCCATTGACGAGGAGTTTACACGCAACATTTTGACTTGTGAGTTCCATTTTATAGAAGATACTCTCTCTCTCTCTCTCTCTCTCTCTCTCTCTCTCTCTCTCTCTCTCTCTCTCTCGTTTCAGATCAGTGGTCCTCAAACTTTTCAGGCCGCGACTCCCACCTTCCCCCCAGAAATGTGTATACCCTCTATACACTTAAAGTTTGTTAGTGAGTTTACTATTGAGAGAGACCCACAGGTTGAGAACCACTGTTTTAGATTATGGGGGTCAAACACAGTTCAGGTCACGGCCCATATTGGTCAATATGACTTTGTGTAGATCATTTCTTAATAACTAGTAAAATGCCTCAGGGCGACAAGGACCTCGCCCTAAAGGGCGAGGTTGCGCCTTGTCTCGGACCAGTTACCCATATATGGAGATCCCTGGTACCCATATATGGAGATCCATTTATAGGCATTAAAAGGGATTCTGTTAGTGTCCACCCCATGGAGGCTTTAATTGGATGGATACTTTTAAAGTTTCTGTCACATTCAGAGAATAATTTGATGACAGCGAATTTTGATTTAGTTTTAGTAATAGTCTTTTTAATACAATTCCATTTAGTTTTTGTCATATTTTAGTCATCTGATAAGTTTGAGTTTTTGTCTAGTCTTAGTCGACAACATTTTAGTTTGGATTTTAGGGTTGTTTCAACGCACGCACGCACGCACGCACGCACGCACGCAGAATAGAGGGTCTCTGTTGCCAAATGCACGCATGCGTCCAAAGTGTGGCCCGGGGCCATTTGTGACCCGAGGATGAATTTTATATGGTCCGTGTTTGTCTCATTCTGAAGGGGTCAAAGAAAGGTTATTTCAAGGTATTTTGACCTTTGGGTGTTTTAATATTTTCTAATGTGCCTCCCTTTAAAAACAGTTTGGGTCCGGTTCAGGCCGGGCCTTAATTTTCCAGGCCTGTTGATGACTAGTATTCATGTCCACATAAAGGAGAGCGCAAGGACACAAACATAATGTTTGCAGTTAAGGTTATGTTATCAAAATCATGGCATATGGAACTTTATTTATACAGCACATTTACACAGATCTAAATTGACCAAAGTGCTGTTCATAGAAGGCATCTACAGAACAGGCCTGTACAACAACATAGTCACAGTACATGCAACAATGAAAACATATGAAACAAGATAGAAGACTAGCACGGTTAGGACCTGGACCAATCAGTGACATCGCGATTGGGGCCAGATCAAGTCAAACCATGACTAGTCAGATCTGGCCTAGAATATCACCTGATTTCAACCAACATAAATCCTGCCCATGAAAACAGACGCCCTGGATTAATCAGCGAGGGTCCGACCGAGGCCAGATAAATATCATAACTAGTCAGATATGTCCCAGAATATAACCTTATATGCTCATGTTTCAACTAACATTACAAACAATAACAATAATCCTATAGTCCATATGACGTGTAATGACATCAAGATCATCCCCACATGGGCTGTGATCTGTCCTAGTTCTGTACGTCACCGGAGTCACCGGAGGACGTTATCATAACGTCATCATGACGTCATTTGGCTTGCAGGGAAGACTCAAACTACATTAGAAGCTAGAGAAAAGGAATGAGTCTTGAGGAGAGATTTAAAAAGCCCAATAGTCTGATTTCTAATGGAATGTGGTCGTCTGTTCCAGAGCCTGGGGGCAGCAGCAGTAAAGACACACCCTGGTAATAACCTCTGGTTTTGTAATTGTCTTGTTGTTGTGAGTTGTTACAGGGAATGCAGTGTGTTGTATTGTGTTCAGAGGTGTAGTGCTACTTTTAGGAGTGGGGAAGTGCCCTTATTAACGCACATGCACGCTCATTCACATGCATGCGTCTGCCTAAAATGATGATGTTGCTCGGGCAGGCGGGTCCGGATCTGGCCGGGCCTTAATTTCCAGGCCTGTTGATAAAGTAACTCTACATCGCCATATGGTGCTTTTGTGAGAGCAGATCTCCAGGCCGCTACACAGCCTTCAAGTCCAGTCCTATACTGTGATGATCAGAGTGAGTTATGGCCATTTGAAGCCATTTCCGGCGTATTCTGAAGACGCACCTCTTCAGACTCCACCTCAAACCGTAGAACTTTCCAAGGCCTCAACGACCTTGCAGGCAAAGGTTAAAATGTCATTTAGTTATCATTATGTAGTAGACAGGTGACAGATCATTTGTAGATCTGGCCTCCTAGTGAGGATTTTGGCTGACCCTGACAGCTTGTAGATCGGCTTTTTGCGGGGAATGTTCCCCCCCACGGCTATTTATTCATAATGATGTAATTATGGTTTCTCTCTCTCTCTCTCTCTCTCTCTCTCTCTCTCTCTCTCTCTCTCTCTCTCTCTCTCTCTCTCTCTCTCTCTCTCTCAGGTTGTTGCTATTGAGGGGTTTCAGAGCCATGCAGTATTTCCCAACAAGTAAGAATATAAAACTATCTTCTGCATTTTTCTACATTAAACAACCCCCTCAGACCGCTTACTATAATCGAGTTGAGCTGACCTGGCCCTGCATGGTGAATCTACATTAAACATTACATTACTGTGATCATTTAACTCAAATACCATGATTTCAAAACTGCTCAAATAATTTTTAAGGCAAGGAATAAACTACTTCCCGCGAACATTCTGGAAATTTTTAGTGATAGGGTGGGGGGCTACGACCTAAGGTGGGAACTAAAGTTTAAACAAGCAAGTGCTCAGACCACTCGTAAAGTACCATGCATAGTAGTAGAAGGACCGCAGGAATACACAAGAAACGGAGGGGGAGAGTGATTTAATCCGGTTGCTCCGTAGGTCCGTATGTAATTGTCTCTGTCCGTAACCTTACGGACAACACTCAACCCGACGGATTAAAACCGATAAAGACGTACGTACGCTTGAAACCCGTGGCGAACTTTTGTCAACCGTGGTTTTCCAAATCAAACAAGAAATATAATTTAGCAAGAAACGGGAAAAAAGGAACGTCATTGCAATCACTGAAGAGGACGTCTCGACTCCTCAGTCACAGCCTCAAACGGCTTTATTGGCATGAGAAAACATACACACAAACGCGCGCGCGCACACACTCACACCGCCTGTCCTCCAACAGCGAGAGGTGCAGTGCACTGTGTTTTGTTATAATTACTCAGTCCGGGTGGTTAATCTGTACCTCGGTCCCTCGCGGAGTTGCATTTACCGCAATAACGTTGCCGACAGCAAACATCACGTCGGTCGTCGGGTCAAGAAATTCTGTGGTTCTACATATTTTGGCTAAAAAAACACCTCCATGTATAGTGAGCGGCCCAAACGGGAGCAGAATTTGAGAGGAGAGTGGGTCGGCACGTAAATAACGTAGAGAGGAACTATGCACGTTGACGGATCTACCGTAGCCAACATACTCTCTCACCCAAAAACGTACACAAAATCACGCATACGTAACTATAAACAGCCCTTAAGAGTATGTGCATTTCAGTTCGTGGAGTAAAGATTTGGAACAGTTTGACAGAAGAGATTAAACGCAGTAATAATATCTTGCAATTAAAAAAAAAAAAAAAAACACTCAAATCCAATATCCTGGCTAAATATAGTAAAACATAGTCTTCTCTTACTGTATATTTGAGTTTTATTTTCATTTTTATTTCAAATTTTATTTTATATTATAGTGACAACATAGAATACTATATAACAGTATAGAAGTCAAATCACATGTGCTTATTAAATAGGTATACATTAAACAAGGTTCAGAGGAATCCCTCAATGATTAAAAAAAATCCTTAAATCTGCTTTAAAAGGTGAACTTGGATACTCCTATAACATATTCTGTATCTTACAATCATGAAAATGTAGGATAGGCATTCTCTGATTTGCTATTGTTGATTTGCTATTGTATAATGTATGTTTTTTTCCCCTTTATTAAGTTTCCTGAATATTTTCTTTTCTGTACATGGTGAACATGTACACTCCTTAAACATATTACTTCATCCTAAACCATGAATATGCAAGACAGGCACTATTTGATCTGTTATTATGCCGATGTATTTTGGACATGTACAGTTTATTTGTATTTACATTCTCTTCATATGCTAAATTAGAACACTTATTAACATACCAATGTATTTTAAATCATGAAGACGTAGGATAGGCACTCATAAGCTTTTTTGCTTAAGCCTATTCCTTTTGATCACCTCAAACAATATGCTTTTCTGAATGTATGTCTTGTATAAATGTATGTGAGATGATCAACTAAACTAAACTAAACTAAGCTAAACTAACCCTTTCTCTCCTCTCGATCTCTTTTTTAAGGTCGTCTCATTTGAGCAGATCTGTGCTGTCCATTGATATGGAGTTTACACACAACATCTTGTCTTAGTGAGTTCTGACACACACACACACACACACACGCACACGCGCACGCACGCACACACTTTTACTTCATAACATCTCAGAGGCTAATGTTGTTCTTTTTTACGCCACTACAATTATTATAAGTACTTTTACTCAAGTGCATTTAGTTTCCCAGCCTCTTACTAGTAACAGAGTGTTTCTACATTGAAGTGCTGATATACAGTAACTTAAGCAAAACATTTGAGTACTTTATCCACCACTGCTACAGTATCTACATTACACATTGTGGTCAACAAAACACTAAAGTAACAAGAACATGAATACGAGTTAATCAATACATACAGTACATGGAAGCCATGGCTTGCTCATTCGCCTCAATTCCTCAAATGAGAATTTGTGGACATGCAGGTTCTGTCAAGTCCTGCCCAGAGCCCTGAAGACCAGCTGTAAAGACCAGTTTACTCTGGTCAGTTGTACTCAGACAATGAAGATGTCTACCTGAACATGTGCTACCTATGCAGCACAACAACACAGGTAAGACTTCAATTCAATACATTCAGAGCTGGAGGCATTTTTTATATTCAACCTGGGTTGTGTGTCGTTGTAACTGTGAGTGAATTTGTTGGAGTTGAGGGTGATAGGTATTGGTCAATCTAAATAAATTTGTAATTATTGATGAATATGGATCAGCAGCTCTGGTCTAATCAAATTGTTAAACCCCCTTTTGAGGTTCTTGTTGTCATGTACTGTACCACATGTAGTAAGTTAGTAACATTGTTTTTTGATGCTAGGGAACCACACTCCTTTAAGGCCTTCGGTAAGGTGATCATTAGTACACAGGGGAGGAGGGGTAGGAGGGGTTTCAACATACTGTATTTTAACAATGTATTCATGTCCACATAAAGGTGAGCACAAAGACACAAATATAAAATGTTCAGTTAAGGTTATGTTCTCAAAATCATGGCATATCAAACTATATTTATACAGCACATTTACAAATATCTAAATTGACCAAAGTACCAAAGTGCTGTTCATAGAAGGCATCAACAGAACAGGTATGTGAAACAACATGGTCACAGTACATGCAACAATGAAAACAAAACTGAACAACTTTAAAAGCAAGAGAAAAGGAATGAGTCTTGAGGACAGATTTAAAAAGCCTAAAAGTCTGAGCATTTCTAATGGAATGTGTTATGTGGTCGTCTGTCCCAGAGCCTGGAGGCAGCAGCAGTAAAGACATCCTGGTTTTGTTACAATTACAGTATGTAGTAGACAGTATACTGCCCCCCCCCCCCCCCCAGGCATTCTGGGGTTCATGTGGTTAATGCTATCTATTCATAATGATGTAATTATGTTTCCATGTTTGTCAAGGTGCACTAATGTTTTCATCTCCCTCCCTCCCTCCCTCCCTCTCTCTCTGTCTCTCTCTCTCTCTCTCTCTCTCTCTCTCTCTCTCTCTCTCTCTCTCTCTCAGGATGTTGCTATTGAGGGGTTTCAGAGCCATGCAGCCTTTCCCACCAAGTACGAATATAAAACTATCTTCTGCATGTTTCTACATAAATCATTACATTACTATGATCATTTAACTCAAATATCACATTTCTATCCCCCCTTTCTCTCTCTCTCTCTCTCTCTCTCTCCTCTCTCTCTCTCTCTCTCTCTCTCTCTCTCTCTCTCTTAAGGTCATCTCATTTTACGAGATCTGTGCTGCCCATTGATGTGGAGTTTACACACAACATTTTGATTTGGTGAGTTATGAATACAAGAGCACAGAAAGTGTCTTAAAAAGACAGAAAAGTGGCTGCACACACCGTAGCCAAAGTGCCAACGTTTATTGTTGGACACAGAGATTAATTAAACCAATGTTTCGACAGTACAGCTGCCTTCTTCAGGGTGAGTAGGCAGGTATGAGTTATGAATACAATCCATGCATTTGATGTTATTGAAGATGCTCTCTTTTCTCTAAAAAATAATTAATAATTTTTTTTAAATTAACACCCTTTTTCAAGTTATGGAGTACAGAAACCAAGCAGGCATAATTATGATTGTAGACTATAGTACATCTAATATACCACTAGAGAGTGCCCAACGATTAGGTCTTCCAGGCTGGACCAGCCTGGACCATAATGGCCGCCGATGGGCGCCGCCATTGTTTTTAACAGAGAGCCGGTCCGGGCGAACGGGAGCGATCCTGCACGCCGTGCACGTTGTGCGCACGCCGTGCACCATCGTTTATGCTCCTGGCCTGGGTGACCACTCTGTCGCCCCAGCCACTTTTTTCCGAATGAAAATCCGTTTAAATATGGTAAAGTTTGATAAAGAAACGTTAGCTTTCAATGCTAAAAAAAGGCCTATGCTATGTTATGGGCAAACGATTTCCGGGTTACGTCATCGATGATGTCATTTCCAGCGCAAAATCACTCTTTGGACTGAAATGAACCTAGGATGGTCAGTTTTTGCTCTAAAAATGTCAAAAAAATACCAAAAAAGTCAGACAATTATCAAAATGGCGACGTTTGGTGATCTGGCTGGCTCAGCCCTCTGTAAAATGGCGATCTATGGCGATTTGGCTGGGAATCAGTTAAAAACGTTATACTATTGGAATCTTGCTCAAATAATTAATTACATCATGCCAAAAAAGACCCTTCCTCCTTCGTGCATGGTGCCCTAGGCAGTCGCCTACTCTGCCTATTGGCTGGGCCGCCGCTGGCAATGTGGGCGTCTCAGGTCCACATGTTACGTTAGTGACGTCCACCATCGTCCACCGTCCACCCTCTGGACAATTTGAATAGAGGAAACGTTAGTCTGTGTTCCTAACCCAGGTGGTCTCGGGGCGAATGTAAGGGTCCATTTGGGTTCAATTTTGTACATGTGGTTTGTACCAAAACAGATTAAGCCTTAACCTGGTTTAAATCAAGGTTTATCGTTTAATCCAGTTGCACCAAACTTTAAACCTATAGTATTCATTAATCAGGTTTAGTTTTAAACCATCCTTTTAATCTTGGTTTTCATTTTCACCGTAAACCTGGATACATTTTAATCCTGTTGCACCACTACATTAAACTTCGATTTAAACTTCAGTAAGGGATTAATTTTAAACTTGCAATAGAGGTGGTTTAAATGGAAACATTTACTCATGTAAAAAACCTTTGTTTGTTTTTATTTTTTACTCATGTAAATTTTGAATACTGGACTTCTACTTGTAATAGAGTACATTTGCATTGCCCAATCAATCTTCTGTCTACAACCAGCGAACTGTCATTGCTGTTCTCCGGTCATCGCTTTCTTTTATCCAAGAGTCTAACAAGAAAGATAGGCAAACAACAAAGATGGTGGCGGAAATGGACCGATCTTTGCAAGGCCACGCCCAGACCTCACTCTCAATAGACCCTATTCACGGCCCTCCCACGCACGCGCACTCAGCAAATTTCTCAGCAACTTCCTGGTGCTGACGTCAGCTTTGAAGGGTAAAATAACACAGAAATTGCTGGACTTAAAGCCAACAAATCATTATTTTGAACGGTAAAGTAAATTATAACGCTTTGTGCCTTTTACTATCTTGTGTTCTTGATCATGCTACTAGCCGTATTTTATACTTCACTATTCGGAAATTGCATTAAATTTGCGATTTCTGTGTTAACTCTATGGGCTTTTAGTAGGGTTTTCCCCTTCAACCGTGACGTCAGCACCAGGAAGTTGCGTAACGCGAATTCGGTCAATAGAGAATCTGTCTTCAGTCTTGAGAGATTAATGATAACGGAGGTATCGCCTGTTTACTGCCGAAAATCAAAGATCTACAAGCCCGAAAAACAACTTTTCCAAGTTCCCTACCAGTCTCCCCTGTGTTCGGGAAGGGAGGATTTCCATGAGGGAAATAGAAACAGAGCCCTGAAGTCCGTGGACAAAGTAAACACTGTCACGTTTTCTCATGAAAGCTACAGTATGGGCTCTCGTCCCTCCTCCCAGCCCGTCTGAAGGGCCGTCTGAGCGGACGCACAACAATGTTTAATCCATGAATTAAACACAGGTTGAGGATTTAATCACCAATTTGTTAAGCAATGCTTAAAATTAACTTAATTTAAGTGGTACAACACACCTCAAATTAAAATAAATCCTAGCTCAACAAATCCCTGATTATCCCTAAACTAAGCTTTATTTAATCTGTCTTGGTTCAGACCGCTCTACTTACAAACCTGTTTGGTTCCATACGTGCGTGTGTGTGTGGTGTGTGTGTGTGTGTGTGTGTGTGTGTGTGTGTGTGTGTGTGTGTGTGTGTGTGTGTGTGTGTGTGTGTGTGTGTGTGCGCGCACTCCATCTGCCATAACTCATGGGTTCCGAAATGAGTTGTGGTGGTGACTTGTGGGGTCAGTGGTGACATGTGGGGTCCACAGCCCGGACCCCACAACTTTTGGAGTTAGTTTACGGGTTAGGGTTAGGGTTAGGGTTAGGGTTAGGGTTAGGGGTTAGGTTTAGGGATAGAGGTTAGGGTAAGGCCACAGGACTTGCATAACAATGAATGGAAGTCTATGTAATGTCCCCCACAAGTGATGCGTGCGTGCGTGCGTGCGTGCGTGCGTGTGTGTTGAACCCCCCCTTCTCTTCTCTTCTCCCCTCCCAAGGTCATCAACATGTCCATACACAGTCAAAATATGTCCGTGGCAAAGACTCTTCCTTGCATAGGCTGTATTTTGATTGTCTTAAGTACCAGCTCTTGACTTATGCCTTAACTTAAAAATCAAACCTCGGTTCGAAGTGGAGCGGTGAATCTGAGCGTGCGTGCGTGCGTGCGTGTGCGTGTGTGCGTGCGTGTGTGTGTGTGTGTCTGTGTGAGTGAGTGGTGAGTGTGCCTGGCCTGCACAAAACAGCGCCCCTCCTTTAACTAGTGTGTTGTGTGTGGCCACTCAAGGTATTGCCAGGCTACGGACACGGCCAGCCACCCAGCCACCAACCCAGCCACCCACCCAGGGACATACCCACGGACATACCTGTCTATTGGGAGCGATTTCACCGCTCCAAAAAGACCTTTCCATACTCTCTACGACCACCGAACTTTTCATCAGAGATTTCAGACTTTCTGACGTGCAGTTTTCCAAACTCTAATTTGGGGTAATGCTTTTCAGAAGATGCAAGTAATTTTGTAGTTGAACCGGATCTTTCAGACGAAAAGTTTGGTGGTCGGAGACAGTATGGACAGGCCTTAAGGCATAAGAGCTGGTACTTAGGACGAACAAAATACAGACCTTTCAGGGCTAGCTCATGTGTTTCTGGTAATATTATTGTCCACTTATTTTGTGTGTCCGTATCAAAGATTTAATTTGGACAAAAATGTTCACCACAAGCCAACATGGCAATGACCCTCTCTCTCTCTCTCCCAGCTCTCACAGCTGGGTGTGGGTGAAAGCCACCCAGCTCTATGCCTTTGCCTTGAACTGTGCTGAAGTGACGTCATAAGGAAGTGCTCGAAAATGCAGACACAAGTCCTCGGCATCGCGGTGCTAGGCTCACATCACGTGTTTGTTTCTATTGAATGGTGCACTCACCACTGCAAAGGACGTGAAAACAGGCCCCTGTAGTCGCTCTTTTAGGCCCCTGTAGTTGCTCTTCTTTGCTCCCACCTCGTAGTGGTTTATTCAAATACACACACAGAGCTAGAACGGAACACCCATAAATCTGGTTAGCGTGGGGAAAAACAAACATATTTCCCCCATGAAGTTAGTACAGTGTACATCGTACACTATCTTTTAAATCACATTTAGAGCGATTCTTTTGGACGATAGAAACATTGACAGCCAAGAATAATCCATCAGGACATCATTTATTACGATAACAAGACTATTATGAATGGCTGGCTAACGCTAGCTGCAGGCTACATCGTAACTTCTTAAAACCTCTGGAATAAAACGGGACCCAACTTTGCTCTTTACTTTGACCACCTATTCAGTCCATACCAAATCTATTTTTGCCAATCTATGAGTGCCAAAAATCTACAAGCTCTCAATGTGACACGTTTAGGCCTGTAAGCCTGTATTGTTGGTTTATGTTCCCCTTGGCTTAGAATATAGAAGCCGGTGTTCAAGTGGTTTAGATTATCCTTATATATCCTGTTTCTCCAAGTTACACAAAGCACTGAGATCGGACATCTGTTATTTTGTTTCTCCAAGTTACACAAAGCACTGAGATCGGAGATCTGTTTTTCTCTCTCTCCATCTACTCTACCACCTCTGTGTTACAAAAACATGTTTGCATATGCACTGCAGTGTTCAATCGCCTGGTAGAGACACTATTACAAGATATGATCAATTAAACGTGGCACAATATATATATATATAAAAAAAAACAACGGCCATTAAGTCATCAATAATGTTTTATACCATATAAGAGAATAGTAGTTTTAATACCGAGGACAGAACGACTTTCGTTTATTGACAAAGTGCCGTGCGCTATGCAGGATTTACACACTGCTTTAGTCATTGCCATATGTTTTAAACTTTCTTTTCTGTAGATTTGAAACATGGATAGGCTAGGGTTTGTGCTGTGTGTAAATCCATTCCCTGCATGATAATTAATACCAGTGGTGGAAAAAAATACTCACATACTTTACTCAAATAAAAGTATCAACACTGCAATCTACTATCAACACTAATCTGATCTGGCAGTGTGTTCCATTCAACCTGTGTGCCCTGTTTGGACTTCAGGGACTTGGTTGATAGCACCCTCTTGTGGCATGTCTTGTGTACTGTATGTTAGAGCTACATGTAAGTTGATTATAATAGGTAGGATGTTTTGTCAGTAAATTGAATCGTGGCCTACATCTGGCCTAGATATGACCTACATCTTGGCAGTTGGCACAAACGGCTCAAAGTTTCTTGTATGCCCAGGTGTACAGTTACCACCACTGAAGCTATGATAGGTTGTTCACTAGGATAACTCCCAGGAGCTTTGTTTCCTTCACCTGCTCAACCTTTACATTATTCAACATCAGAGTCAACTATGGTTTAGAACTTAGTACATGATTTGTGCCAAATACTAGGCTTTTTGTTTTTTGAATGTTGAGCACTAATGTGGTGTGATGTGGCAGTGTTGGTGCTTGTATTACTATTATCCAACTTGTATACAGTATATGTTGGGGTGTATATACATGGATGAAGTTATGTATGTAATTATTGAATATGTTTGGGTGTTCATTTATTACAAACAGTGTAAATTAGTAATATAAATACAGATCGTTTTGAGTGTTCATTCAATATGAACTTTAATTTTTAAATGAAAATGATAATTGATAGGTAGAAGAAGGGATAGGCATCAATAAGCTTTGAGTTTCGGCCTATGCCTTTTTCGATCAGCCAGTAATTGTTGGATTAAAGTGTGGAATGTTTTGTGATGATGTTGATGTGGATCGAAATAAACTCTCTCCTCTCTCTCTCTCTCTCTCTCTCTCTCTCTCTCTCTCTCTCTCTCTCTCTCTCTCTCTCTCTCAAGGTCGTCTTATTTGAGGAGATCTTTGCTGCCCATTGATGTGGAGTTTACACACAACATTTAGACTTAGTGAGTTCTGAATCCATGCAACTCTGTTTTTTATTTGATTTTATAGAAGATGTTTTAGGAGTCTCCGTGTCTCTCTAGCTCTTCAGTAGACAAAATCTGTGCACCTGCAAATTAGCCTGTTATAAATCAATACTGGAGTTCTATTATTTGATGTCCATCAATTACACTGGAGTAGTAGTTCACCCCACAATGCCTTTTTTTCTATTGATTACTCACGCCACACAGATTGTGTCATGGAGACTTGAGTTCAATAATATTGTTTGGTTTGTGTCGCATTCCTAAGACAAAAATGTGATTATAGTAAATGTACCATGATGGTTTCCCCATCCAGTGCCATGCATTTGGGTCCCCTTCCGGAATCAATGTGGGTCAATTTACTATAATCACATTTTTGTCTTAGGAAGCGACAAATAGGTGATTTAAAAAAAAAATGAACTCAAGTCTCTATGGCATGTGTAAATCAATAGAAAATGACTGTACTGTAAGGGTTACCAAAAAGTCATTATGGGGGTGAACTACTCGTTTAAGCTATTAATTTGCATAGAAAGTGTTTATGGAAGTGACATTGCGTCACAGTGCGACACGTTGTGAAAGGGCAAATCCATAACGATTAGATTAAAGGGTCTACCAAACCTTTCTCAATTGTTCAAAAGGTGATTATTTACATAGAATCCATTAAACCTTGATACATTTTCGCAACATGTTAATGCTGATTTTTTTGTAAGTGAATGAATATTATTTTCTCAATTAGGTGTAAGATATGTGACTTGGTGGAGTTTATTGTGGTTAATTAGAATAAATTAGCCTCTGCATAATAACAACTCAATGCAAACACATGGTTATTTTGAGCTCAATCAAGTACTTATTTTTACAGACATGTTTATTTATGTAAAACCGATTATTACAGAGGCAGTCAAATACATTGGTCTCTGTCCATGTAAAGCTAATATGGCCATGGAAATGATTTCTGAGAACTACCGTACACCTTGCTGTCTTTATCCAACCTGTTGAATACAGTGAGGCTGAGAACTAAATATGTAAATCTAAGATACAGTATGTCATGAAGAAAACTTTGTTTCCATTAGGACAGATTAAAAATGACTTTATACTTGACTTTTAATCACTTGAACCCCAGCATTCCTACATTGGGGTGAACATTCACCAAAAATTGCCCACACAAAAAAAGCCCTAAAAGCCCACAACGCATCATAACTTGTAGATCTTCGATTTTTGGCAAAGAGATTTTGGTGAAGATCGAACAAGAAGGCACCAAGTACAGTGTCGGGTCTGTTTTATTAAACTGATATATTCCAAATATTAACAAAGTATTCACCCTTGAAGTAGGCACCCCTGACTCCCCTGACACCCCTAGACATCAGAGCACCCTAGGGTGCCACGGCACCCACTTTGACAAGCCCTGCTTTATCCAAAGGTGCTGCTGTAGAACCCTCAGGGCACTGTCCACCTTCCATAGTGAAACTGGTTGAGGAGCACATCACATGGGTCAAGGGGTCCATCCATGCAGCAGGGTTGTCACGGTTACCAGCGGTCTAGAGATCCCCTGGGATCCCCTGAAATTATGTTTTATTCATATAAAACTTTCCAGTTTTATATGAATAAAACTGGAAAGCCTGGTCTGGTGTAAAGTGGGTGCAACTGAAGTGAAGATGTGTGTACCTGTGTATGAGGATAACCTTGAGAACACACCCTTTAAAGATTTATAACAATCAGACTATACAAACTCATTGTAACTTCAAACTCCATTTTAACCATGATAGATTCATCAAATACACCTATCCGTGGTTCTGGTGACTCATACCCTAATACGTGAGGGGGCCATGTTTTTTGTTTCGTTTTTTGTATTATAAAAAAAATTAAAAAGGGTATACATGTTATAGTAAAGAAAATAATACCTATACCTCCTGTACATTGATCATTCCAGGGTAGGATGTCTGCTGTACATGAAGTACACAGTTAGTGTAAATAATACCAATGTTGTTCTTGTCATTTGTCACCTGAACCATTAGAAGAAGCAGCAAGGAAGACATAAACATGGGGAACCACCTAGGCACAGGGCGGACACGTCACATGGTATGTTTATTTACGCAACAAACTAACTGAAGGCCAGAGTTCAATGTGTTGAAATGCATTGTAGACATTCACTGCAACAAATAGACATTAGTATTGTTTAATAATTTAAAGAGACATAATTTACATTTGCATTTGAACACATGCACACTCAATCATAGCAGTCTAGCCTAATGCACAGCCAAGCCTCAGTTGTTGTGTACAGTATGTCCCATGATCTAATGCAATGTTCTACATTCATATAGCAACCTGTATTTAAACTATAAGGGTCCATAAGTCTTATCCACAGAGAACACCTTTTGAGCTGAGGAGAACTTTGAATATCATGTCCATAATGTTTACACACAGTGTGGATATCATGCTCTGTTTAATTGATAGTAACTTCACTTAAACAACGTCAACATGGACTTTCTTCATTCTCTGTGGACAAAGCTAGCCCCTACGACATGCTTTAGAAACACTAGACCTTACCCGTTCGAAGATATGTGCTCCAAAATATGTCAAACGCACCCGGTGAAAGTGTGTGTGAGAGAGAGAGAGAGAGAGAGAGAGAGAGAGACAGACAGAGAGAAACATTCCTAACTGTGAGAGAAAGGGGTGTCTGTGTGTGTGTGGGGCTACAGATCCCATGGCCTGGAGGAACGGACCGTAACCCTGGCAACAGACAGCAGAGTTCAACAGAAGTGGTTAAGAAAACGCTAATTAACTGCTTTAATTTGGGAGAAATGAAATTCGGGCTCCGTCAGTGTTGGTATAATGCTAATGGCCAATACCATGTGAACTTTGGGATCAGTTGCTGAAGCGAGTGAATAGATAAACGTAGATAAGCGTGAGCGTTAGAGCGTTAGAGCGTGAGTGAGTTGAGCGTTAGAGCGTTAGAGCGTGAGTTTGCTCCTTTATTAGTAGGATTGCATGTACAATAACGAGTATTTACTAATGTACATGAAATATCGTTAAACTTGTGTTCAGTCTCTTAACAACCAGCACCATAAGAGAATGAAGCTGAGATGTGAACATCTTCTGTTTGTAACAGGACTCAACCATGGAGCCACTTGAGGAACGCATCTTCAAAACTCTGGATAAGCTGGAGAACTTTGAATTGGAGATGTTCAAGTTGGGTTTGCGACACCCTGATGTCCTTGAAGGCCTCGATCCAATCCCAAAGAGATCCCTGAAGAAGGGGGGCAAGAGGACCATCGCTCGTCTGTTGGTGCGCAGCTACCCCAGTGATGCAGCTCAGAAGGTCGTGGTGAATGTTCTGAACTACATCCACAGGAATGATCTAGCGAAGAGGTTTCCTCACATATGCAAAGGTAGGTGGAGACAAGTTAACAATTTATTGAAACACACTATGTCGTAATTGGATATGAGAAGCAGGTGCAAACCATTCATATCCATCCATCCATCCATCCACCCACACGCGCACGCACGCAGGCGTGCGCGTGTATAGCTTAATAGCTCATTAATAGCTCTAGAGAACAACATAAATTTGGGTTTACTTGTATTAAGCACAAGCCTTGCTTAGACACTTGACATAACATACCCTGTTCTTCTGTTTTGATACAATCTATCTTCATTCCAATTGTTAGAACAACACCAGTGCATTTTGTCTTTGTCTTTCTTTCTAATCATTTGAGCAGCAGGAGAGTTACTGCCAGGTAATACCAGGTTTCTTATATAAGTCTGCTTTCTTTTCTAACAGTAGTTGTAACACCAGACCAACATGGAGCTACAGATGATGACCCACCATCAACTCCAACATCAACAAGTACAGGAGTCTCTAAAACTGCAGGTGAGCTGACACTATGAATAGATGTGCCATGCATCACACGATTTGCCTGTAGTATAGTAGTAGAAATGTTCACACTGTTTAGTCTAGATGACATTATGAATAGATGTGCTGCTATGAAATGGTCTTTAGTAGTCTGTTTTCAGTGCTTCACACACTTCTAGGCTAACTACCTTTGATTGGCTGTTGTGCCGAATGCTCACCCCAAAACATGATAGGCTATATGAGACTGTGGCGTCTCGTGTGAGACAACCAAGGATGTGTATGTAAATAACGTACACTTTTGACCGCAACAAAATGGTGTAAAATCGATAGGCGTATGGGCTCCACTCTATGCTATGAGGGCTGCTGGGTTCTGATGGGGAAACTGGACGAAAGGGGCATTTCTGCCTAATAGACCCCATGGTCATTTTGGATCAATATAAGTAATGAGCCTAGATTTTATTTATTGCAGAGTTGTCCTTTAAAACCTAGCCTAGCCTACATAAAAAATGAAATAGATCCAACATTCCATTCACAAGATCACTTTCCATACATATATTTTTATACTCAAAGGCTTGTTGGCATTTCCAATGATTATACAATTTGCATTAACAAAGTGCAGGCTTCCATAGAGCCATTTTAATAAAATAATAACAATACATAAAAAACCTCTATCTTCAGGTAAACACTTTGTGGATAAACACTGGCGTCACCTGATTCAGCGAGTGACCGCGGTCAGTCCAATCCTTGATCTACTCCGTGATGAGAGAATCATCACCAATGAGGGCTACGTTAAAGTGAGATCTAAGACCACCACACATGAGATGATGAGAGCACTCCATCCACACCTGACCACTGCCAGAGCCAAAGACATGTTCTACAAAGGTTTAGAAGAACATGAGAAGGCACTTCTTGATGAGCTGTAAGAAATACTCATTTATAGTCATCTTTAGGCCAGAGTCCAGACATAAGACATTGTATAAGTAGGCTACAAGAGAATGTACCTTTTCAGGCCATGAGCCTTCACTATCATGTGTTATTGTTATTACTGACAATGTTTGGTCCTATAGTGTAAAGTAGGATTTGTGTAGGATGGTGGATTTACTGTACACAGACTGCACAGTCTAGTTACTAACGATACAAAACATATTTGCTTTTCACAACAGGAACGCTCAGCCAGCCAAAGGAAAACCGGCACCTGTCTCAGGTGAGTGCTGTTTAAAGTCGAATTACCGTACTTTAAATGGTGTGAGTGTGTGTGACTGTGCGTGCGCACGTGTGTGTATGTGTGCTACGTGCGCATCATGCATAAAATGACAACATTAGAGGATCAGCATAGGTTAGAAGGTTTTGGGATAAAACAATAGAGGCGAGGTTGAGATGGTTTGGTCATGTGCAGAGGAGAGATGAGGGACACATAGACAGATAGAAAGATAACGAGATAGACAGATAGATGAGGGGTGGATGGGGTAGGTGGAGGAAGGCCAAAGAGGTTATGGATGCAGGGAGAGATGAAATGCAAGTGGCTGGGGCAGACATCCCACCTCTTCCGGAAGTTCTGGGAGTCTCCCGGTAATTAACGTCCACTCCTGGACACCCGCGAACGGCCAACTAGTTTTAGTTGTCTAAATATGATACGATTTTTAGGATTTTTTTGTTGCCTAGACTCTCGGCCCTAGAGGCAGCACATCAGTTAGAGTTACAAAGTTATAAATACAAAGTAAGGAATGTATACAGCAATACAAAGGTCAGACATAACAATAAGAAGCAGCATCAGTAAAGAACAACTGCATAAACTATCCTGCACTATGCAGAAAAACATCAATAACACCTGTAGACCGTAAGCCATTGGGGTTGGTCGGTATCAACTGAGGGGATTAATGCTCATAGTGATTTTTGTCATGGTACACATGTCTAGAGTTAGAAAATATGTGATAGCCTTGCACCAGAGGTAGCTTTATGGGTGCTATCATGCATTTTATTTTATAACACTAGGCGAAAATTACTTGGGTCAATATATGAAAACATGCTTAACCCCCCTATATAAAAGGTTTTTCAACTAGTTCTGGTACCTCTAGGCATGCTTAAGAACACACTAAACATGTAGGAATTTATGTCTTATAAAGCCATCATTTTCAAGATGGCGTCCAAGATGGCTGCCTGGAGCTTAAATAGCGTTATGATACTGTTCAACCTATAGAAAGGTGGTATTGGTTATCTAACCCAAGGTTTTAGGGTTCAATGAATGTGGCTGAATCAGTGAAATTACCATCAGTTAATTATTTATGCCAAATCAATTGTATTGCAATGATCCAATGATTGTACAACAGTTTGTTAAAAATAACAAATTGTATTGCAGTTGTGTGAGGGAATCTGTAAACTTATGGTGATTCATATGGGTACCTGGGGGGCATAGGTGTAGATTACAGTTATATATTCAATTGCAATTCAGTCTTAGGTCTATGTGCTAAAAGTCAGGTTAAGGTCTCTCACATCTTATTACTCCTTATCCAGGTGTCCAAGCAGGCAGCAGCTATGGTCACTGGTTGACATGTAGAGTGTACACCTCACGATTGACATGTTATACAGTCATTCCTCAGCTGCATTGCAATACTGTTGCAAAGTTCAGTGCTGGAAATGCATGTGTTTGCATACGGAGGGCTGACAGGCAAGTTCAGTGGTAATAGTCTTGAGTGTATCAGCTGCACTCTGGAGTGGTTTGTATCAACTAGACCAAAGACATTTGAACAGATACAGCAGCAGTCTACCTGGACACTGTGCATCCGACTGGCTGACTTTGGGTATATATAGACAACGTAATTCTTCCTACTGTATACTCCCCATTCACCAGTTTGAACATGCAGGGAGACACCTTGTCAATAGGTTGTCACCTTTTCTTTCATGACACACATGATGAAGTACTTCTTCTGTGCTGGCCATGTGCAATATGCTTGATATCTGCTGAGATGCATGGTCTCCATGCCATAGAGGCTAAGCTAGAACTGGTCTGTCAGCACCATAATGGATTCTGGATCACTGTCTCTGCTCACCAGTATGGGGAGCAGACTGCCATAAAGAGCAGGAATGATGCTGTCATGACGCATGTGGGTAGAGTTGACTGATGCCTACCCAAAATGTGCAGTAAAAGTAGTAGGGAGTCTAAGCACTGGTGTGTCTTGGTTGTAAAATAGCAGGGTGTATCCACACACAGAAAGATCACTGCCCTCATCTCTTCAATCCCATTATTGGTAAATGTCCCCAACAATGTTGTACATGGTAATAATACATATCCTTTAACCACATAAGATGTCATCCTGAAGAGCAAGAACAGAGCAGAAGCTGTTGAGCATGGTGGACACCTTCAGTGCTGGTGATAGATAGGCTACTCCATTTAGTCATGATGAGGCAGACATCACAAAGACTTCCTAAATTCCTATGAACCTGATGCAGCCACCTCTGGAAACTCATCCTTACATCCTTACTGTGTGCCAGACAGGAGGTTGAAGGCCAGGAGGATGTGGTGGGTGGACTTTCTGATCCTGATTATGAGTTGGAGAATACAGATGTAGTTGCAAAATATACATATTGCCATGTTATTATATAATGTTACTATTATTATTATTATTAATGCCAGTTCTGTCATGCCAATGACAGTTTTCACAAACACTTTATTAAGTGAAAGATGAATATTCATCAAGTTGTTTCTATTTGTTGTTCTCCCAGAGGTCAAATGTTACCTTGACCTGACCTTTAACATGTGAGGTATGGATTCTATACATATGAAAACCAAGAAATTAGAGTACCAGGTTTTCTATACTAAGACAAGTGGATCAAATAGTGGGTAATGTAGTCACTACACTACAGTACACTATGTTGTCTCTGCCTGTAATAGATACCATTTCTAGAGATGCTACTTTTAACAACTTTTATGAAAAACATATAGTCTGAGCTTTATCCTTGCCATTTTTCAAAGACAGAGCATCAATACTAAGGGAGAATCATCGGTTTGGAGTAGAATGCTTAATTTGGATTTTGAAAACTGTGTTTTGGCATGTGATTATAGATGAAGTGATGACACACAGAAAGCTACCTCAGATGCAAGGCTCTCGCATATTTCCTAGTCCTAGGGATGTATACCTTCCCAAAAGTCAATATGAGAATCATTCCCTCCCAGATGGTACCGATGACCCCAAATTTGGGGCCCTGGCGTATTATGTCATAATTAGTCACTATATGTCACTGCCTGTAATAGAGAACAATTCTAGATATGCTAATTTTAACCACCTTACTGGACAATATATATAGTCTGAACTTTATCCCAACCATTTTTCAAAGAGATAGGATGAATAATAAGAGAGAACCATCAATTTGAAGTTGAATGTTCCATTCGGATTTTGAAAAGTTTTTTTGCATGTTATTATAAATGGAGTGATAACACACAGAAAGCTACCACAGATACAAGGCTATCACATTTTTCCTAATACTAGCGATATATACCTTCACAAAAATCACTATGAGAATCGTTCCCCCCAGATGGTACCGATGACCAAACAATGTGGAGCCATGGTTCACAGAGGATTATGTCATAATTATAGTCACTATGTTGTCACTGCCTGTAATAAAAACAATTATAGATATTCAAATGTTAACAACATTAGTGAAGAATATATAGTCTGAGCTTTATCCCAACCATTTTTCAAAGAGATGGGGTCAATATTAAGAGAGAACCATCAGTTTGAAGTAGAATGTTCCATTCGGATTTTGAAAACTGTGTTTTGGCATGTGGTTATAAAAGGAGTGATAACACACATAAAGCTACCTCCACTGCAAGGCTATCACATTTTTCCTAGTACTAGGGGTGTATACCTTCCCAAAAATCACTATGAGAATTAATCCCCCCAGATGATACCGATGACCCCATATGTACGTTGCTAGCTCACGGTCTACTGGTTATCATGTAACAAAAAGAGTCAGTGTCAAACCATGGAACCAGTACAATCAGTGCAATGCAAAGAAAAGTGACAGTGTCCACAGTGCAATCAATACAATAACTATCAAAGTGAATTATAGGTTTTGGTACATCTTTTATTCCAAGTTATATGACAGTTTACCTGGCAGAACGACCAATGTGTGTCTCATTGTAAATCCTGCACAAAGGACATGCCAAGTCCACCCAGGGAGGTGAATCTACTGTTTCCTCTCCTGCTCAGATGTCCACTATATCCTTGTAGAGGGGGAGGGAGGGGTTTGCCATTATGGCATCCAGCTTCCTCGCTGTGTGACACACATGATTTAATATATCACATTTCTCCTAATAAAATATGTCAGATATTAATATTGAAAAACTATGTAACCTATTTACTGGCTAAAATGTGTGTTAATTTTGTCGACTAAAACTATGATTAAAAATGTTCGTCGACTACCTTTTTTCACTGACAGACTACATAATGACTAAAACAAAGACTAAATATAATGACAATTTTGTCAACAAATTAAACTAGACTAAAATGTTAGGGAGGGACTAGTGGCGAAGAGATCCAGTAGAGAGCTAAAAGACACGTAATTCTATGTTTGGTTACACTCGGGTGTAGCTCTCTGAAAATAGTAGATCTACAAGCTCACGTTGATCTTGCGTTGTGAGCTTGTAGATCTGCTATTTAGCAAGCAACCATGAGTAAAATCTACAATTACGACTCTATCAAGAACCGCCTATGTGTGTGTGTGTGTGTGTGTGTGTGTGTGTGTGTGTGTGTGTGTGTGTGTGTGTGTGTGTGAGTGACACACTCACACAAACAAGCAGATGTGTGCTGCGCACACACAGACATGCATGCACGCAGGCGTGCAGTGTACACGCACACACACAGATCCACATGCGCTCTCTCTCACACACACACACACACACACACACACACACACACACACACACACACACACACACACACACACACACACACACACACACACACACACAGGATTCAAACCCTGGGCCTGGGGGAGATATTAGACTTCTGAGGCCATCAGGCTGAGGCAGTGAGTCACTCTGCTGTAGGTACATGTAATGTATGTTCATTTTTTATTTCTATATACTGTATATACTGTACACAGATTAACTCTGGCTGTTAAACATGGAATTGTTTTGTTCACTACAGGTCTGTTGGTGGAACCATCAGGGCGTCTCATTACTTACTATGAAGACCAGCTTCAACGAATGATGTACGAGACATATCTAGGTGTAACATTGGGCATAGAGCCTGAGGTCGTGTTTAAAGACATCTTCATCATGCTCTACAATGCAGACATCAATGTCACAGACATCCACATGCATCATGAGGTCAGGCAGCTGGAGAAGAATACGTCAGGAAAGGAAAAAGAAATCCAAATTGGTGAAATCTTTATAGACCCTTCTGGAAGAAACAGAAGAACGGTGCTGACCGTTGGCTGTGCAGGAATTGGAAAAACATTCCTCATACACAAATTTATCTTTGATTGGGCCAATAAATGTTTCCCCCAAAATCCACACCTTGTGTTCCCGTTAAAGTTCCGCCAGTTAAATCTGCTCAAGGGACAAAGCTATAGTTTGGCTCAGCTAATTCACAAATGCATCGAGGAAACCACATTCATTGAGGAAGATGTTCTCAATTACATCCTCAACGAATTGCAGAAATACAAGGTCAGCTCCTTCAAAGTTCTGTTTGTTCTGGACGGTTATGATGAGAATTATATGTGTCTCAATTTCATTAAAGATTTCGGCGAAATGCACATTTCCAAATCATATCCAGTGGAAGTTCTTCTAGTAAACCTCATCAAGGGGAAGCTGCTCCCCTCTGCTCAGCTCTGGATAACCTCACGACCTGCAGCAGCCCAACAGATCCCTAAGAAGTATGTCAACAAGATGACAGAAGTGCGAGGGTTCATCAGAGATGACCAGAAGAAGGAGTTCTTCATGAAGACGTTCAGCGATGACAACCAGGCCAACTCTATCTACTCACACATCAAGGAAACACCCATTCTCCTTGCGATGTGTGAAATTCCCGTCTTCTGTTGGATCCTTGCTACTGTTGTGAAGAACATGGATATGAGAGACAAGCTGCCCAAAACCCTGGTTGAGTTGTACTGCTACTTCGTGATGGGAGAGACCCAGCGGGAGACGATGAAGGATCCTGCAGTAGACGAAGCAGACAAAGAGAAGATCATGAAGGATGCAGGAGAACTTCTTCTGAAGCTGGGCAGACTGGCGTTAAGCCAACTCCAAAAAGGCAACATCATGTTCTACCAGAAAGACCTGGAAGAGAGTGGTCTGGATGTGAACAACATCTCTCTGTACTCAGGCTTCTGCACAACGTTCTTCAGAAAAGACGACGTGTTCTTCCTCCAAACGGTCTACTGCTTTGTTCATCTGAGCATCCAGGAGTTTATGGCTGCAGTCTTCCTGTTCCATAGTTTCACACAAAGGAAAATGGTGGTCCTGAAGACATTCCTGGGAGGCAGTGGTGACGGTTCCTTGTCTGACTTCCTGAGGGCTGCTATGAATAAAAACTTAGAGAGTGAGAGTGGAAACCTGGACCTCTTTACCCGCTTCCTTCATGGTCTCTCACTCGAGTCCAACCAGAGTATGTTAGGAGGACTTTTGGGTCAGAGAGGCAACTGTCCTGAGGAGATCCAGAAGGTCATCAACAACCTGAAGGAGAGGAAGAATCTCCATGCCTCTCCTGACAGATGTATCAACATCTTCCACTGTCTGATGGAGATGAAGGACCCCTCAGTAAGTCAAGGGATCCAACAGTACCTGGAGTCAGAGTACAACGGGGTAAAACTCTCTGCGCCCCAGTGTTCAGCTCTGGCTTCCATGCTGCTGATGTCAGGGAAGGTTCTGGAGATGTTGGACCTGGACAAATACAACGCAGACAAGTGGGGGCGACAGAGACTGATCCCAGCTGTGAGGAACTTCACAAAAGCCAGGTTGGTAGTCATTTGAATTTCAACATGTTTGATCACCATATACTCCTTTTATTTTACATTCATTCAAAATGAAACACACGCATGTGCACACACAGTAACAGAGAGAGACAGACAGACAGAGAGGGGGGAGAGAGAGAGAGAGAGAGAGAGAGAGAGAGAGAGAGAGAGAGAGAGAGAGAGACCCTCACTTCATGTTACATATTAATGGTTCAAACAGTAGTGATAGCATCACAGTGTTTTTATTTTTACTGAAGAAGACTCATATTGATGCATTTGTATGATCATGTTATGAAGAAATTCATCTGGACAAAAAGAAAAGTACAAGACCGCAAGTCCTCTCTACTATTTAACGCGTCCTCATTAGCTATTCTACAATGAAAACAAACTATAGGCCTACAGTATACCAAATGAGAAATGGATCATACCATTAGTGAAGAGGTGTACAGAGGGGTTGCATTCCCCAATTCCGTCATGTTGCCATTCCGACATCCCCCATTCCGACACTAACCCTAACCTCTATGGAAGTGCTGCCACTCAGACAATTAGAAGTCAATGTCGGAATGGAGAGCATCTCCCGTACAGGGTGTGGTCTTTTAAACAATGAGCTTGCTCATTAATTCGGTTTGCAAGTTTCTCTTTTACTGCCATTTAAGGATTTTTATAGTCTGCCCACTGCCATCAAAGTATCTTACCTTTGCGATTTTATAGAAAACTATCCATCCAGTATTTCCAACCGCGATCTTCAGTAAAAGACAGGCGTATCTCTCATAGAGTCGCATAAAATATCCAGCCGACCAGGCGGCACCATTACGATGTGAGAGGCTGAAGTACATCCCTCGTTTGCACCAGTTGTAAACATAGCAATAGAGAAACTAGATCCAGGGCTGAAAAAACGAAAAGAAAATGTATCATGGCTCAAGGACCAAATGTTTACATTGTTACATTTAGCATATTATGGTCTAGTTAGCGTTCACACAGAACTTTGTTGAGCGAACCAGAATATGTAAACAAGTAGCATGTGGTCGTACAGGCCGTTCATCTATTGACAGAACCTACTTTACTGTCATGAAGTGGAGCAAAAAAAAAACACTGCTGCAGAGTGTTTTGGTTGTTTTCATTATTTAATGTTTGAATTCCAATCTAATGAGAACAGTGGAAATGATATGAGCACATTTCAATTAAAGCGATAATAACATCCTCTTATTTATTTACTTGGTCATAAAAGTAGACGAGGCGATCGGGTGGCGCAGTGGTAAACTCCAGCTGCCCACCACCACGGAGGTTGTGGGCTCTAATCCACCGTGGTGCAACCGGCACCATGGAACGGAATTGGCCTGTGTTCGGGGGAGGGTAGCAGGACGGGGAGGGTGACACAGGGCATTGGGACGGCACCTGTCAGTGGAGAGTGTTGAGCGGGAGGAGTAGGGCGAAGGCTCTATGTTCTGCTGGTGGGGGCTCCTCCTCACTGGCAACAGCAGTGACAACACAGAAATGTGGGTGGGGGGGAATCAATTGGTATAACGATTAAATTGGGTAAAAATAATAAGTCGCCAAACGCATGCACATTTAATGTAGCACCATAGGGAACCTCCTTGACCGTGAACATGGTCTGATCTGTTTTGTTAATCTCAGATTTTACATTTAATCTGTAATTACAGACTTGTTGGCTGTGGCCTCGGAAAGGAACACATCAGGGTTGTGGCTTCAGCTCTCAGCTCTACTCCGTCCCATTTAAGAGAATTGGACCTGAGCGAAAACGTCTTGGGGGTTACCGCACTGGAGCACCTCTGCGCTGCACTGAAGAGTCCACACTGCTATCTGCAGATTCTCAGGTTAGATTGATTTACAATTTTTATTTTGATCAGTTCTGTTATAATAAGTGATTATGATGTAGCTATGATGGTGGTACTTTATTTGAAGAGTAATATAACACATTTTAAAGTGTAATAATTGTCAAAACATGTGTACCTGTAGTCAAAACAAAAGCCTTACATACTGAAATTTATTTCTTTCTTATTTTGGCAACACTTAAGGCCTTTTCACACAGGATCCGATTTTCAGCGCAGAGAAAATGACAATAAATGAACACATGGTGTCATTGTGAACTCTTGCACACCAGGTCTGAATTTGTCCACATTCTGACAATAATGTCCACTTTTTCCACATGGAGAATCAGACTGTGTGCAAAGGCCTTTAGGCTACTGGTAGCTGTAATGTCCTTACACTACAGCGTGTGTCTATAGGGAAGAAATGGCTGTAGGGTCCCTATTGCCCAAGGATAAGTTGGAACAATCATATTGCACATAATTTCTCTTAGTTGCCTTTCACACCTACGGTTTACCCATTAAGGACGGGAACACCTTTTTGTGTTGTTGTTGATATGTACAGTATAGCAACATCTTTTTTTAATTTCACGTATTCGGTCAAGACTTAGAATGCGTTTTTAGAATCGGCTCAGGTCTAAATGGGTTAAAAGCTTGCAATCAAGGACCAAAATGTTAACATTGTTACATTTAGCATATTATGGTCTAGTTAGCGTTCACACAGAACTTTGTTGAGCGAACCAAAATATGTAAACAAGTAGCATGTGGTCGTACAGGCCGTTCATCTATTGACAGAACCTACTTTACTGTCATAAAGTGGAGCAAAAAAAACGAAAAAAAAACACTGCTGCAGCGTGTTTTGGCCGTTTTCATTATTTAATTTTTGAATTCCAATCTAATGAGAACAGTGGAAATTATATGAGCACATTTCAATTAAAGCGATAATCACATTCTCTTATTTATTTACTGGGTCATAAAAGTAGCCGAGGCGATCGGGTGGCGCAGTGGTAAAGTCCCTGCCCACCACGAGATTGTGGGTTCTAATCCACCGTGGTGCAACCGGCTATGCTGGGTGTCTGTGCAAACACAATTGGCCTGTGTTCGGGGGAGGGTAGCAGGACGGGGAGGGTGACACAGGGCATTGGGATGGCACCTGTCAGCCGAGAGTGTTGAGCGGGAGGAGAAGGGCGAAGGCTCTACGTTCTGCCGGTGGGGGCTCCTCCTCACTGGCAACAGCAGTGACAACACAGAAATGTGGGTGGGGGGGAATCAATTGGTATAACGATTACATTGGGTAAAAATAATCAGTCGCCTAACGCATGCACATTTAATGTAGCACCATAGGGAACCTCCTTGACCGTGAACATGGTCTGATCTGTTTTGTTAATCTCAGATTTTACATTTAATCTGTAATTACAGACTTGTTGGTTGTGGCCTCGGAGAGGAACACATCAGGGTTGTAGCTTCAGCTCTCAGCTCTACTCCGTCCCATTTAAGAGAATTGGACCTGAGCAAAAACGTCTTGGGGGTTACCGCACTGGAGCTCCTCTGCGCTGCACTGAAGAGTCCACACTGCTGTCTGCAGATTCTCAGGTCAGATTGATTTACCATTTTTATTTTGATCAGTTCTGTCATAGTAAGTGATTATGATGTAGCTATGATGGTGATACTTTATTTGAAGAGTAATATAACACATTTTAAAGTGTACTAATTTGTCAAAACATGTGTACCTGTAGTCAAAACAAAAGCCTTACATATACTGAGATTCATTTCAATCTTATTTTGGCAACACTTAAGGCCTTTTCACACAGGATCCGATTTTCAGCTCAGAAAAAAATACAATAAATGAACACTCTCTGGTCTCTGGTGTCTTTAGGCTACTGGTAGCTGTAATGTCCTTACACTACAGCGTGTGTCTATAGGGAAGAATAGGCTATAGGGTCCTAGTGCCCATTCTGCCCAAGGATAAGTTGCAACAATCATATTGCACATAATTTCTCTTAGTTGCCTTTCACACCTACGGTTTACCCACCCTCTAGTTAGCGTTCACACAGAACTTTGTTGAGCGAACCAGAATATGTAAACAAGTAGCATGTGGTCGTACAGGCCGTTCATCTATTGACAGAACCTACTTTACTGTCATAAAGTGGAGCAAAAAAAACACTGCTGCAGCGTGTTTTGGTTGTTTTCATTATTTAATGTTTGAATTCCAATCTAATGAGAACAGTGGAAATGATATGAGCACATTTCAATTAAAGCGATAATAACATCCTCTTATTTATTTACTTGGTCATAAAAGTAGACGAGGCGATCGGGTGGCGCAGTGGTAAAGTCCAGCTGCCCACCACCACGGAGGTTGTGGGCTCTAATCCACTGTGGTGCAACCTGCTATGCTGGGTGTCTGTGCAAACACAATTGGCCTGTGTTCGGGGGAGGGTAGCAGGACGGGGAGGGTGACACAGGGCATTGGGACGGCACCTGTCAGTGGAACGATTAAATTGGGTAAAAAAAATTATAAGTCGCCAAACGTATGCACATTTAATGTAGCACCATAGGGAACCTCCTTGACCGTGAATGGTCTGATCTGTTTTGTTAATCTCTGATTTTACATTTAATCTGTAATTACAGACTTGTTGGCTGTGGCCTCGGAAAGGAACACATCAAGGTTGTGGCTTCAGCTCTCAGCTCTACTCCGTCCCATTTAAGAGAATTGGACCTGAGCGAAAATGTCTTGAGGGTTCCTGCCCTGGAGCTTCTCTGCGCTGCACTGAAGAGTCCACACTGCTGTCTGCAGGTTCTCAGGTCAGATTGATTTACTTTATTTTTATTTTGTTCAGTTCTGTTATAATATTGTGATTATGATGTAGCTATGATGGTGGTACTTTATTTGAAGAGTAATATAACACATTTTAAAGTGTAATAATTGTCAAAACATCTGTACCTGTAGTCAAAACAAAAGCTTTAGATACTGAGATTAATTTAATTCTTATTTTGGCAACACTTAAGGCCTTTTCACACAGGATCCGATTTTCAGCGCAGAAAAAATTACAATAAATGAACACATAGTGTCTCTGTGACCTCATGCACACCAGGTCTGAATTTGTCCACATTCTGACAATAATGTCCACTTTTTCCACATGGAGAATCAGACTGTGTGCAAAGGCCTTTAGGCTACTGGTAGCTGTAATGTCCTTACACTACAGCGTGTGTCTATAGGGAAGAAATGCCTGTAGGGTCCTAGTGCCCAAGGATAAGTTGGAACAATCATATTGCACATAATTTCTCTTAGTTGCCTTTCACACCTACGGTTTACCCATTAAGGACGGGAACACCTTTTTGTGTTGTTGTTGATACAGTATGTACAGTATAGCAACATCTTTTTTTAATTTTACATTTTCGGTCAAGACTTAGAATGCGTTTTTAGAATCGGCTCAGGTCTAAAGTGAGTGTGAACCAAAATATGAAAACAAATGGCGGTCCTTACTGGGTAGGCTACAGGCCGTCCATCTAATGATAGAACATTTCTTCACTCCACTGTCAGTGGAGCAACAGCAGCAGCGTGTTGTGGTCATTTTCATTTCACTGTATTCCAATCAAATAAGAACAGCAGAAAATGATGAGCACATTTCAATTAAACATGTTAATCCCGTCCTCTTATTTACTTGGTCAAAAAGTAGCCAAACGCTCGCACATTTCATGTAGCACCATAGGGAACCTCCTTGACAGTGAACATGGTCTGATCTGTTTTGTTAATCTCTGATTTTACATTTAATATGTAATTACAGACTTGCTGGTTGTGGCCTCAAAGATGAACATATCGAGGTTGTGGCTTCAGCTCTCAGCTCTACTCCGTCCCATTTAAGAGAATTGGACCTGAGCCAAAACCTCTTGAGGGTTTCTGGACTGGAGATCCTCTGTGCTGCACTGAAGAGTCCACACTGCTGTCTGCAGGTTCTCAGGTCAGATGATTGACAAGTGTGTGTGCGTGCGTGCGGTGCGTGCGGTGCGTGCGTGCGGTGAGTGCGTGCGTGCGTGCGTGCGTGCGTGCGTGCGTGTGGGTGGGTGCGCGTTTGCAAGTAGTCAGGGAAAAGATGTGTGTGTGTGTGTGTGGCGGGGGGGGGGGGGGGGAGGGGGGGGGGGCGCTCTGCTCAACTTTAATACTTTAAACGATGCTGAATTTTAATAGATGCTCAACTTTAATACTTTAATAGATGCTGCATTTTAATAGATGCTCAGCTTTAATAGATGCTTGTAAGCATGCTCTCTATCCAGGAATTGTTTATACTTGTCCTGTGGCCGGGGGTACAGTACACAGTATATGAGGGATTGAATGTAGGAGTTTCAGAAGTAATGTTGGAGAACCCAGACCGGTGCCCGTTGGGCAGAATAGTCAGAATTTTTGATCAGAATCTATTGAGAGGATTGCCCCTTGAGATGCAGCATCTCATTTTAGAGGAGGTCCTAAACACATACAGTAACATTACATTCAGTACAAAAACACATGACTAGACACACAAAAAAACACTACATTCAGTACAAAAACATATGACTAGGACATTACATACAATGTAAACACACAACACGTCACCATTGACGTCCAGCTGTGCAATACCTGTCTGTGATGTAGGCATTGTTTCAGCATGCGCCTGTTACCATGGTGGCAACACGGTTTAGTTTCAGTGATGTCAGTGTGGCCGGCTAGGTGTGAGCTTGTGGGGCCACCGTACCAGCGTTTCCCACTTCCGCATTCCATTCAATCAAGTTTGATTGATTGATTGAAGGCTTTATTAGAAGTTTGCATAGGAAAATGTACAGATTCATGACGGTACAGTTCACTGGTACAAGGTCTACTAAAAGGAGATCCATGAAAAGACTAAGCTTATTTCAACAGTTGACTAACAGTTGACTACTTTTCAACAGTTGACTACTTAAAGCTCAGTCAGCAGCCCAAACACAATGCTGGGTGGTGTGGTGGCTGCAGGGTGTCGAGACCTGGGGTCTTTATGTGTTTTTGGAGCTGTGTGAAACACAGGCTCCCTATACGTGGCTGTGTGGGTCTGTCTGTCTGTCTGTGTGTGTCTGTGTGTCTGTGTGTGTGTGTGTATGTAGCCTGAACTTCCTAAACTTCGGCACGCTACTAGTCCCACAGTTTTGCCACCACACACTCGCGCCATATGTCAAATCGACCGGCTTACTCGGGAGTCGTGGGCTATTACTTTTCTAAGAGAAAGGTTCTATAGTTTAATTGATATTAATTTATTAGTGAATTAATTTTCCCCATTGACTTATAATGGGAATCGCAAAAACTCACATTCAATTATTTGTCTCTCGCAAACCATAGGGGCTAGAGTTTCAAGACTTGGAGAGGAGGTTCATAATGATTTCAAGGATTAAATAAAAAATAATTGTGTCATTTGGCCGCATGGTGGCGCCATAACACCCCACTTTACGTTTTGGCCTGTAACTCTTGAACCGTAGGTCGGAAAATTAAAAATATTTTTTCCCTGGATTCCTTGGGTCATGACGCATCTCCCCATATAGGCCACGCCCATTTGCGCCATGATAGATTTTCCGCCATCTTGAATTTTCTCCAAAACACACTTTTTGCTCCTTTTCCTACATATTTTCTTCAAATGTCACAAAAATCGGTACACATGATCCACACACACACACACACACACACACACACACACACACACACACACACACACACACACACACACACACACACACACACACACACACACACACACACACAGCTCCACTTCACACGGGTGTGATTTTTATGTCCATGCCTGGCTTGAGTGCAGTGCTGGGACGATCAAACAGAGTCCATGTTTCCCTTGTCCATGGGGATCATTCAGAATCAGATTGAGTCACCAATACTGCTGTTTTGTTTCATTTAGAGTTTATGGTTTTGTTTCTTTGTTTTGAGCCATTTCTAGTGTTTTAATATTTATTTATTTTCTTTGTTTCCCCCCATAATACAATACAGTACTTAATGCTGGGCACTGAGAGGAACAGCCAGGCTGTCTTCAGGGGGTTGCTATAGGACACTTAATATAAACCCCCCTGTTCAGTTCTGCTGTTTCCTCTGCCCCTCCAGCCTTTAGATAAAGCTGTTCATTATTTGATTATATTGTTGCCTGATATCGAATGTATCCCACTGAAGTTCTTATTGATTATGGCTTATTTTATTATTGATTGCTATTAAAGTCTTAACTATTTCCTGACAAAGTTAAATAAAAACCCTCTTGTGTATGGGGGAAACTTCTAGTCTCAAACCTTGTTGCGATCTTGTTTGTGGGGAACCCAAAGTTTACACTGTATTGAGTATTTCAATTCCTCGATTTTCTCGAGGTGGCGTTGTCTGGTTGGTAACTTGATTAATGCGAAGCAGCACCAGGTCACATCAGCATGCAGACAGATGGCAGACATTATCTCCAAATTTGGGCAGCATTTTGGATATGGTTGATATGGTAACAAATGTATGTAGTCTTTTTGCAGAGATACCACATTTAAAACCTAAACACCTCTGATTACAAAGGTTGCATGTGTTTTGGAAACTGTCATCCCCTAGTTTTGAATGCTATTATTTATATTCATGTTAATCCTTAATGGTTGTGATTATTCACTGCAGTAATACAGTTTTCACAAGATGGCCACCCTTGAAAGTAGTAGAAAGTAAAAATAAGAAGGTATTGGCATCATATATCAAGTACTAAAGTAAAATTACTCACACATTTTAAAACACAATAATTTGTCAAAATGTCTATAATGCACACTCTGTAGTACAGCAAGTGTTGGATTTGGTTGGGAACCTCCTTGACAGTGAACATGGTCTGGTCTGTTTTGTTCATCTCAGATTTTACATTTCTAATCTGTAATTACAGACTTGTTGGCTGTGACCTCAGAAAGGAAGACACTGAGGTTGTGGCTTCAGCTCTCAACTCTACTCCGTCCCATTTAAGAGAATTGGACCTGAGCGAAAACGTCTTGGGGGGTTCCGGACTGGAGCTCCTCTGCGCTGCACTGAAGAGTCCACACTGCTGTCTGCAGATTCTCAGGTCAGATTGTTTTACCATTTTTATTTCAATCAGTTCTGTTATAGTAAGTGATTAATGTAGTTATGATGGTGGTACTTTATTTGAAGAGTGTGGATAAGGTTGATATCATGGTAACCCACACTGACCATAATATCGATAAGATACAAGTGACTAATGTATGTACGGTAGTCTCAAAACCTCCACCGGCTGTCACGTCACGTTACACTATTGCCCCTACTCTTATCTCTGCCACCGTTGCCCTTATCCATGCCAAACTTTGCACACACACTCATTGGGTGGCAAATCACAACCTCCGCCCCTCATTTCGGACATGGTCCTCTTCTTGCGCCACCATCAGGCTAATTTTTGCAAAACACATTTTTGAACACTGCTCCTTATACTTGCCCTAAAATCACGCAAAGCGGTACACAGTATCTCTAAAGTCATCAACATGGATCTGTCCCATTTCCCATATACCCTCCTGATTGGCTACGATTGCCTTCTAAAGTTTGTGTATGCGACCTGCCGGTCGCTTATTTCTTGATTAGGGAGCCTTACTGGTGTATGCAGTCTTTTTGCAGAGATACCACATAAAAAAATAAAAAATAAACTAAACACCTCTGATTACAATGTGAGTGTTTGCATGTGTTTTGTCAAACTGTCATCACCTAGTTTTGAATGGTATTTATATTCATGTTTAGCCTTAATGGTTGTGATTATTCACTGCAGTAATACAGTTTTCACAAGATGGCCACCCTTGAAAGGTTGTTCAGATACAAAGGTGACCATGTTTACTCACTTGAGTAAAAGTAAGAAGGTATTGGCATCATATATTAAGTACCAAAGTAAAATCACTCACACATTTTAAAACACATTAATTTGTCAAAATTTCTATAATGCACACTCTGTAGTACAGCAAGTGTTGGATTTGGTTGGGAACCTCCTTGACAGTGAACATGGTCTGATCTGTTTTGTTCATCTCAGATTTTACACTAAATCTGTAATTACAGACTTGTTGGCTGTGACCTCAGAAAGGAAGACACTGAGGTTGTGGCTTCAGTTCTCAACTCTACTCCGTCCCATTTAAGAGAATTGGACCTGAGCGAAAACGTCTTGGGGGGTTCCGGACTGGAGCTCCTCTGCGCTGCACTGAAGAGTCCACACTGCTGTCTGCAGATTCTCAGGTCAGATTGTTTTAGGGACATAAAGACATTTATGGAGGGGGGTCACTGGAGGAAATGTATATGCCCTGATATAAAATGCTATGACCCTCCCTCTGTATGTGGGAAAAAATCAGTGGCCCTCCCCAACCAAAAAAAGAAAAGAAGATGGCCCTCCCCTAAAACATAACATTTTATACATGAGTAAAATGATCCCTAAAAACATAAACTTATTCATAAACGCAACTGCAGTAATAATAGCACTATATACGAGAACATGAATAAAGCAAATTCACCTCCCCCTATGAGACTCGAACCCACAGGACGAATGGATCGTTAGCACAGTGACTAATGCACTGAGCTATCTTCACAGATAACATTTTAGTGAATAAAAGTGAACTCTAGAACTTAAGCTACCACTTCTTTATCATATGATGTTACAGGACTTAGGAGAAGGCTATGAATGTTTAATCTGTAAACTCACCGCTTCATCTATCTGTCTGGGAAATTTTATACGCAAATGTGAAAGTGAAGAAAAATGCTTTCCATTGGAACACTGCCATCCTTTAAGATGATCCACTGCCGGCCGAACTTAACCCTATATATTAAAACAGGGATGCCATATGTTTCATCAATGAGACTATCCCTAAAAGATTCCCGTTGTGGTGGAGAAAGAAAAAAAGACGAAAAAACCTCGAAGCCAAAATCAAAATCCAAACAGCCACACACACGCAATTCCAGTAGGACTTGCCTAACCCCTCTGATCTTCTTGTTGTCCGTGCTCTTCTCTAATTTAGTTTCGAGTCTGACAAGACTCTCCTCAGCAGAGAGGGTCTGCAGCGAAGCTCTTAAATTGTGATCCAAGTAACTTTTAGTACGCACATTTGTTCTCTTGATGTTGTAAGACGCCATGTTTGTTGTGTTCTGAACTTTTCCCTCTGACTAAAAGTATTGTCGCTGCCAGGAAGAGCGTCAGTGATTGGCCAGAAACTGCACACGCCTACTGGCTGGATAGGCCAAGCTAAATGATTGACACATAGAAGGAACAATGGGAAAGGCTCAATAGCCCAGCTGTTGGGAAAAACCAAGATAAGCAACGGAGGGGTGTCAATGACTATTGTTGTACTATTATTCAGGAAAGCTGTAAAGAAAATATGCATATAAAATCCGGGCTCATTTTAAAAATAAAAATTGGATGACCCTCCCTTGGACTCAAAGTAAAATTTGATGACCCTCCCTCAAACTAAAACTAAAAAGACATGACCCTCCCCTATTTTCCTCCAGTGACCCCCCTCCATAAATTTCTCTAGGTCCCTTACCATTTTTATTTCAATCAGTTCTGTTATAGTAAGTGATTAATGTAGTTATGATGGTGGTACTTTATTTGAAGAGTGTGGATAAGGTTGATATCATGGTAACCCACACTGTCCATAATATCGATAAGATACAAGTGACTAATGTATGTAGTCTCAAAGTCTCTCCGTCTGTCGGTCACGTCACGTTACACTATTTCCCCTACTCTTATCTCACAATGTGAGTGGTTGCATGTGTTTCGTCAAACTGTCATCACCTAGTTTTGAATGGTATTTATATTCATGTTAATTCTTAATGGTTGTGAGTATTCATTGCAGTAATACAGTTTTCACTAGATGGCCACCCTTGAAAGATACAAAGATGACCATGTTTTCCTCCCCAGCGTTTACTCACTCGAGTAAAAGTTAAAAAAAAAAAGTATTGGCATCAAAATATACAATATACAAAACTAAAATAACAATTTTCATAATTTGTCAAAATGTGTGTAGTTTGCCTATAATGAACACCCTGTGGTACACAAAGCTTTGCATTTACATACTGACAATAATTTCAGTCTTATTTTGGCACCAATTGTTTTGTTTTCTTCTTTTTTTCAACTCAGTAGTCAGGCCAGTAGTCGAAACCTTGAGAGCTCCTTTAATAGAAGGTTCTCTATCCAGGAATTATTAATATTAGTTTTTAATACCCCCCCACCCCCCCTTCTCTTCCTCTCTCTCTCTCTCTCTCTCTCTCTCTCTCTCTCTCTCTCTCTCTCTTCATCTTGTTGGATTCCTCATTTAGACTGAAGGGCTGCGGCTTGTCAGAGAGACGCTGTGAAGTTCTAGCCTCCGCTCTAACTTCTAATCCCTCCCTCCATCTGAGAGAATTGGACATCAGTCTCAACATGGTGAATGAGTCAGGAATGAAGATGCTGCTCTCTGCTGGACTGAAGAATCTCCAGTGAGTAGAGTTGGAGACCTATTTTCCGGGAGAACCCACTTTGCGGGTAACGTTTGCGTGTGGGGGTGTCATCACTATTTCACTATTTTCAGTTATGTGCAACATGCAACGCTGCCCCTTAACACCTGCACTACCTGTAGGATAATTCTCCATCTCCATGCCTCTCCTGACAGATGTATCAACATCTTCCAGCGTCCACTGAAGGATGCCTCAGTAAGTCAGGGGATCCAACAGTACCTGGAGTCAGAGAGCAGATCAGGGGTGGAACTCTCTGCGCCCCAGTGTTCAGCTCTGGCCTCCATGCTGCAGACGACAGAGAAGGTTCTGGAGGTGTTCGACCTGGACACATACACAAACCAGAGGGAGCGACATAGACTCATCCCAGCTGTGAGGAACTGCACAACAGCCAGGTTAGCAGTCATTTCAACATGTTAGATCACCATTCAGTCATATACTCCTTTGGTTCATTCATTCATTCATTGAATATTTTATTAGGCCAAAATTAAGAACAGTAGGCTACAAGTATAGGCTACATTTAGTACAGTACAAGTACAGTTAAACACCCTGCCTAAAAGGAACACCCCAAATAAGTCCTTTACGGTCTTGTTTACGTCGGAGGTCTTCAATTCATGGACATAACAAATAGCAAAAAAAAACAAAAAAAAAACATTCAAATATCATTGCAATTATAAAACACTATATGTACAGTACCTGCTAAGCTCACTTCTCGCCCGTCTATGGAAGAAGTGATAGATAGTATTTTCGAAACATTATTTTTATTTTAGTGTCCGTTTTTCAAGAAAAAGTTGACTATAGCTCCTTTAAGGCGGCTTTGACACCTAAGGTTTGCTTAATACAGTAGGTTCCAATCAAGGACCAAATGTTTACATTGTTACATTTAACATAATTGTCGGGTTAGAGTTCACACAGAACTTTGTTAAGCGAACCAAAATATGTAACAAATGGCATGCGGTCATACAGGCCGTTCACTGTCATATAGAGTGAAGCAACAGCAACAGTGATCGTTTGCATTATTTAATGTTTGTATTAAAATCAAATAAGAACAGTGGAAAGTTATGAGTACATTTCAATTAAATATGTGTTAATCACGTCCTCTTATTTGCTTGATCAGAAAAGTAGCCAAACACTCGCACATTTCATGTAGCACCATAGGGAACCTCCTTGACAGTGAACATGGTCTGATCTGTTTTGTTCATCTCTGATTTTACAACTTGCGTTTTTAGAATCGGCTCAGGTCTAAATGGGTTAAAAGCTTGCAATCAAGGACCAAAATGTTAACATTGTTACATTTTGCACGGAATTGTGTTAAGTGAACCAAAATATGAAAACAAATGGCGGTCCTTACTGGGCAGGCTACAGGCCGTCCATCTAATGATAGAACATTTCTTCACTCCACTGTCAGTGGAGCAACAGCAGCAGCGTGTTGTGGTCATTTTCATTTCACTGTATTCCAATCAAATAAGAACAGCAGAAAATGATGAGCACATTTCAATTAAACATGTTAATCCCGTCCTCTTATTTACTTGGTCAAAAAGTAGCCAAACGCTCGCACATTTCATGTAGCACCATAGGGAACCTCCTTGACAGTGAACATGGTCTGATCTGTTTTGTTAATCTCTGATTTTACATTTAATATGTAATTACAGACTTGCTGGTTGTGGCCTCAAAGATGAACATATCGAGGTTGTGGCTTCAGCTCTCAGCTCTACTCCGTCCCATTTAAGAGAATTGGACCTGAGCCAAAACCTCTTGAGGGTTTCTGGACTGGAGATCCTCTGTGCTGCACTGAAGAGTCCACACTGCTGTCTGCAGGTTCTCAGGTCAGATGATTGACAAGTGTGTGTGTGTGCGTGCCTGCGGTGCGTGCGTGCGTGCGTGCGGTGAGTGCGTGCGTGCGTGCGTGCGTGCGTGCGTGCGTGCGTGTGGGTGGGTGCGCGTTTGCAAGTAGTCAGGGAAAAGATGTGTGTGTGTGTGTGGCGGGGGGGGGGGGGGGGGGGGAGGGGGGGGGGCGCTCTGCTCAACTTTAATACTTTAAAACGATGCTGAATTTTAATAGATGCTCAACTTTAATACTTTAATAGATGCTGCATTTTAATAGATGCTCAGCTTTAATAGATGCTTGTAAGCATGCTCTCTATCCAGGAATTGTTTATACTTGTCCTGTGGCCGGGGGTACAGTACACAGTATATGAGGGATTGAATGTAGGAGTTTCAGAAGTAATGTTGGAGAACCCAGACCGGTGCCCGTTGGGCAGAATAGTCAGAATTTTTGATCAGAATCTATTGAGAGGATTGCCCCTTGAGATGCAGCATCTCATTTTAGAGGAGGTCCTAAACACATACAGTAACATTACATTCAGTACAAAAACACATGACTAGACACACAAAAAAACACTACATTCAGTACAAAAACATATGACTAGGACATTACATACAATGTAAACACACAACACGTCACCATTGACGTCCAGCTGTGCAATACCTGTCTGTGATGTAGGCATTGTTTCAGCATGCGCCTGTTACCATGGTGGCAACACGGTTTAGTTTCAGTGATGTCAGCATGCAGACAGATGGCGGACATTATCTCCAAATTTGGGCAGCATTTCAGCATGCGGCTGTTACCATGGTGGTGACACTGTTTATATCAGTGATGTCAGCATGCTCATCTCCAAATTTGGCCTTTAGGGCCCTTTAGGCGAGGTCGCATATTACACTGACAGGTCTTACTAGTATGTGTTTAATACCCCCCCCCCCCCCCCTCTCTCTCTCTCTCTCTTCATTTAGACTGAAGAGCTGCGGGTTGTCAGAAAGATGCTGTGAAGTTCTGGCCTCAGCTCTATCTTCTAATTCCTCCCTCTCTCTGAGAGAATTGGACCTCAGTCTCAACACGGTGAAGTCCGGAATGAATATGCTGCTCTCTGCTGGATTGAAGAATCTGGAGATTCTCAGGTCAGATTAATGTAGCATTTTTATTTGTTATATTAAGTGATTATAATGTAGTTAAGATGGTGGTACTTCATTTGAGTGTGGATATGGTTGATATGGTAACTAATGTATGTACCCGTATTTTCCGGACTATAAGGTGCACTTAAAAGCCTTTAATTTTCTCAAAAAACTACAGTGCGCCTTATAGTCCAGTGTGCCTTATATATGGATCATTCATTGACATTGACATTCCCTTTAGCACAGCTCCATCTGTTGGATGCATAACGCAACGGTAGCGTCTATTATGTGCGCCTTATAGTCCGGTGCGCCTTATATATGAAAACAGTTCGAAAATAGACCATTCATTGACAGTGCGCCTTATAGTCCGGTGCACCTTATAGTCCGGAAAATACGGTAGTCTTTTTGCAGAGATACCACATTTAAAACCTAAACACCTCTGATTACAAAGGTTGCATGTGTTTTGGAAACTGTCATCCCCTAGTTTTGAATGCTATTATTTATATTCATGTTAATCCTTAATGGTTGTGATTATTCACTGCAGTAATACAGTTTTCACAAGATGGCCACCCTTGAAAGTAGTAGAAAGTAAAAATAAGAAGGTATTGGCATCATATATCAAGTACCAAAGTAAAATTACTCACACATTTTAAAACACAATAATTTGTCAAAATGTCTATAATGCACACTCTGTAGTACAGCAAGTGTTGGATTTGGTTGGGAACCTCCTTGACAGTGAACATGGTCTGGTCTGTTTTGTTCATCTCAGATTTTACATTTCTAATCTGTAATTACAGACTTGTTGGCTGTGACCTCAGAAAGGAAGACACTGAGGTTGTGGCTTCAGCTCTCAACTCTACTCCGTCCCATTTAAGAGAATTGGACCTGAGCGAAAACGTCTTGGGGGGTTCCGGACTGGAGCTCCTCTGCGCTGCACTGAAGAGTCCACACTGCTGTCTGCAGATTCTCAGGTCAGATTGTTTTACCATTTTTATTTCAATCAGTTCTGTTATAGTAAGTGATTAATGTAGTTATGATGGTGGTACTTTATTTGAAGAGTGTGGATAAGGTTGATATCATGGTAACCCACACTGACCATAATATCGATAAGATACAAGTGACTAATGTATGTACGGTAGTCTCAAAACCTCCACCGGCTGTCACGTCACGTTACACTATTGCCCCTACTCTTATCTCTGCCACCGTTGCCCTTATCCATGCCAAACTTTGCACACACACTCATTGGATGGCAAATCACAACCTCCGCCCCTCATTTCGGACATGGTCCTCTTCTTGCGCCACCATCAGGCCAATTTTTGCAAAACACATTTTTGAACACTGCTCCTTATACTTGCCCTAAAATCACGCAAAGCGGTACACAGTATCTCTAAAGTCATCAACATGGATCTGTCCCATTTCCCATATACCCTCCTGATTGGCTACGATTGCCTTCTAAAGTTTGTGTATGCGACCTGCCGGTCGCTTATTTCTTGATTAGGGAGCCTTACTGGTGTATGCAGTCTTTTTGCAGAGATACCACATAAAAAAATAAAAAATAAACTAAACACCTCTGATTACAATGTGAGTGTTTGCATGTGTTTTGTCAAACTGTCATCACCTAGTTTTGAATGGTATTTATATTCATGTTAAATTTTAATGGTTGTGAGTATTCATTGCAGTAATACAATTTTCACTAGATGGCCACCCTTGAAAGATACAAAGGTGACCATGATTTCCTCCCCAGCGTTTACTTACTCGAGTAAAAGTTTTTTTTTTTAAAGTATTGGCATCAAAATATACCGGTACAATCAAACAATTTTCATAATTTGTCAAAATGTGTGTAGTCTTCCTATAATGAACACCCTGTGGTACAGAAAGCTTTGCATTTACATACTGACAATAATTTCAACTGACAATAATGTCTTATTTTAGCACCAATCTTTTTTCAACTCAGTAGTCAGGCCAGTAGTCGAAACCTTGAGAGCTCCTTTAATAGAAGGTTCTCTATCCAGGAATTATTAATATTAGTTTTTAATACCCCCCCACCCCCCCTTCTCTTCCTCTCTCTCTCTCTCTCTCTCTCTCTCTCTCTCTCTCTCTCTCTCTCTCTCTCTCTCTCTCTCTCTCTTCATCTTGTTGGATTCCTCATTTAGACTGAAGGGCTGCGGCTTGTCAGAGAGACGCTGTGAAGTTCTAGCCTCAGCTCTAACTTCTAATCCCTCCCTCCATCTGAGAGAATTGGACATCAGTCTCAACATGGTGAATGAGTCAGGAATGAAGATGCTGCTCTCTGCTGGACTGAAGAATCTCCAGTGAGTAGAGTTGGAGACCTATTTTCCGGGAGAACCCACTTTGCGGGTAACGTTTGCGTGTGGGGGTGTCATCACTATTTCACTATTTTCAGTTATGTGCAACATGCAACGCTGCCCCTTAACACCTGCACTACCTGTAGGATAATTCTCCATCTCCATGCCTCTCCTGACAGATGTAACAACATCTTCCAGCGTCCACTGAAGGATGCCTCAGTAAGTCAGGGGATCCAACAGTACCTGGAGTCAGAGAGCAGATCAGGGGTGGAATTCTCTGAGCCCCAGTGTTCAGCTCTGGCCTCCATGCTGCAGACGACAGAGAAGGTTCTGGAGGTGTTCGACCTGGACACATACACAAACCAGAGGGAGCGACATAGACTCATCCCAGCTGTGAGGAACTGCACAACAGCTAGGTTAGCAGTCATTTCATGTTAGATCACCATTCAGTCATATACTCCTTTCGTTCATTCATTCATTCATTGAATATTTTATTAGGCCAAAATTAAGAACAGTAGGCTACAAGTATAGGCTACATTTAGTACAGTGCAAGTACAGTTAAACACCCTGCCTAAAAGGAACACCCCAAATGAGTCCTTTACGGTCTTGTTTACGTCGGAGGTCTTCAATTCATGGACATAACAAATAGCAAAAAAACGAACAAAAAAACATTCAAATATCATTGCAATTATAAAACACTATATGTACAGTACATGCTAAGCTCACTTCTCGCCCGTCATTGGAAGAAGTGATAACTACCTCTGCTTCTGGCCGCCTGAAAGGTGCATTAGCATCGGGCCGACAATGTTTATGTAAACAAAGTCGGCCTGACAATGGCCAAAATGATTATTTTACAATTATTTTATACTTTTTGTGGTCATTTTTGAATAGAAACACATATATGAAGCTTGATCTTTTTTATAAAATATTTTCGAAACATTATTTTTATTTTAGTGTCTGTTTTTCAAGAAAAAGTTGACTATAGCTCCTTTAAGGTGGCTTTGACACCTAAGGTTTAATACAGTAGGTTCCAATCAAGGACCAAATGTTTACATTGTTACATTTAACATATTATTGTCGGGTTAGAGTTCACACAGAACTTTGTTAAGCAAACCAAAATATGTAACAAATGGCATGCGGTCATACAGGCTGTGCATCTATTGATAGAACATTTCTTCACTGTCATATAGAGTGGAGCAACAGCAACAGTGATCGTTTGCATTATTTAATGTTTGTATTAAAATCAAATGAGAACAGTGGAAAATTATGAGTACATTTCAATTAAATATGTGTTAATCACGTCCTCTTATTTATTTGCTTGATCAGAAAAGTAGCCAAACACTCGCACATTTCATGTAGCACCATAGGGAACCTCCTTGACAGTGAACATGGTCTGATCTGTTTTGTTCATCTCTGATTTTACATTTAATCTGTAATTACAGACTTGTTGGCTGTTACCTCAAAGATGAACATATCGAGGTTGTGGCTTCAGCTCTCGGCTATACTCCGTCCCATTTAAGAGAATTGGACCTGAGCCAAAACCCCTTGATGCTTTCCGGGCTGGAGATCCTCTGTGCTGCACTGAAGAGTCCACACTGCTGTCTGCAGATTCTCAGGTCAGATTGATTTACCATTTTTATTTTGATCAGTTCTGTTATAGTAAGTGATTATGATGTAGCTATGATGGTGGTACTTTATTTGAAGAGTAATATAACACATTTTAAAGTGTAATAATTTGTCAAAACGTGTACCTGTAGTCAAAACAAAAGCGTTACATACTGAGATTCATTGCAATCTTATTTTGGCAACACTTAAGGCCTTTTCACACAGGATCCGATTTTCAGCGCAGAGAAAATGACAATAAATGAACACATGGTGTCTCTATGACCTCATGCACACCGGGTCTGAATTTGTCCACATTCTGACAATAATGACGTGCAAAGGCCTTTAGGCTACTGGTAGCTGTAATGTCCTTACACTACAGCGTGTGTCTATAGCCCTAGTCAAAAAATCCTATAGGATTCTGATAGAAAAATCCTTTAGAAAATCCCATTAAGAATCCTATAAGAATCCTTTACAGTTTTGGAACAGATCCTATTGGATATTTTCTTATAGGATAATAATCCTTTCGAAAATCCCATTAAGAATCCCATTTACAGTTTTGGAACAGATCCTATTGGATATTTTCTTATAGGATAATAATCCTTTAGAAAATCCCATTAAGAATCCCATAAGAATCCTTTACAGTTTTGGAACAGATCCTATTGGATATTTTCTTATAGGATAATCCTATAAGAAAATGCAAGCGTCAGACACTACACACCACCCACCAACAGGGGGTGGTGTTGTGCAGACTGATTTATCAGGCTATCAGTGTTTAGACATACAGTATTAGATTATGACATTATCATTGACATCGTGAGTGAGATTCAAACTTACTACCTCCGGTGCTTGAATCCTGCCCTGATCCTCTGCGCCACAGCTCCTGATAATAAGGATGGGTTTTTGGTCCTATTTGACATTTTATAGGATCCAATGGGATTTCCCCTACAAAATCCTATTGGATTTTTTCTTATAGGATTATTATCCTATAAGAAAATATCCAATAGGATCTGTTCCAAAACTGTAAAGGATTCTTATAGGATTCTTAATGGGATTTTCTAAAGGATTTTTCTATCCTATTGGATTTTTTTCTTATAGGATTATTATCCTATAAGGATCCTATTGTACTTTACAGAGTTAGATATAACCCAATAGGATCCTATTGGAACTTTACAAAATCCAATAGGATTTTGCAAAGTTCCAATAGGATCTATTGGACTTTCCAAAGTTAGATATAACCCAATAGGATCCTATTGGAACTTTGCAAAATCCTTTTGCAAAGTTCCAATAGGATCCTATTGGACTTTCCAGAGTTAGATATAACCCAATAGGATCCTATTGGAACTTTACAAAATCCAATAGGATTTTGCAAAGTTCCAATAGGATCATATTGGACTTTCCAAAGTTAGATATAACTCAATAGGATCCTATTGGAACTTTGCAAAATCCAATAGGATTTTGCAAAGTTCCAATAGGATCCTATTGGACTTTCCAAAGTTAGATATAACCCAATAGGATCCTATTGGACTTTCCAAAGTTAGATATAACCCAATAGGATCCTATTGGAACTTTGCAAAATCCTATAGGATTTTCTAAATCCTATAGGATCATATTGGAAATTTCGAAGATCCTATAGGATTTTTTGACTAGGGAGGGAAGAAATGGCTGTAGGGTCCTAGTGCCCAAGGATAAGTTGGAACAATCATATTGCACATAATGTCTCTTAGTTGCCTTTCACACCTACGGTTTACCCATTAAGGACGGGAACACCTTTTTGTGTTGTTGTTGATGTGTACAGTATAGCAACATCTTTTTTTTATTTTGCGTTTTCGGTCAAGACTTAGAATGCGTTTTTAGAATCGGCTCAGGTCTAAATGGGTTAAAAGGTTCCAATCAAGGACCAAGATGTTAACATTGTTACATTTTGCACAGAATTGTGTTAAGTGAACCAAAATATGAAAACAAATGGCAGTCCTTACTGGGTAGGCTACAGGCCGTCCATCAAATGATAGAACATTTCTTCACTCCACTGTCAGTGGAGCAACAGCAGCAGCGTGTTGTGGTCATTTTGATTTCACTGTATTCCAATCAAATAAGAACAGCAGAAAATGATGAGCACATTTCAATTAAACATGTTAATCCCGTCCTCTTATTTACTTGGTCAGAAAAGTAGCCAAACGCTCGCACATTTCATGTAGCACCATAGGGAACCTCCTTGACAGTGAACATGGTCTGATCTGTTTTGTTAATCTCTGATTTTACATTTAATCTGTAATTACAGTCTTGCTGGTTGTGACCTCAGAGATAAACACATCAAGGTTGTAGCTTCAGCTCTCAGCTCTACTTCGTCCCATTTAAGAGAATTGGACCTGAGCAAAAACGTCTTGGGGGATTCCGCACTGGAGCCCCTCTGCGCTGCACTGAATAGTCCACCCTGCTGTCTGCAGGTTCTCAGGTCAGATTGATTTACTATTTTTATTTTGATCAGTTCTGTTATAGTAGTGATTATGATGTAGTTATGATGGTGGTACTTTGAAAGCTGTGGATAAGGTTGATATCATGGTAACCCACACTGACCATAACAGCCTTACATAACATTGATAAGATGCAGTGACTAATGTATGTGGTCTTTTTGCCGAAACACTGTACCACATTTAAAACCTAAACACCTCTGATTACAATGTGAGTGGTTGCATGTGTTTTGTCAAACTATCATCCCCTAGTTTTCCATGGTATTTATATCAATGTTAATTCTAATGGGTGTGAGTATTCATTGCAGTAAACGTTTACTGTTAAGCCAAGATCAGTGGTGTAAAGTAACTAAGTGCATTTACTTAAGTACTGTATTTAAGTACACTCTTGAGGTATTTGCACTTTACTTTTGTGTTTCCAATCTCCAATACTTCTACTCCATTACATCCCACTACATCATATTTGTAAAAGAACGACACTCGCTCACAGTTCTGCTGAAGTGCAATAATCGGCCGGGCAGACAGGGGGCAGTAGTTATTTCCGAGGTACCCTCCAGATACACGAAAGAAGAAGCTCCACCAATCACAGACGTCGATTTCACCGGATGTAAATTTTTAGCAGAATGGGTAATGCAGTTCTTCTCCGTGCGATCTTTATTAAAACATGTTTTTACTAGAACTAGAGTGATTGCATACATACTCATACAGGAGCATATAGAACCATTTTACAACCACAAGCCTACCAAGTGTTCATTGAATTGTTACGATTGTATGGCTGATAATGAAATCCTCTATGGGGTAAATGAATGGGAAGTTTACTTCCAACACCTCACTGCGATGGTCTATCCACCTGTTTCCGCGAGAATTTACAGTAGCATTATCTGCGGGACACTTCCGGTTAACAGCAGACATACTGTACAAGCTCACGTCGCGTCGCAGATGCAACCGTTGTGAGCTTGTAGATCACTCTTGGCTGCGGCGCCGGAAGCTGCCGCAGACCTTCTGCGCAATGCACGATGGGATGTTGGAAAGTTGTGGATAGGGAAGAAATGGCTGCAGGGTTCTAGTGCCCAAGGATATGTTGGAACGCAACATATCGCTTCTGTTTAAGCTATACTATCCACAAATTATGTATATAATTCGCAATTATTTGTTTTTAACCCCCCCACCTCTCCCCCCCCCCCCTCTCTCTCTCTGATTCCTCATTAGACTGAAGAACTGCGGCTTGTCAGAGAGATGCTGTGAAGTTCTGGCCTCAGCTCTAACTTCTAATCCCTCCCTCCCTCTGAGAGAATTGGACATCAGTCTCAACATGATGAAGGATGAAGGAATGAAGATGCTGCTCTCTGCTGGACTGAAGAATCTCCAGTGAGTAGACTTAGGGGCCTATTTTACTGGACGGGAGAACTTGCTACCCAATGTTTGCAGCCTTGCGTGTAACGTTTGCACGAGGGGGTAGCCCTGCTTTCCTTAGTGCAAACACTCAGAGCCCCCCACCTCACGTCTAGAATACACTTGTTGGTCAGAAAAGAGAGTATTTCATCCAAAATGTTACCTACTCCACAGCGCCCTCTACAGATCATGTCTATAGAAATAGAATAGAAATGTTGTGAGATTGTAGATCAGTAAAAGTATATACCTTGGAAATACCTCAAATTTAAAATATCTAAAAACTATACTGAAATACAGTTAGTTTACACCACTACCACACACCGTCGTGTGTAGTGTGTGTCAAGCGGACTTGAGCCATGTGAGACGCCGCAGAGCGAGCTAAAGCAAGCAAGTCACTGTGTCGAGCGTTAAGAAGTCCACTTGAGCCGACTCTTGCCTTAACCGAAGTGCTTTTATGATACATGTGGTTTGAACCTAACTGGTGATAAAAACACAATTGACACAAGGAATTGACGGTCTTATTTCTGCTAATTACAGAACATTTTGAATCACAAAGATTTGTTGAGAATTAGGTGTGAGGCAGACTTATGCATGTTGTATGAGTATGACTGGTGTACGCATATCGCCAAAATGTCCAATATGTTTAGTGGCAGTTATGAGCTACAAAGACATAACAGGAGGTCCTCCTGGCAGGCGGCAGTGAGTTTGCCTACTCATGAGCTGGCTGATTCAGGATAATAGGAGAAACACTGTAATGTCAGGTAGCGGAGACGTTGTGTGACAGACATTGATGTATTGTTGTTCTACTTCCTACAGAGTGACACATGGTGGAGAAGATTGGCTTAATGCTCATCTCATTAAAGGATGTGAGTATCTGTCAATATTGACATTCTATACATTGTTTTTAGGGAAGCCTCACACTGATTCAGAGGTGTAGTTGCAACATTGTTTGGTTTGGTTTGCTTTCACGTACGTTGTCAACCAAACATTGCTATAACAAATGTCACGTAACGTATTTTCCCAAATAGTAGCCCAAGTGTTTAATACGCAAAATCAATTTGGAACCCAGACGTTTAAAAGAAACAGGCGGCTATTTGCAGCAACGAACTCCGGCTAGAGTCCTGAGAGTACTTTTGTTGACTAAAGAGGAAATTCCTCCCAAAAACCGTGATTGACTTTTGATGAAATTTTTCACCTTTCTCACAGTTTTTTTCCAAATAGGTAACGTCTTCTTTGCTTGAGAGCTGACATTGAAATCATTTACATCAGCAAGGGAATGGATTGCGTTTTACGCGTCATGACATTATCGGAAAGCCAAGTAGCCTATACAGACATTTGAATTATTCTGATAATTTAGACATGATAGTTAGAGTAGGCCTAAGTGATTTTCTTTAGTTGAACTAAGTGTTAAATAGCTCTATATTCTGATAGTAATCATTGCTAGAGTGTTCAGTAAGAGGATTCTCCATGTCTCTCCAGCTCTTCGTTAAACAAGAAATGCACCAATTTTAACCAATCAGGACCGGGAACTCAGTCAGGACACTGATTAAACAATTAAACAATAGATCATTTGTCAGCCTTCTGATTGGTCCCTGACTGGCCAACCAGAAAAAAAACATTCACTTTTTGCTACCGGGGGTGGAGTTGTGCAGTGGGAGAATGTTGCTTCAGTCTTCGCCGTGCGATCATAGCGATTTTGATCATTATAATGAATAAGCTTCAACAGACTAGTTCACACGAACCTTATCAATGTATCTAAGAGTTTCGATTGGGTACATATATTTTAAATGGGCAGAATTATGACAGCCAGCCTATTATGTAGTAGAACTATAGGCTGGCTGTCAGTGTCAGGAATGAGTACCGGGCAGGACCCAAAAGCAGACAAAAAGGCAGGAAGTTCAACTCAAAGGATTTATTAGCTAGGCAGCGTTTAAATAACAGAACTCAAAGCATTGAGCACACAGATAAACTCACTCGACATAGGTCTACGGACCAACAAGGAAACAATGCACAAACAGGACTTATAATCGACAGGGGGGTAACTACACACAGGTGAACTCAAAGACAAAATCGACACTATGATTGGCTGAGGGACTAACAGGGTACAGGAGGAGAACATAACTAATCAAGGGAGGTGAGACAAGGCAGGTAAACAGAACTACAGGGGCTGACAGGAAGACACAGAACATACTACAAAATAAGATACAGAACACCAAGTTAAAACAGTAACAGAACCAAAACCAAATAGAAGAGTAAACCTAGACAAAATACAGATTATACAGAAAGGCAGAAATGTATCACAACAGTGTACAGAATATAAGACTAGTTACTAAACAAGGTGAAGAGAGATAGGCTTACAGTCCTAATAAGACCAAAACCAAATAAGGACAGTAGTCAGAAACATAGCATATTAAGTTAGAAACATAAAGCGGACAATCAAAGTCCCAGGTCCGCTCATGTGCGGACGTGACTTTTGTCTTCCCTTTTCATTAATATCACGTAGATGTGTTTCTTTTGGTACTTTAAATAGCTATAATGAGGCTATGAAAAATCTTTTTTTCCCCATCCACTACCATTATAAAAAGACTCTGCCCTGGTTATTCGTCCCACCTGGTAACAAGAGCAAAATGGGGCGGGATTTGACATACGGTCCATTGCTGGAGGGACAGGGAGACCCCTGTTATTAAACAAACAAAATAATAGCCAAAATATATCACTTACTCTACTCACTTACTAGATCATATGAAATAATGTGAGTAGTATTTTCATTATTTAATATTAGCATATTTACATCAGCTTGAGTCATTATTTAAAGTTTTTGTTTACTGTCTGTCCGTCCGTCCGTCCGTCCGTCCGTCCGTCCGTCCGTCCGTCCGTCTGTCTGTGTCACCGCGTCCCTCAGGGCTCTATCCTTGGCCCCCTCCTTGTCCCTCTACACCAAATGTGTTTGCCGAAAATAGCCGATCTACAAGCTCACAATGTTTTGCGATGTTGTGAGCTTGAAGATCTGCTATTTTAGAATTATTATTACAGAATAGGGTTCAAGCTGCAATCAGGAACTGATTTTAATCAATATAAGACATTATTTTAATCATTTTTATTTTGTATGTTAAAGGGATAGTTAAAATCTACTCCCCCCTTGGAGACTTGAATTGACCAGCAGTGGTTCCCTATGGAGACACAAAGAGCCTGCTTTGTTCCCTATGGAGCCACAAACAGGCTTTAGTATTACTGGCTTAGATATGAGAAGAAAAAAAAAAGGAAATTCATGAACTCAAGTCTCCATGGGGTGAGTAATGGATGTACCGAAAGGAATATTCTTGGCCGAAACCGAATACCGAATAATGGAAACACTTTGCCGAAAACCGAATACCGAATAGCCGAATATTATTGCGACCGAAGGTCGCATATACTCTGAAGAACCATGTCGCTTGAGTGACCTTCCGTATCCTCGTGACCGTCCTTCCGTATCCTCTGTGATGTCAGTGTGATGTCAGCAAGTTGTGACATCACTTCCTGTACAGGGCGGCTACACGAAATGTGGATAACACTATATATGGAGATAGTCCAGTCCATCATGTCATATGGGACTACCGTCATAGAAAGTAGCCATTGTTAGGCCGGAGTCAATGGCTGTCTAAACATGGAGATGTGGATAACACTATATATGGAGATAGTCTAGTCCAATATGTCATATGGGACTACCGTCATAGACAGTAGCCATTGTTAATCTGGAGTCAATGGCTGACTGTCTGTACAGGAAGTGATGTCACATGACATACTTTGTATGCCCATATATGAGTCCTAACATGGAGATGTGGATAACACTATATATGGAGATAGTCTAGTCCAATATGTCATATGGAACTACCGTCATAGACAGTAGCCATTGTTAGGTCGGAGTCAATGGCTGTCTGTCTGACTGTCTGTACAGGAAGTGATGTCACATGACATACTTTTTATGCCCATATATGAGTCCTTCTGTACCACATCTCCATGTTTAGGCAAACTCCACACAGAAAGGCCCTATCGCCAACCCAACCTAGGGTGTGAGCGATAGTGGAGTTTGCATTTTCTCCCCGTGTCTCCTAGGGTTGATACCCTCACAAAAACATGAACAAACTCCCCCCAGAATGACAACAACTAGAATCGTCAGAGAAACGCTGTGGTTGGCCAGATGGTCAAGAATTGGCGCGTCGCATGTCACCCTGAGGTCGCATTCCACCCTCAGGTGTCTTACTAGTTTATATATATTATGCGCATAATGTAGTTTTATTACCATTTTTGTACCATTGCTGTCATTGCAGTACATTTGTTGTAAAGCTACCTTATTATGGCAAACGTGATTATGTCAAAACCATACAAAACTAATAATAATAATCACCATTATCAGGGCTCAAAATTTACTTTTTGATTACATGATTTGAACATGCCATATCATGTATGTCATTGTCAGCCCTACATTTATCATTGAACTTATTCTTTATGCCCAAATGATTGTATATTGGTTTTTTTTTTAGCAGTTATAGAAATATTAGAACTAGATTTTTTACATTTTGGAAAAAATAGACAGTTTTATATCAAGGTGCCCACTCCTCCTTAGTGACCACTCTTCCTATTGTCTGTCCCTCATCTATCCATCTAACTCCAGAGTCCAGACAGGACTCGAAAATCGACTCGAAAATCGACTCATGCTCACCGCGACTCAAAAAGTATGAGCTGAAAAATCCCCAAAAAATGTTTTAATCGCTTGTTCAAAAACGTTATAAGCGTTAATGTTTTCCAAATGTGAGAGGACCGGTGTGTGTGTCTGTGTCTCTGTGTCGGGGACGAGTGAATGTCTGTGTTGTGCATGCATGTATCGCAGATTCGCATGCATAGTATGGCGCTAGTCAGGTCCGCGGACTACTGGTTGAGAAACACTGCTGGTCTGTTTGTGTGCACGCGTCATAGCAGTGCGCGCTGACTGGATGTGTTTAGTTTACGTGCCTGTGTGCATGCATACTTGACACGAAAGCTCGCTTGTTAATGGCAGTGTTGCCTCGTGTGCAGTTATTTTGTCAAGATTGACAATAAAACAACACAAAATACACTACTCGTCGTTAATGCGACACACCCGTGGACGCGGTCGGGGAGGGAGAGCGAGGCAAACCTCCACGTTTGATACACTAGCCTGGGGTGCCAGCCTGAGCGCTCCCACTACTTTCAATGGACTTTGTCACTCCGCTTCTAGTCTCTAGAGAACAGACTCCATGCTAACGCAAAGAAGAGCAATTATTATTATAATTATTATTAGGGCTAGTTCTGATAGGTGCAGCTGCATAAGTTGTGATGCTTAAAGTAAAGCGCCGTTGTGCTCTCCTCTCAGCTGATGCTGATGCTGGCTGTGCTGCTGCTGCTTTTTGAGAGATTATACTGGACCCCTGTTCTTCACACTATTCGGTGCTATACTATTCGGTTTTAAAAACTATACGGACGAAAACCGAAAATGCATTTTAGTGATTTTCGGCCGAAAATATTCGGTGCAGAATATTCGGTCACATCTCTAATATATATATATATATATATGTATAGGGTGAACTATCCATTTAATTACTTAAACCCTCGTTACTCAGGGCTCTGTTTCCCTCTACACCAAATATGTACCCTGAATATATTAGATCTACAAGCTCACAACCACTGATGCTTCCTCAAATAACTCTTTGAACCATTAAAGGAAGACTTCACCACTTTTCAACCTGTCTTCATATAATTGGTCCTCACTAATGTTCATGATAAAATATCGCAATTCTTTTCTACTCGGTCTGTGTCTCATAGGAGGGCTCTGGGGAGTTCAGAAAACCATCTGCCAGTGACATCATCGTTTGGAAGATTTAAAATATATATATATTTTGATTTTTATTATCGCGAGAACACTGGCTTCCATTTTAACATTGTAACTTTGCTTGGATTCCCATCGATGATGTCACTGGCAGATTTCTGTACTGCCCACAGCCCTCCTATAAGACACAGACCAAGTAGATTTTTTAAAAATATGTTATCAGAACATTAGTGAGGACCATTATTATATGAAGATAGGTTGACAAGTGGTGAAGTCGTCCTTTAACCACTTACCACCAGGTAGGTAGGTAGGTAGGTAGGTAGGTACGTAGGTACGTAGGTAGGTACTTTATTGATCCCCGAGTGGAAATTCAAGCGTTACAGCAGCTCATAAAGACATCAATGAAAACACATCATGATAATAAATAAATGAAAAACTTGTATCCCACATCCTGCATCCTAACTGGCCTGGTCAAGCCAACCAGATGAGGAGTAGTACAGTCTTTTTTTTTGCAATTTGGATGTAACAGACTGTTGCTAAAGGAGCTTTTCTGCCCTTTCACAGTGTCATGTAGGGGGTGAGAGGTCCATGATGGAAAGGAGTTTAGCCCTAATCCTGTTATTGGCCACCTCCTCCTCCACAGTATCCCTTCTTCCTAAAATCCACCAGCATCTCCTTCGTTTGGCGATGTTGAGTAGCAGATGGTTCTGTTTGCACCACAGAACAAAGCTTTTCACCAACTCCCTGTACTCCACTAACAGATGCCACAATAGCATCCGCATACTTCTGCAGATGGCAAGTAGCTGTGTTGTGCCTAAAATCTGCGGTGTAGAGGCTAAAGAGGAAGGGAGCAAGAACTGTCCCCCTGGAGTGCACTTAAATACCTGCATCCCATGTTGTGCATGTCTTAATACCTGAATATTCATAAAAATAAGCAGATCTACAAGCTCATAGCGCATCCAATTTTGCCATGTTGTGAGCTTGTAGATCAGCTACTGTATTTACGACCAAGAGATTTGGTGTAGAGGGAAAAGCTGAGCAGACCAATATAGAGCCCTGGGAGACACCGGTCGATGAAGGGTTGAAAGTGGTTAATGGTTCTTTATAGCAGGTCCAGAGACCCCCAGGGGTCCTTGAGGGTGGTCCAGGGGGTCCCCAGTAAAATGTTTAATACAGCATCACTCCTTTATCCATATTTAATACATTGGCTATTTAAAAAATAGCAGAAATACAAGCTCACAACGCGACACTGCGTGCCATGCTTTGAGCTTGTACATTAAGAAATGTGGAAAATGTTTGGAAAATGTTTCTTCTGCAAGGTAGATAGATGTCATTGGCCACATATATATATATATATATATATTATAGTTGATACCTTCATTTGTGTGTGTGTGTGTGTGTGTGTGTGTGTGTGTGTGTGTGTGTGTGTGTGTGTGTGTGTGTGTGTGTGTGCGCATGCATGTGCATGCGCGCGCGCGAGCGCACATGGATCTGTGTGTGTGCGCGTGCATGCCTGCGCGCGTGTGCTGTGCATGCTTGCATGCCTGTGCGTGCGCAGCGCACATCTGCTTGTTTGTGTGAGTGTCACTCAGTAAATGATATTTTTAAATGTTTCTGTTGTTTTCTTATCAGGTTTCCATCGTCTCACACTGGACACAAACACAGCATGCAAACACCTCTCTCTGACTGAGAACAACAGGAAGGTGACATGGATGAACAAGAGTCAGGATCCTCCTGAACATCCTGACAGGTTTGATTTCTGGGATCAGGTTCTGTGTACAGAGGTTCTGACTGGATGCTGTTACTGGGAGGTGGAGCGGACTGGAGAGGTTAGGATCGCAGTGACTTACCAAGGAATCAGCAGGAAAGGAGCTTGTTTTGACTCTAGCCTTGGAGAGAATGACAAGTCGTGGGTTCTATCCTGTACTGACAGTTACTATGTCAGTTACAATAGGGAGGACACTTTCCTTTGTCCCCCTGTCTCCAACAGAGTAGCAGTGTATCTGGACTGGACGGCTGGGACTCTGTCCTTCTATGAAGTGTCAGAAGACATTCTGACACATCTGTACACCTTCCAGAACACATTCACTGAACCTCTCTATGCTGGGTTCAGGCTGTGGTCTGGCTCAGTGTGTCTGTGTGAGCAGAGATAGAGTCTCTATGTGAGGTTGACATCAGGTCGCTCATGGTTACTCAACTTGTGTGAGTGAGTGCAGGTTGTCATGGTTACCACTTGCCTGGATACTTTGACACTAGCTAAGTCTGACATCATAGACTCCATAATAATCTAAATTATTAAGTGTGCCTGCCATGCAATGGCAAAACACTTATTGTAATCCGCCATACTTAGTTAGTTCATAATCTTCCCGCAAATTTCGGCACGTAATAACTGCCCCACGATTTACGCCACCCCCGCAATATATACATCAAACTTTGGCACCACATTACTCTGGCATACTTTTGCCTAGCAACGTGATTTAAACTTTAAAATGCTCACACGACTTTGGACTTTTTTGGCCAATAGGGACAAGCTGTAATTGATTAAGCCCCGCCCCCTCTGTATTCCTATTGGCTGGGCTTTAAACAGCCATACTGTAACTCCAGTTCACAGCATGGTACTGTCTTGAAACTTGGTGTCTGGACTTAAACAGACAATAGGAATGATCTGTAATTGCTTAAGGCCCACCCCCTCTGCCTTCCTATTGGCTGGGCTTTAAACAGCCATAACTCCAGTTCCCAACATGTTAATGGTCTCAAACTCGGTGGGTGGTCCCACAGACCTAATGGCTTACCGCTAATGCTAACCGTTACTTCCGCTAATGCTAATGCTAAAAATGCTAATGCACACACTTAACGAGCTGCAGGCACACTTACAATTTCATAGGAATTTTCTTTTCTAGTTCAAAATATTTTGAATATTTGTCAAATCTTTCTTTCTATTTTTGAGTAGCCACCACATAGGGGGTTAAAATGATTGTGACTATGTTAACTAATTTTGCTGGGGACCCCCTAGAACCCCCCAATGACCCCAATTTGAGAACCAGGTCTTTAACTCTGAGAGTGTAAAAATGGAACCAAATGGACCCTTACGGGTCTGTAACTCTGATAGCTCAGATCAGATTAGAATAGATTAGTTCAGATTAGATTGGATTAGACAGCGCTGCACAAACCTCCACTCCACAGGTTTATAAATATGTATCATAAATACTGATGATGATGATGATGATGATGATGATGATGATGATGATGTAAATATTAGTGTCATACGTGTGTTTCTCATGTAGAAACAGACTCATGTATTTTATGTCTATTTGACACAACAGCATGAGGAACTGTGTGTGTTTGACTCTGGATTCAAACATGCACTAAATGCATTCATTAATTGATTAATGAACTCAAATTATTCATTGTTGATGTATTGATTCATTATTAGATCATTGTTTCTTCAGCCATTAAGTTAAAGACATTTTCATATTTCATATTCATTTTATATTGTTCTCATTCTTATGATATTTTGTGATCATTTGTATTGTCTCCGCCAGGCCTAGACTATGTTTTGCCCCCTGTCCGTCTGCCCATCCGTCTGTCCGTCAGGCCGATTTTTTAAAATATATATAGGTACACATTATCTCTAGTTGTGTGATCAAGACGGATCTGTCAGATTTTGATTGGCCAAGATTGGCATCTAATGTTTGCAGGAGTGACTCATTTTGAACAAAATGCCTCAAATCATGAACACAGCGTCCGATAGCCATGAAAGTTTGCACGTACATTTACACTAGGCCGAGGAAGACACATTGTCCTGTTATAGTGACACCAGGAGGCAGGGTTTTTGCTAAACACATTTTATTACTCCTACAGACTTTGTCCAAACGTCACGCAAGTCAATGCACATTATCTCTATAGTCATGTGATCAAGACGGATCTGTCTGATTGTTCATATTCCTTCCTGATAGGCTAAGATTGGCTTGTTTTGAACACAATGCTGTGCTCAAATCATGAACGCAGCGCCCGACTGCCTTGAAACTTCCCATTGGCCTGTTTATTGCACCCTGATTGGCTAAGATTGACTTCTGCTACCTGGCCTGGTGGAGACCTGTGCTCCGAGGAGCACATCTTTATAGTTTTCATGTAGATCATTTTCATATGTATGATTATATGTTTTATTGTTTAATAAATTGATTCATGAAAGTCTAACGTTCCTGTGTGTTAATATTACTAGTACATGCTAACATTGAGTGAATGCAGGTTATTGTCAGACAAATTTAGTTTGACTCAGTTCCCTCTGATAGATATTGTAAAAAAATGCAGATCTACAAGCCTGTAAATCGGCAATTTTCCTCCTTATATTATTCGACAATTTGGCTTGTGTAGTAATGATATTACAGTATGTAATTTCTGTATATCTAGGTTCTTTACTACTTGCAAAGGTAATAATAAAATAGGTTATCTGGCGCCAACTGCTGGTAGAACTGAAAATAACATGCATAGTGTTCATGTGAATGGGGGAAGTTGGGCAAATGCCAGTATTCTGAGGGCTGTCCCCTCAATGCTAATATAAACCCTGGTTGGATAAGCATTCGAAATTAGTTACGAAGATGAATCTGACACAAAGTTTCAATGTTAAAACAGACAAAGTAATTGCTGTCTGTGGTTCTATATGGGCTGTGTCAGTGACTTTGACAAATATTAGCTTGCAGCAACATATTGAAAAAAAAGAAGAAAAGAACTATAAACTAGTTCATTTTTTGAACCATGAACTTTAGATCAAATTATGAACAAAGAGGAGAACCCAATTCTGTAGAGATGAAATATTGGTGGGGTTATCATCATTTAATAACTAATAACTTCTATGACTTCTATGACTTTTAAGTTTGAATGGTCTGTTAATGGGGTAACTAGCATCTAAGTTGCTTGTGGTTAATGTAGCTCTTGGTCTGTTCAATTATACAATGTGTGAGGTTGATATTAACTGTAATGTAGTTCTATAATGTGATATAATGATATAATGTAGTCTATGTAGATCTTGACTTGGTCTGTTCAGTTATATGTGTGAGGTTGATATCAATCTGGGGACCCATCGTCAAAAAGGGGGGAGAACAGCGCCCTTTGCTGTTTTGTTCCTGCAGAACACGGAATATGTTCTTGAGAGTTGAGGTTGATGATATCAAAAGTTTAACACACTCACCACCAAAGATGGAGATCTCCACCCAACCCTATTTTCACTACTTCTTATTGTATATTTTGTATTCAGCTCTATAGATTTGTTTACAGTTTTTTTTTTGTTTTAAAATGTATAAAACAAAAAAAATAAAATATATATTTGTAATATTTTGAAATGCATATTTATAGGTAAGGTAAGTGATTTCATTTAATTCAAATAATAACAAAATGTGTCTATGTTCTGATAGTACTAGTTACTATAGAGCAGGGGTAGGCAACCTTAGGCATGGGTGCCAAAATTGGCACAGGGGAGGGAGATCACTGGCACACTGGCACATTGGCAGTGTGAGAGAGGATTTTTATTTTAAAATCAAATATTGTTTTAAACGTGGTCAATTAAATTAAGTCACCTAATTTGCAGCAAATCCTGCATCGTGCACATAATTCTACATTCATCTCGGGGAGATGGGTGGGTTATTGCGAGTCCAATGATTATTATGACAATGTTCTGAAAATCAAAATATGTATGCATTTTAGATGGGGTGTCATTCAAATGTATGTTGACATGGCACATCTAGAAAATAAAACCATGGCACTTCATTTCCAACAGGTTGCTGACCCCTGCTTATAGAGTGTTTGGTCCATATTTGGACTTCAGCCTTATATTACCCTGTGAGGAGAAAAAAAGCAGTTTCAGTTGCTCCACCAAAATTGTTGGGTGACAGGTTTTCCTCCAATCATGGTCGAGTGGGGCCTTCCTCCAATCATGGTCGAGTGGGGGCGGGCCTTACGCACACCAAGCCTTTAAGAAGAGGAAGTTCAAAAGCTGTTTGGCATATTGACGTTGATTTTTCATTTGGCCCAAACCAACCCCATTTGGCCCAAACCAAAGACTTGTGGAGGCATGGGCCTTCATTAGGCCACAAATATGTTCCTAGTTTGAATGTATACAATACATTGAATGAACTGGCAGTGGAGGGATTGGAACCCACGCCTCTATAGAGACTGGAGCCTAAATCCAGCACCCTAGACCAGTGGTTCTCAACCTGTGGGACTGGACCCCCAGAGAGGTCCCCAGATGATAAACTTAATGTGAAGGCATTGTTTTCTCACTCAACAGTAAACAAACCAACATAAAGTTTAAGTGTATAGATAGAGGGTATCTGCACATTTCTAAAGTGACATTTTTAGGACTTTAAAATTACAAATTGAATATTGGTCAAATTGTCAAACAATAGAGGCAGAAATTGGGAAAATGGCTGATCTACATGCTCTACATGCGAGAATGTTTTCACAATAGAACCGTGTCATACAAAATGTAATGCCTCAAGCCCTCATGCCCCAGTTAAAATAGGATTATTTGGGAGGTCGCAGCCTGAAAAGGTTGAGAACCACTGCCCTATAGAACACTCAGCTACACTACCTCACAAAATCCCCTTTTGTGTCCTTTGATCTTCATGTCTATTTCACAAAGGAGAGTCGTTGTTTTCTGACTACTCACAGCAGAAGACGTGTGGAAATAAAATGGACAATAGTGGAGAAAGGTACAGCTCAGCACGTGCAAGCACAGTTCTCTTCAGAAAAACCACACTGCGTGGGATTTGCCAGCATGATGCCAAGACTGCAGGTTGATGATGATTAGTCACACCATGGAGCTTTGAGTTCAATTATATATATATATATATGTAACAGAGGTGACCCGAACCTCCCCACCCGGCTTTGAACCCGGGTCTCCCACGCGAAAGTCCAATATCTTAACCATTACTCCAAAGGGACATCCCTATGGAACGAGAGCAGATACTAGACTTTTGAGGCTTCAGGCTGGGGCTGCGACTCTCTCCACCACATATGGGTGGGTGACGTGACGTAACGTTTTCGCTGTCCTCGGTGTCAAACATGTATAAATAAAAAATATATTTGTCAAAAACCTTCTGAATATTGTGCAGGACATTAAGCTTTATGTGAACTTACTCAAGATTAAAACATTTCATTCCTCATTTCTTCAGAATCTTCAACCAAACATGGCAAAACTCATATGGTGTGACTGTCCTGACCTTGTTTCTCAAAGTGGGAACTTGAATAAAACTAAGAAAAATAATTGCTAAAAATCATTTGAAAATGAATTTAGGCTAAAAAAAATGTCTATTTTGAGCCTATATCTTTTCAAAGTCAAAGCATAATGTTTTCAGTCATTTCTGATCAAAAACATTTTGTCCCCCAACCCAAAATCATTTGGTGTGACACTAGTTTGGAAAAATTAAACAGGCAATTATTTGGACACCTATTGGCTAGAGAGGTCCTTCTTCTGTAAGGCTATTCAGCACTCCCAGCACAACTGCAAGACAGGTGTCTGAGGTGAGTTATGATTTTAACATTTTCATGAAATGCCATCTTGTTGAAACGTTGACAAACTCACCATTCTGGATGTCTTTTGGTGTGACACCTTTTCTTTAAAAAAAGCTTAAGTTATTTGAAGTTTTGGTCATATTTCCATGTAGATCTAGGCTGCTTTGTTATAGCTAGCATGCTGTTAGCATGCTAATGTGTACATAGTAGCCTCAAGGTAAACCTAAATGGAGAAAACAGTAATATGGTGTGACACTTAATCATATGGTGTGACATGTCTGCTTGTCACGCCATATGACTTGATTGTCACACCATATGATTTATACTGTATTTAACTACAGATATAACAATAAATAACAAAGTTCCATGTTTCTTTTGTACATTTAAACATTTGTTTTAAACATTTTTACATAAAATGTAATTTAGCTTCATTCAGTGATACTTCAAATTCATCAGACAGAGCAGAAACCCCTTCACAGAAACCTTAACATATTGTTTCAATCTAAACAATATTTTCTCTTTGTCTTAAACTATACATTCCATTTTCTTTTGTCAGCTGGAAAATGACAAGTGCTGAGAGAACGAGAAAGTACAGGGAGAAACTAAACAATGACCCAGCAAGGAGAGAGGAGCCAAAGGGGCGAGACTGCATTTTCTAAGAAGAGCAGGAGGTTGTCTGTGGCATAGCAGAACCACAACAAGGCAGCCGGTTTGCTACCCTCACCAAATACGACTGGCTGATGTACAATACAGTCTAAATGTATAATCTAATCTGATCTAATACTTTTGTACTTTCACTCACTGGACTGGACAGTGGACAGTGTTAAGGTAGGACCCGAGACAAAACTAGCGAAAATAGCTGATCTACAAGCTCTCAACACGTTGTGCTGCGAGAGCTTGTAGATCAGCTATTTTTGGAGTTGTGGAGATGTGGTGTAATGTCATGATTCCTAATTACATTTGTTCAACACAAAATGCTGTGTTCAAGTTCAGGAGACTTCGGAAAAAAGCAATTTACCTGAATGCTGAGTTCTGTTTCCACTAATTGGTGTTAATAAAATGTTGCCTTGGCTCCAAGTGTGGCTATGCGCCTTATTGTCTCTTTAGGATCCTTCTGCCGTGGGCCGGCAGAAGACTTAGGTGTGTGTAGCATTCCTGTGCACATCCTCATCATCCATCTACTACTACAATTCTTTCTTATCCCATGTTAAAGCCCTACAATAATATCCTGTTCAGAAATATTAAGGCCATGTTATCCTGGGTAATTGTTTAATCAATCAGTAAAGTTCAGTACTCACTAATAGGTAGGTTAAACACAGTTTGCTTTGACACATGAAGATATGATCATACGGTGTGACACTAAATCATTTGGTGTGACATTCCAAATAGTGAAAAATCATACCTTTATTAATGATTAAACCAAAAAAATGTTTATGCATTACATAGAGAATATTATCAGGAAGAGTCACAAATATTTGTGTAATTTTAGAGAAAGTTTTGACAGAATACATTTAAAATATGTTGTAAGATCATGAACATGGGCCTCACACAGAGTGTCGATTATGAAAAAAACATACAGATATAATTAATTTTCAAAAAACTATAGTGGATCACTGGTTAGTTATGATAAAGGACTTTGATAAAGTGAGTAACTTAAGAAAGATGTACTCCATTTTCATTTTATGAACAATTATTTTCATGTCACACCATATGACGATTTTAGGCACAAGTACAACAAACTGCTGAATAAAGTCTGATTCCAATAAAATATCTAAAAACAAAATGTATTTCCATAAGGTTGAGAGTGAGTAGAACAAAAGTAAATAACTTTTATGCCTGCAATTTAAAGTTTTTTTAAAAACACATTTTTTGGGGCGTCACGTCACTGACCCATATATATATATATATATATATATATATATATATATATATATATATATATATATATATATTTCTTTTCCTTTTTTTCTTTTTCTTTTTTGAAGCGGTGCAAGCCGCTTCCAAGGAGTGGCTTTGTGTGTCCATATATGGTCATTCCAGTCCAGAATGAACAGGTCTTATCTGTCCCGTACATGTGTGTCCCGTGTGTGTCCCGTTCATGTCCATATATGGTCATTCCAGTCCAGAATGAACAGGTTTTATCTGTCCCGTACATGTGTGTCCCGTTCATGTCCATATATGGTCATTCCAGTCCAGAATGAACAGGTTTTATCTGTCCCGTACATCCAGAATATGTGTGTAACGTCCATCCCGGACTGATGATTGGATGATTAAAAAATGTCCAATGAGACCATACTTTGAGGATTGGTCAAGCTTCACATGACAATTCGGCCCTTCAGATAAAATCATTCATTCATTCAGAATTGGAAGAATGTATAGATCACAGAGTTCATAGCTCTAGAACACATAGAATAAAGGTTTGATTTTTTTATATTCGTTGTATTTTTAAGAAAAATAAATAAATAAATAAAGATTCTAGTTCTGGATGGGGACTCAAATGCATTTGGGTCAGAACCATAGGGGTAAATTTAGGGTCAAGGGTCAAGTAAATGTACCCCCATTGATTCTCACACAAATGCATTTGAGTCCCCATCCAGAATTTACTATGATCACATTTTTGTCATATACATAGAAAGAAAACAAAGAAGAAGAAGAAAGAAAACAAAGAAAACAAAAACATCACGAGGATGCAACTCGGACATATCATCAGTGATGTAGCCTGGGGTCGACGGGTGTTTCGGGTCTCGCAACATCATACACCCTCGCCCAGGTGACCCAGCCGGGGTTGATCAAGTCCCGACTTACGTCCCAGTAGCTATCCACGATCAGTCCTATTAGGGAAAGACCAGGGTCACTCAATGCACTGCACACTCTGCCGGGATTGGGGGCAGCGCCACTCTGGCGCGTGGAAGAACTAGGCTCTATGGGTTGACTCCTGGCCGGGCTCCTCCTACGTCTCACCAGGTCCTCTCCTGCTCTCACCAGGTCCAGAACCTGTGCGTTGCACCAGACTCCCGATCCAAACATTCCATTCAGCTGCTGCAGGTGGTTGGACAGCAAGGGTTGGCTGGTGGTAGTACTGCAAGCTCCACTTGGGCAAGGTGGTGCTGCAGGCTCCGCTTGCGGCTTGAATGGCCCTCCTAAAGGCCTCACGTCGATTTGTTGGGCTTCTTCCTCACGGAAGACACAGGCTGGGGCGCTAACCCAACCTGCTCCCGGGTACCGTCTACATTCCGGCCGTCAACCGACTCTCCGGTGGTCACCAAACTATTCCTGGTTGTCACCAAACTATTCCTGGTTGTCACATAGTCTATTCCTATGAGTCACTATAAATAGAACTAATAATGAAAAAAAAAAAAAAAAACATCACGAGGATGCAACTGGGACATATCATCAGTCATGTAGCCTGGGGTCGACGGGTGTTTCGGGTCTCGCAACATCATACACCCTCGCCCAGGTGACCCAGCCGGGGTTGATCAAGTCCTGACTTACGTCCCAGTAGCTATCCACGATCAGTCCTATTAGGGAAAGACCAGGGTCACTCAATGCACTGCACCGGAACTACTCTGCCGGGATTGGGGGCAGCGCCACTCTGGCGTGTGGAAGAACTAGGCTCTATGGGTTGACTCCTGGCCGGGCTCCTCCTACATCTCACCAGGTCCTCTCCTGCTCTCACCAGGTCCAGAACCTGTGCGTTGCACCAGACTCCCGATCCAAACATTCCATTCAGCTGCTGCAGGTGGTTGGGCAGCAAGGGTTGGCCGGTGGTAGTACTGCAAGCTCCACTTGGGCAAGGTGGTGCTGCAGGCTCCGCTTGCGGCTTGAATGGCCCTCCTAAAGGCCTCACATGGATTTGTTGTGCTTCTTCCTCACGGAAGACACAGGCTGGGGCGCTAACCCAACCTGCTCCTGGGTACCGTCTACATTCCGGCCATCAACCGACTCTCCGGTGGTCACCAAACTATTCCTGGTTGTAACTATTCCTGGTTGTCACATAGTCTATTCCTATGAGTCACTATAAATAGAACTAATATATATATATATATATATATATTCAATATATATTATAGAACTCAAGTCTCCATGGCGTGACTAATCAATGACTAATCAATAGGGGAAAAAAAGTAATTTGGGGGGTGAACTACTCCTTTAAGTAGAGTACTTGAGTAAATGTACTTTACACCACTGTCAGTCAGTAGCCTATCTATCCACTGCACAAACACAGGCCTACTACCCTCTTACAGTCACAGTAACCATCATACCAGAGACTCATTATAGGTAGTATAAGAAACTCCTAACTCTGTGTTCTACAAATGAGGCCTGCATTGTTGAGATTGGGATTATTATGGGATTATATTGATAGAGGCAATTATTGCAAAGACGAATTGTGAAATTAGCCCGTAAATGGGTTATTATCACAAGAGAAAGAACATGGGGCCCATGGGCTCGGTGGAGGCATTGCACCTACGAGTCGGCTTGATTAGAACTCTCCTCCCATTTGTAGAGGGGGAATGGGCAAAGTTTCACGGCTGATAAATGACATGTATGAATGAATTATAAATGCAAGATTAATGAAGCACACTTTGTGCTTTTACTCTAAAAGAGTGGATTCCCTTTTCAAATGACAAATATTGCATATATGCATAGCAAATGATCTATGAATGAACAACTAAGGTGCCATAACTAAATAATTCAGTTGGCTTTCTGTTATTTTATCGACGTCCACTAGGTGACACTCTTATACCACGGTACATTAGCCCTGTGGCTCTCATACTTTTTCATGTGAAGGACCCCCGAATTGATATGTATTTGGCAGAGGACCCCATCTGAAAATGATTTTGTGCCAGCCACCCCCAGAAGCAGGGGTGAGATGGGCGTAGCCAGGATTTACCAACTGGCTAGGCCTGGCACAATGTGGGTGGGCACATTCCTTGGGCAAGAAAATGGGCAAGAAATGGACCCCACAAACTATGGTTTAGTGATGAGTCATCACTTTTCAAAGTTTTGTTGTGTCCATTTCTCGGAAAGGAATGTTTTTCGTGCAAAACAAATGCTTGCAATGGATTCAGAATCCCGAAAAACACCTAGTTTGACCCCTCACATGCTACTTGAAGAAGATTTTTTGGGGGGTCTTTTTTCCCTAGTATGGTAAGTGAATGAGAGCCACCAGATCCCATGGGAAAAGTGCTTGGGACCGTCAATTTTTTAATTCAGCGCACAAAAATACCCTTAGGTGCAAATTTTCACGCTTTCTGCCGGAAGTGAACACATTTGCCTTTTTTTGTTACATATTTCTCCCACTATAAAGGCCGTTCCATACTTCGACCGAAACCGCCGTTTTCGGTCAAAAGGTCCTTTTCTACCATAAAATTATATCCCTCGGGACTTCTGAAAAGCATTGGACCGAACGAGAGTTCGGAAATTTGCACGTCGGAAAACACAACTCACCGAACATTTCGGTCGAAGTATGGAGAGGCCTTAAGTCTAACGTTCATATGCACTTTCAAATTTAAGATTATTGAGAGGGGCGTTTCGGCGAGGCAGATCTTAACTCAAGCCTGGTGGGTTTAGGAAACACGCCATGATTACGGTGGTCCATACCATAGATAGTCTAATTGAAAAGCTTTCTATTGCTCAATACAACAACCCATCGTCTTTTATTGTACAGACGATGTGTACAAATGGAAGCAAATGGACCCATTACATTTGACTGAGATACAGACCCATTTCGGGTCCATTTGGTCCTCATTTTAGCTGCCCAGGGACCTCCTTATATTCCCTCAAAGACCCTGCCCTAGGGATCCCCGTATCCCACTTTGAGAACCAATGGTACAGACGATATATTTTATGTATTGGTCCTAAACCGGCCTATGTTGTTTTAATTACCCTGGTCAATGTTGTAAGAACAGGAGCTCTGGTCCATAGCGTAGCGCTATGTCACCGATGAGCCCTTGCGCCCTAGGAAAGTCTGTGCACCCTCTCGTCTGTAGTAAAAATACAAAGTACAGTTTCTTCATAGAGTAAAAAGTCTACTTTCCTTAGTGGGGGCAATCTGTGTCTAAATCTCATGTCTAAAATGCACTTTGCACGATAAAAGAAAATATTTCACCGGAAGGCGAAATCTGGTCAATGGAATTTTCTATTGACGAGATCTGTAGAGGGCGGTGTGGAGTAGCTAAAACTTGTTTTGGTGAGTAGTGAAAGTGTATCTTTGATTTTTGACTACAGACGGCTGAGCAGCCTGGGCTGCTGCGGTTCTGAGCGCAAGGGCTCACCATGCAAGGGCTCACCATGCAAGGGCTCACCATGCAGTGACATAGCATAGCGTTAGATACAGGACCAGAGCTAAAAAGAATGGGCTGGCTCCAACAAGCCAAAGTTGTCTGGTGTCTTTATCCTTGGGGAAACGGTGGAAGAAGTTTTTCTTTTACCCAGTAATGCTAGTGCCTATGTGAAATGTGCAGAAATAGCGTTAGCAGAAATAAGGCTTCCGGCGCCGATCTCTTCAGAATAAGAGTACCCCTAAAGCCATTGAAAAACGTTGAAAAACGGATAATTTTGCCATAATATGGACGTTAAAAATATAGATTTAAGTATCTAAACAAACATACAAAATGCAAATTAGGTTTTAATAACATAAAAACATGATAAATGGATAAATGCTGTTCACTGGAGTGCATAGCCTTTACAAATTTGACTCTGGACAGCAGACGGCTCTTTGTGTTGCCACTTTGGAGACATGCACGCGTGCGAGGAAACCTCCTCTATCACACCACACTCTCCGCTAAGCAGGGGAGGCGTCCTGTCAATTTCTGTTGGCTTTCCAGTGCAGCCACCCGCTCAAAAAGTGACATTTTCTGACATTTTCAGACTCCAGTTGGCGCTGGAGAGCAGACGGCTCTTTGTGTCGCCACTTTGGAGACATGCACGCGTGCGGGGAGACCTCCTCTATCACACCACACTCTCCGCTAAGCGGGGGAGGCGTCCGATCAATTTCTGTTGGCTTTCCAGTGCAGCCACCCGCTCAAAAGAGTGACATTTTCGGACATTTTCAGACTCTAGTTGGTGCTGGAGAGCAGACGGCTCTTTGTGTCGCCACTTTGGAGACATGCACGCGTGCGGGTAAACCTCCTCTATCACACCACACTCTCCGCTAAGCGGGGGAGGCGTCCTGTCAATTTCTGTTGGCTTTCCAGTGCAGCCACCCGCTCAAAAAGTGACATTTTCGGACATTTTCAGACTCTAGTTGGCGCTGGAGAGCAGACGGCTCTTTGTGTTGCCACTTTGGAGACATGCACGTGTGCGGGGAAACCTCCTCTATCACACCACACTCTCCGCTAAGCGGGGGAGGCGTCCGGTCAATTTCTGTTGGCTTTCCAGTGCAGCCACCCGCTCAAAAAAGTGTACTATATACAGTACATGGATCTCCATATATTGGTAACTGGTCCGATATACATCACTGGCCAGATGGCCAAGAATTGAGGCATCTTACTAGTATAATATGGTTTAACAATAATGTTAAACAGTATATAATGGTTAGAAATTTGAATATAAGAATGTTAAGATAATATACAATATAACTAGTAAGACACCTGAGGGTGGAATGCGACCTCAGGGTGACATGCGACCTCGCCCTAAAGGGCGAGGTCGCGCCAATTCTTGACTATCTGGCCAACCACAGCGTTTCTCTGACGATTCTAGTTGTTATCATTCTGGGGGGAGTTTGTTCATGTTTTTGTGAGGGTATCAACCCTAGGAGACACGGGGAGAACATGCAAACTCCACACAGAAAGGCCCTATCGCCAACCCCACCTAGGGTGTGAGCGATAGGGCCTAAACATGGAGATGTGGAGAACACTATATATGAAGATAGTCCAGTCCATCATTTCATATGGGACTACCGTCATAGACAGTAGCCATTGTTAGGCCGGAGTCAATGGCTGTCTGTCTGACTGTCTGTACAGGAAGTGATGTCACATGACATACTTTTTATGCCCATATATGAGTCATTCTGTACCACATCTCCATGTTTAGGCCAAACAGGTTTTCTCCATTTCTCCATGTATAGGTCCAAATGACCTCACCCTAAAGGGCGAGGTCGCGCCAATTCTTGACCATCTGGCCAACCACTCTGACGATTCTAGTTGTTGTCATTCTGGGGGGAGTTTGTTCATGTTTTTGTGAGGGTATCAACCCTAGGAGACACGGGGAGAACATGCAAACTCCACACAGAAAGGCCCTATCGCTCACACCCTAGGTTGGGTTGGCGATAGGGCCTTTCTGTGTGGAGTTTGCCTAAACATGAAGATGTGGTACAGAAGGACTCATATATGGGCATAAAAAGTATGTCATGTGACATCACTTCCTGTACAGACAGTCAGACAGACAGACAGACAGACAGGACTCCGACCTAACAATAGCTACTGTCTATGACGGTAGTTCCATATGACATATTGGACTAGACTATCTCCATATATAGTGTTATCCACATCTCCATGTTAGGACTCATATATGGGCATAAAAAGTATGTCATGTGACATCACTTCCTGTACAGACAGTCAGCCATTGACTCCGGATTAACAATGGCTACTGTCTATGACGGTAGTCCCATTATGACATATTGGACTAGACTATCTCCATATATAGTGTTATCCACATCTCCATGTTTAGACAGCCAATGACTCCGGCCTAACAATGGCTACTTTCTATGACGGTAGTCCCATATGACATGATGGACTGGACTATCTCCATATATAGTGTTATCCACATTTCGTGTAGCCGCCCTGTACAGGAAGTGATGTCACAACTCGCTGACATCACACTGACATCACAGAGGATACGGAAGGACGGTCACGAGGATACGGAAGGAAGGAAGGACACTCAAGTGACACGGTTCTTCAGAGTATATGCGACCTTCGGTCGCAACAACAATATAATGGTATAATACCAGTAAGACGCCTAAGGGCAAAAAGCATGCAGAGGGCGAGGTCACGTAGGAGGGAATTCGCACATTAATATATATTGGACCAGTTACCGATATATGGAGATCCCTGATACCCATATATTATGGAGATCCATGTATATGGAGATATGGGCATATTGGTTGGATCGGCGGTTAAAAAAAATGTTTCATACAACTGTACATTGTGCAAGTATAGTAACGGCCCATGACGTCTAATCGTCTATGACGTCTGACATCATACAGTACATACAATCCCTTTTATGCCCATGTATGGAGAGTCCTGTCTGTAGAACCAACCGTGTGCTGTGAGACCCCAGACAAGCGTCCATGCATCTCAGTATCTGTCTCTCAGTCCTTGTCCCCTTTTATGGGCATAAAAGGGATTCTATTGGTTGCCCTAACAGGGCATCATCTGGGAATCAGATAGAGGTCAGCTCCATATATGGAGATCTAGGTGATGATCCAGTCGTCTCCATTTATTGATATCCAGGGTTTGATCTTTGATGAGGTGATGTCACGTGATGTCACGTGATGTCACAATGTTACTAAAATTGAGGCGTTACAGACGTTACAGAAGGACGTACTGACAAGATGTGCCGGTTCTCATAGTGAACTGTGACCTATGGTCGCAATAATATAGTGCTAATCCATGGAGCCCAGGTCCACAGTCACACTTTTGGTCTGCAGCTGAGGGTCTGTATTGTAGTAGCGGTTCATGGAACTGTGGACTGTCTGGGAGACATAAAAGACTCTGGGGAACGGGTCTGTACAACATGAGAACCAGCAGTAACCAACATTGATTGATTGATTGAAGACTTTATTAGAAGTTTGCATAGGAAAAGGTACAGTTTCATGATGGTACAGTTCACTGGTACAAGGTCTACTAAAAGGAGATCCTCCACAGGAAACCATTTAAGTATATCTCATATCTATACTATAATTTTGCGAATGTCTGTCTGAGTGAGTGAGTGTCTGTCTGTCTGTCTGTCTGTCTGTCTGTCTGTCTGTCTGTCTGTCTGTCTGTCACAGCGTTTCTCCTCAGTGGCTGGAGCAATTGATCTGAAATCGCATCACCATTAGCATATGAACACACCTGACATAACTGTGAAGCCTGTTTGTCACTTTCACAAATCATATGCTGTATATTAGCATTTTTATGGTGTAACTACTATCTATTCTGCATCTAGCATGAGGCATATCTATTCTGCATCTAGCATGGGTCAACATGTTTAACCAGCTGTGTGTGTGTGTGTGTGTGTGTGTGTGTGTGTGTGTGTGTGTGTGTGTGTGTGTGTGTGCGTGCGTGCGTGCGCGTGTGTGTGTGTGTGTGTGTGTGTGTGTGTGTGTGTGTGTGTGTGTGTGTGTGTGTGTGTGTGTGTGTGGGCGGGGGGGGGGGGGGGGTGTTGGCTGGCCCTCTTTCAGATGTTGTCATGTAGATCGGTACACAGTATCTCTGTAGCCTTTAAACGAAACGGGTATTTCTTACATTGATGCTCCTACATATTATCATGCAAGCACCAGAAAGTTACTTTCCATCCCTCATATACTGTGTGCACAGTGCACACCCCATAACCCACACACTGCACATCATTTCGGAGCTCATATCTTTGAACGGGTAAGGACTAGTAACATTGAATGACAGACAAATAGAACACAGTACTATGCAGTAGATATAGTCAGTAAAAATAAATACCGGTAAATGAAAGAACAAAATACAGTAAGTCAATACAAACAGTAAGTATATACAAAGAAGCAGGGGAGGGTAGGGCTGGGCTGGGCTAGGTTTGTTTGAAGGGGCAGGGGAGGGTAGGGCTGGGCTGGGCTAGGTTTGTTTTTACCAGTTGCGAATGGCTGCTGCCTGTAAGTGGCATAAAGTGCCATAATGTGTGTACATGGAAGACATGACTTGCGCAACGGCAATGAGAATGTATTTCATTAGGTGGACATACAGGTTCTGTTAAGTCCTGTCAAGAGCCCTATCAAAGCTTTGAAGAGTGTTGTTTACTGTATTCAGTTGCATTCCTGCACTGAGACACTGCAGACGTCTACCTGAAGAAATACAGCTCAACAATACAGGTAAGACTGCAATACATTCAGAGCTGGAGTCATATTTATACTCAACCTGGATTGTGTGTCGTCGTAACTGTGAGTGAATTTGTTGGAGGGTGATGGGTATTGGTAAACCTAAATAGTACTTTGATTGATTTGTTTAAATTAGGGTGACCATATTTTCAGCCACTCAAACCGGGACGCGAAACACTGTTGCTTAAAACCGGGACCCTAAAAGCAATACGCATGTTATCGCGCACGCGCGCGCCCATTCTCTAACGTCCGTGCACGCGCACACACGCACCTCAGGGTTGCAAACAGGCAGTGAGTGATTGACAAACAGATCAGCGTTGAATTCAGACACGCAATAAATACATTTGTTCATGTTTTCTGATTGGTTAGGTGGGCATGTTTTCATGAAAAGAACATGTTAAATGTCTATGCAAACACTGAAAACAGCTACTATTATTTTAATTCTGGCGAAAACCGGGACAATCTTGCAGTGAATGTTGAAAACCGGGACATATTAGTGTTTTAGAGATATTTGTCGGGACACCGGGACACGCAGCTTGAAAACGGGACTGTCCCGGGTAAACTGGGACGTCTGGTCACCCTAGTTTAAATACATTGATAAATATGGATCAGTCTAATCAAATTGTTAAAATCACTTTAATCAAATTGCTTTATTTGAGCATTCTCAAGCATTGAGCAGCATTCTAGATTTTGGAACAAATAGCAGCAATGTTTTTTCTCAAAAGTTTAAAGTATAAGAAAAAATAAAAACTCAGATTGAAATGCATTTAAAGGTAGCAGCTCTGTTCCATAGTGTATGAGCAGTAGATCTAGATGTCAATCAATGGTTTGTAGTCCTTAGGGTGGTGGGTCACCAGCCTCTTCGCCTATAACATTTTCGCCTTGATGGATATGGTCTTTTCGCATGGCTTTTTCGCCGTGGAGGAGAGTGTTTTCACCTAACCTGTGTGACCGTTTCACCGCCGTTGAAGAGCCATTTCGCCTACGCTCAATTCTGCTGTCAGACTGTCCATGTTTGCCTCACCTGTCTGCTGTCGGTGACCATTACACCTAGAGCTTAGATCGGGCCTAAAAAAAGTGAGCCCGGCCCAACCCACCCCTCAGAACGGCAGCCCGAGCTCGGCCCAAAGCCCGATACATAATTGACAATTGGAGACCGACACAGCCCGCAGCCCGACATTATAAACAAGCTTAATTGCTGCAGCAGCCTTTTTTTCTCATATGGTGATTTGTTAAGAACAGAGTCCTTTTCCAACTGTCTTTATATAGACCTATATATAAGACATTGTAGCAAGTACCGTGCTAATTATGGAACAAATAAACATCGGAGCCTAATTCTTCAATCAATCAAAAAGCCTTGCTGGAAAACACAGCTGACGGCCGCCGCTAAATCAGGCAGCAGGCGCAAAGGCTATTATAGCTACAACGTTCACACAACGTCTATTATGATTATTAGGATACAAAAACTGTCTGTGGACTGTTTCAACGATGTCCTCCGCTCTGCTCTGCTCTGCTCGACCAGCGCTGGCAGCGCATGCATGCACACGCCACAGCAGCCAGCCACACACACACACAGCAGTCACACACACACTCACGCTCAACTGTCAAGTTGCGCAACAGCGCAGCGGTGCAACCATAGAGTCATGAGCGCGCAGTTTACACAGTCACAGATACATCATGATACTGCGCTGCGCTTGCCTACTGGATTATAAAAGCCCGACCCGACCCATAGCCCGTCATATACATGGAAATTTGAGCCCGGCCCAGCCCATGCCGCGCCGACCCGTCGGGCTCGGGCTGAATTTCTAAGCTCTACATTACACTATCCTATGCACTCCATAGAAATCAAAGTACAGTAATACAGATTAGAGCTATTGGAATCAGGTGCAGCTCTCTCTCTCTCTCTCTCTCTCTCTCTCTCTCTCTCTCTCTCTCTCTCTCTCTCTCTCTGCTTGCGGGGTTGCGCTTGCCTGACTGCGAGCGCCAGACATCTCACACTACGTTCACTACGTTTCACTCCGGGAGAGTCTGAGATTACCAGGGCAGATTCTATTTCGGCGTGGGCGGGCTAAAGCCTATTGACGTCACACACACACACACACACACATACACACACACACACACGCGACGTGGCGTGACATTGCAAAAATACGTTATTTCTCATAACATATTATATGTCTGCATGTTTACGTTAGTGCAAAATGGTATTAAAACGTGAGGAAACGGCACTATTTTATAGTTTATTAATAATACGAGTCGAGTCTGACTCCGCCATGACAGTTTTCACGGACCAATCAGAGTCCACTAGACTCTCACGTGGGCAGAGGACACCAATCAGAGTCCACGAGCGAGTCTCACGTGAGCTCAAGAGCTCTGTTTGGAGGGGGATGGGACCGGAGCATAGAGTTCACGTGCCCCAAGCATACAACCCTGATTGGCCCATTCAATGCGCCCGCTCTTCAGGCGCGTTTGAAATAGATTAAAATATGTGCAGCTTCAGTCCACACTACAAACCACCCACCAACAGGGGGGGGTGATGTGCGGACTGAAGTGTCAGGCTAGGGTTGCGCACCTCCCTCCAGAACAATTTTGCTGCATATCCTATCTATATTTTACAAACCTTCTTCATCATAAAGCATAGCAGCAGTAGGCCTATGATAATATTCAAAATCAAATGCTATGATGTATATCGGGACATCATGACTCATGACCTATTTGCGCAGTGCATGTATCAATTAATTAATTAATTATTATTTGGACGCACCTGATTCCAAAGCTCTAATCTGTATGTCTACGCTAAATTCTGCTGTCAGACTGTCCATGTTTGCATATTATCCTTTTGTCATTTAAATATTATATTGATTGTGACAGGTGTTGTCTGTCAAATGGTGACCATTACACACAGCTATGCACTCCATAGTAATCACATCAATACAGATAGTTATTGGAATCAGGTGCGTCCAAATAATTAATTAATTGATACATAACCTACCATATGGGAATCATATGCATTTCATACGGAAGAATGTGAAGCATTTGCATGGCTCTTATCTCACAGTTATGCCTATGCAAGTGCAATGCATATTTCTATGAATATTCTATTGTGAAAATAGCAGATCTACATGCTCACATGTAGATCGGCTATTTAATTAATTAGCCATATGGGAAATATGCAGTGTGGAGCGCATGGTTGCATGGTTATATGCCCTATGCAGTGTATATTTTAACTGGGGTGAGCATGTAGATCAGCTATTTTCACAATTTCTGCCTCTAATATTTGTCAATTGGTGCAGGGATTCGACCAGAGATGATATGCGCTTGTTAAAATAAATGCATCCCTCACACAGAAGACGCAGAGAGAGAGAGAGGGGGGAGAGAGAGAGAGAGAGAGAGAGAGAGAGAGAGAGAGAGAGAGAGAGAGAGAGAGAGAGAGACTTTTGACTTTTAAAAAACCCTTTTATTTAGACAATACTATCAATTTACATTCATCTCGCATATAGTATTGCAATTAAACAAAAATGCTCCAGTAATTTTTTACTTAAAAACAAGAGATTTTACATTTTTACTTTTTTTTTACTTTTTTTTTTTTTTAATACAGTTCAAATAAAAGACAGGGTACCAATTGTTCAACGCTGGGACCTCTAAGCTCCCTCCCTGCACCGAGTCCTCCTCCGCACCCAGCCCGGTTCCAATAATGTCCTGGACACCACAAACTTGCAACATTACAGTGCATGGCAATGCTTTGATGCTGTCTTAGTTCTATCAGGTTTTCATAGTAGCCTTTTGAGTCGAAAACCACATTTCTAACTCAGGGAAAAGGTTCTCCCCATCTGAACTCCATACAAGTTCCGTATCATCCGTAGACAGCGTTCTTGTCCATTGTCTCAAAGAGCAGCCCACACAGCAAACTGATGTTAGCGACCCCAACCGATCAGCTGCCCGCTCCTCCACCATCAAAGAGCCGTCCACACAGCAAGCTGATCTTAGCGACCCCAACAGATCAGCTGCTCGCTCCTCCACTATACTTTGACCAGCTACATCCAACAGTCTCTTTTCATTTGTAATATCCACTCCAGTGGCCCGTGGCACACAGTCTTTGAGTGAAGTCTGATGTTGGACTGCTTTATGAGTCCGTCCTGGCCCCTCCAACCAGAGGCTCTTCCTCGAAACAGTACAGGCATGTAGCGGTCTGCACCATTGTCCAGTCAAGCATTGCCCATATAGCATCTTCATGTCCATTAAAACCAAGGCTAAATGAAAAAGAGGACTCAGTGCAGAAAAGGAGCCACACCACAGCACCAAACAATTCATAAACATAACAAGAGAAATTAAGCGGTCTGTTTTTCAGTGTCCCCGTTCAACTCTTGATTAACTTTTGTAATCATTTTTTCCAACCTGCTAATCTCTTGTTCAGTGAGAGCCCATTTTCCTTTTTTCTTCATGTTTAATTTGGCTGATTTCACAAACTTCTGTTTAGCAGGGAAATGTTTTTCAATTTTCAAACATCTTTCATTTTTTGTTTTCTGCAGAAATTGCTTCATTTCCGACAGCTCATAACACCCTTCAACATCATTTTCCCACCCCTCTGATTCAGTGTCATTTTGCTTTTCTTCAGCTGTCACCTTTTTGGCTTGTGACCCATCTGAAACGTTTGCCTTTCTTTTCTGTCTCCCTGCCTTTAACTTCTCCTCCTCCTCTCCCATATCAACCTCAACAACCAGACCTCCTCCCACCTCCGCCTGGCTAGCAGTGGGAGTACTGTCCTCTTGAGTACAAATAACGCTCTCTTGACTTGCCTCAGGTTCAGCAGCACTAGGCACCTTTTCTCCATCCCCCCCACCTTCCTCTCCCCCAGCTCCACCTGCTTGCCCAGTGCCCCCCTGCCCCCATGGATTCTCCCCCCTTGCCTTTTTTCTAACACTAGTCCCAGCTGCAGTAATGTCCCTCTCAGGACAGGACCTGACCAAATGTGTGTCCTCTCCACAGCCAAAACATTTCATGTTCTCTGTTGTTGCATACATTGTGTAATCAAACTCATCAACTTTCAGTTTGAAAGCAATAGTAAGCTCTTGGTTCCTATCAGTCATGACCATGTATAGCATTCTCCTGTGGGAGACGACATGTTTCAGAGCAGGTGATTTACAGCCCGAGGGCAGCTTCTTAATGGGCGACACTACTTTCCCAAACCTAGCAACCAACACAGGTTTAAACACTAAACACTAGTGAATAAAACCTAAAACTGAAACCAAGACAGAAAAGCATAGAAAAGATAGAAAAAAAGGTACACTCACTCCGCGGATTCACCCCCTCCACACCACGCTCTCGCTCACACACACATGCGCACGAGAGAGAGAGAGAGAGAGAGAGAGAGAGAGAGAGAGAGGCACCTGATTCCAATAGCTCTAATCTGTATTACTTTGATTTCTATGGAGTGCATAGGATAGTGTAATGGTCACCGACAGCAGACAGGTGAGGCAAACATGGACAGTCTGACAGCAGAATTGAGCAGGCGAAATGGCTCTTCAACGGCAGTGAAACGGCCACACAGGTTAGGTGAAAACACTCTCCTCCACGGCGAAAAAGCCACGCGAAAAGACCTAATCCATCAAGGCGAAAATGTTATAGGCGATTATGCCTGATACCAGGGTGGTGGTGTTGCAGTCTCTAGCCTTCTTTTATCACAATAGTTCACAAATCTTGCTGCTGTGTTCGCACATTGTTGTATTTCTTCCAGTATGTATGGGAGTTTTTATCGTTAATGGTCACACACACATGCACACACTTTTCTTTGTTGATCTCCAGATGATGACACTATCAGAGGGGGAAGAGAATGCACTATAAATGTGTGTACAACTCTGTTATGCCATAAAACTAATATGTTGCTGGTAAGTGGTTTCTATGATGAGGTGACCATTCCAGTACCGTTTTCAGTTCTTTGTTCAGAATCTCAGTTCATCTCACAAATTGTGGGAACCTGTATACAGTACTTTACAGTATTATGCAATGTGGCCCTCTGGAGTGAGTGTGAAAATAGTGGCCTTCTCCATCATCAAAGTTGCCCACCCCCCCGCTAGTAGGCTATGTCACATGGACTTAACCCCCGATCAAAGCCTTGATGCTGAGTGCAAAGCAGGGAGGCACTGGATACCATTTTTATTTGTTTCCAGATAGTAGCCCGGGCCATTAATACGCAAAATAGATTTGGACCGCAGGCGTTTAAAATAAAGATTTAGTCTATTTGAATGGTGTGATATTATGCTAAATAGGGACATATCCCCCGGCTACTATATTTGAACCACAAACTCCCAATCTCAGGGCGGACACTCTAATCCCAAGGCCACTCAGTGAGCATAATGAAGTATAGCGGAATAATAAATTACTTTCCCAAATTAACGAGACGTTTTCATTAATTCTACAGTTTCACATGCAAACGTGGATGTAAAGAATAAATATTTCTGTGCTTTATTGTCGTAAATTACACCCTTCACAACTACATTTTTACAAATGTTACAAACGTTTGGTCACACAGTAGTGGTGTGTCGGTCATGAACGAATGGTTCAAATGAACCAGTTCTTTATGGTGAACGAAATGAACCGGGTCACCATCCCGAAATGACCCGTTCAACCGTTCACGCCGTTTAGTTGCAAATGCGTCTTTTTTGATTGGTTGAAGAGAGACGGTTCACGCATAATAGCGGATGCCAGGCGCATTTTGACAAGCCTCACCCTGCTAGCGTGTGATTGGCTGAAGTACCTTAGAGCCGCATTCAGACGCAGAAGCAGTCCCCTGGTCAATATTTACTATTCTGTCCATAACGGCACATAACTCGGTAACAGGCAGCGCTGAGTCGGCTCATGCGACCTTTGCACCGCACCTCTCGGCCCGGCGACTCACTCGCTACTGGTCGCTCGGCGGGGCCTCACAGGGCTCAAGGTCACCTGAGACGGCACGCCTCCGTCATGGATAATAATAATACTTTATCACCACAAAAAAAAGTTGTCTGCGGTGGCGGAAAAAAAGTGGCAAAAGTGGGATGCGAACCCAGGGTGCATGGAATGGGAGCACAGTGACTAAAGTCCACTAAGGGGACTGTCTGGGAGTGAGTGACTGTCCGAAGACCGACTGACAGGCTGGGAACGAAACGGAAAGAGGAGTATCGTTCATTCTCAGTATGAACCAAATGCTGAGACCGACTTGTGAACGGAATGTAGGCTACTGCATACAACATACAAACTCTCGCTCCTTGACTGTGACTATGATGACAGTACAAGTTTAACAGCTCACACAAGGAGCATTATGTAATGTATGCATCCAGCCACTGGAATTCCTGATAATTTGTACTGTTGACACTCGGTTTTGTAAAGACGTGTGAATGTTTTTTGATTGATGCAGCACTCCAGTGGTAGTGTGTATTTACTTAAGTACTGTACTTAAGTACATTTGTGTTATTTCTTCTTTAGTTGAGTAATACCAATTTCCAATGCTTAGGCCTACTTCTACTCCACTGCATCTCGGATCCAAATATTGTACCTATATTGTACACTACATTTATTTCAAAACTTAATTAGTTACTTTGTAGATTTTGATTATTATTACAAAACATACATTAACCACTTAAGCCTTATAGACATGTTGACCTTTTGAAAAACATGTGCAAGACCTGCTATTTTCAAAAGATTTTTATACATTTGAAAACTTTAAATGGGACATTCTGCACAATGAATACTTTTACTTTTGGTACTTTAAGTACATTTTGATACCAATACTTTTGTACTTTTACTCAAGTATGTTTTGAATACAGGCCTACTTGTAACAGATTACATCTACATTGCAGTATTGATACTTTTACTTAAGTACAGAAGTACTTTTTCCACCACTAGAGCACACTCATTCTCGGTTGCACGCAGACGCACGCACAGGCAGTCTCTGCAATGGCTTTAGCCTTCTTTGACCGAAACAGGCAGAGAGGAGAAGGGAGTGTCTGATTGACTGACTGACTGACTAACTGAGAACTAAAGGGGAAGGGATTATCGTTCACGCTCTGGCTCAACGCCTCAACTCACTCTCATTCATGTCCAAATAAAGGAGAGCACAAGGACACAAATATTAAATGTTCAGTTGAGGTTATGTTATCAAAATCTTGAGGTTATGTTATCAAAATCATACATATCACTTTATTTATAAAGCTCATTTACAAATTGTCCAATGTGCTGTACATAAAAAGCATCTACAGAACAGGCCATGTGCAACAATATAATCACAGGACATGCAACAATAAAGACATGAGACAAGATAAAAGACGACATACTGCAAGAGAAAAGGAATGAGTCTTGAGGAGAGATTTAACTAGAATTGAAATATTTCAATTTTGCGTTGCAAAGGAGGTGAATTCGAGCGCTCCATGATGACGTCGCTTCAGGACAGTTTTGGAACCAGGTTATTGGTTTTGTCGCTTTCAGCAACAAAACAAAAAGCCCAATAGTCTGAGCATTTCTAATGGAATGTGGTCGTCTGTTCCAGAGCCTGGGTGCAGCATTAGTAAGACACACCCTGGAACTTCCTTCCTTGTATTGTGTTGTTGTGAGTTGTTACAGAGTATGCTGTGCGTTGTGTAGTGTAGTGTAGTGTAGTGTAGTGTTGTTGTCGAGTCCACCTAAAGCGAGTCCAAGTCAAAACTAAGTCTGAGGGGGGCAAGTCCGAGTCAAGACCGAGAAAAAAATTAATAATAATAATCCTCATTTATAGGTACTGTGGAGACAGAGTGACACACACGAAACATGGAGAGAGAGTATAGGGAAGTTGCATATAGTGTGTGCCAGCGGCTACGTCATTGTAGTCCTTAGCGGCCATTTATTGGGTAAAATACAGGTGTTTCAATTGTTTGATTGCATAGAACTAATGCTTTACTCCAATCAGAACACCCGTGTAAGGCTGTCTTTACCCAAGAAATGGCCGCTCTTAGAACTACATTTGGCACACCCTATAACATTTGGTCTGGCTGGCCAGGAATCTAATCTAATTTTAAATGTATTAAAAATGTTAAATGTATTGCTCTGGTGCACTCTGAGAGGACACGTCATGGAGTTCTCAGGAAATAATTTAACATATTAAAAAGTGTATAGTTCCTGGTATTATTTGCACTTTTTGACTATGGGTTTACTTACTAAACCATTTACACACATCATCTAGTAATTCATCAAAGAAAAGCGTCAGACAACACTCTTATAATGGTTAATATGACTCCTCATAATATGGGTAGGGGAGAGTGGGATAAACTGAGACACAGAATAAGTAAGTAAGTAAGTATGTATAAGTAAGTACATTTTATTTATATAGCACCTTTTACAGAGAGATCTCACAAAGTGCTTTACTGGCATTGAAAGAAAAACACAATTAAAACAATGCAGGTAAAAAGGCTATACAGTTAGTTACTTGGAAATATAAAATTAAAATCAAATACCAACAACAAATGCCTGTTCAAATAATAGCGTTTTGAGGTTCCTTTTAAAAATGTCAACAGAGGTTGCAAATCTCAAGGCTTGTGGAAGAGCATTCCAAAGTTTGGGGGCCACAGCTTGAAAAACCTTGTCACCTTTAGTTTTTAGATGAGTCTTTGGAACCTTTAATAAACCCTGCTCAGCAGACCCTTACGGGCTCATAGCGTTCGATCACATCATTGAGGTAGCTCGGAGCCTGACCATGCAGAGCTCTGTACGCAAGCACTAGAACTTTGAACTGGACCCTGAACTTGACGGGGAGCCAGTGCAGGGAGGCCAGGACTGGGGTGATGTGGCACCTTCTACTGGACCTGGTGAGCAGTCTGGCGGCAGTGTTTTGGATTAGTTGTAGCTAGGCGGTCCATGGAGGTTTTGCTGAGGCAGGTGAAAACTGAGACACCCCCTGTATCTATAGGCAATGGAACACATTTGTGGTCATGTGATCCTTGTATTTTCAAGACCCTTGAATTTCCCCCTTGCCATGAAGGAGAGGACCTGATAGTGCTGTGGAAAACATGCTTTTTCACAAAAATACGTTTTTGCATGTAAAAGTAAAGTTTCTTGCTGTCAACATAATTAGCTGTTGTGTCAAAGCAAACTGATTCTGGGAGAACATGTTATATCATACCTTGTCGATGAACTACCAACTTGTGATTTTATGGTAGTTTTAACGTGAAAAAAGTAATGGATCACTTTACCCCCTTGTTTCTCTGGTCTGTCTCAGTTTACCCCACTATCCCCTATAACATAATTATTTCATAGCATTGTCTTGACTCTTGACTCGAGTGGACTTGATGGGGGAAGAGTCCAAGACAGTAAAATCATGGGCGAGACAGAGACGAGACCGAGTCAATGAACTTTTGGACTCGAGACCTGACTGCGCACGCACACGCGCGTGCGCAGTCTGCGCACACACACACAGACACACACACACACACACGCACACACACACGCACACACACACACACACACACACACACACACACACACACACACACACACACACACACACACACACACACACACACACACACACACTAGATGCCTTCTCATGCGACCTTTGCACCGCACCTCTTGGCCCGGCGACTCGCTCGCTACTGGTCGCTCGGCGGGGCCTCACAGGGCTCAAGGTCACCTGAGACGGCACGCCTCTGTCATGGATAATAATAATACTTTATCGCCACAAAAAAAAGTTGTCTACGGTGGCGGAAAAAAAGTGGCAAAAGTGGGATGCGAACCCAGGGTGCATGGAATGGGAGCACAGTGACTAGTCCACTAAGGGGACTGTCTGGGAGTGAGTGACTGTCCGAAGACCGACTGACAGGCTGGGAACGAAATGGAAAGAGGAGTATCGTTCATTCTCAGTCTGAACCAAATGCTGAGACCGACTTGTGAACGGAATGTAGGCTTACTGCATACAACATACAAACTCTCGCTCCTTGACTGTGACTATGATGACAGTACAAGTTTAACAGCTCACACAAGGAGCATTATGTAATGTATGCATCCAGCCACTGGAATTCCTGTTAATTTGTACTGTTGACACTCGGTTTTGTAAAGACGTGTGAATGTTTTTTGATTGATGCAGCACTCCAGTGGTAGTGTGTATTTACTTAAGTACTGTACTTAAGTACATTTGTGTTATTTATTCTTTAGTTGAGTAATACCAATTTCCAATGCTTAGGCCTACTTCTACTCCACTGCATCTCGGATCCAAATATTGTACCTATATTGTACACTACATTTATAAACTTAGTTAGTTACTTTGTAGATTTTGATTATTATTACAAAACATACATTAACCACTTAAGCCTTATAGACATGTTGACCTTTTGAAAAACATGTGCAAGACCTGCTATTTTCAAAAGATTTTTATACATTTGAAAACTTTAAATGGGACATTCTGCACAATGAATACTTTTACTTTTGGTACTTTAAGTACATTTTGATACCAATACTTTTGTACTTTTACTCAAGTATATTTTGAAGGCTTAAGGGTGCCCTCACACCAAAATACCTATGAGAGTGGAATCCGCGTTCCGCCAATGCATTTCAAGGGAGCGTTTTTTGCAGAAATCCTCTGCTGGCATGAAACTGCTTCACTCTCATTGAAATGCATTGGCAGAACGTGGATTCCACTCTCATAGGTATTTTGGTGTGAGGGCACCCTTAGTCTACTTGTAACAGATTACATCTACATTGCAGTATTGATACTTTTACTTAAGTACAGAAGTACTTTTTCCACCACTGGAGCACACTCATTCTCGGTTGCACGCAGACGCACGCAGAGGCAGTCTCTGCAATGGCTTTAGCCTTCTTTGACCGAAACAGGCAGAGAGGAGAAGGGGGTGTCTGATTGACTGACTGACTGACTAACTGAGAACTAAAAGGGAAGGGATTATCGTTCACGCTCTGGCTCAACGCCTCAACTCACTCTCATTCATGTCCAAATAAAGGAGAGCACAAGGACACAAATATTAAATGTTCAGTTGAGGTTATGTTGTCAAAATCTTGAGGTTATGTTATCAAAATCATACATATCACTTTATTTATAAAGCTCATTTACAAATTGTCCAATGTGCTGTACATAAAAAGCACCTACAGAACAGGCCATGTGCAACAATGTAATCACAGGACATGCAACAATAAAGACATGAGACAAGATAAAAGACGACATACTGCAAGAGAAAAGGAATGAGTCTTGAGGAGAGATTTAACTAGAATTGAAATATTTCAATTTTGCGTTGCAAAGGAGGTGAATTCGAGCGCTCCATGATGACGTCGCTTCAGGACAGTTTTGGAACCAGGTTATTGGTTTTGTCGCTTTCAGCAACAAAACAAAAAGCCCAATAGTCTGAGCATTTCTAATGGAATGTGGTCGTCTGTTCCAGAGCCTGGGTGCAGCATTAGTAAGACACACCCTGGAACTTCCTTCCTTGTATTGTGTTGTTGTGAGTTGTTACAGGGTATGCTGTGCGTTGTGTAGTGTAGTGTAGTGTAGTGTTGTGTAGTGTTGTGTAGTGTTGTTGTCGAGTCCACCTAAAGAGTGTCCAAGTCAAGACTAGGTCTGAGGGGGGCGAGTCCGAGTCAAGACTGAGAAAAAAATGAATAATAATCATCCTCATTTATAGGTACTGTGGAGACAGAGTGACACACACGAAACATGGAGAGAGAGTATAGGGAAGTTGCATATGTAGTGTGTGCCAGCGGCTGCGTCATTGTAGTCCTTAGCGGCCATTTATTGGGTAAAAACACAGGTGTTTCAATTGTTTGATTGCATAGAACTAATGCTTTACTCCAATCAGAACACCCGTGTAAGGCTGTGTTTACCCAAGAAATGGCCACTCTTAGAACTACATTTGGCACACCCTATAGCATTTGGTCTGGCTGGCCAGGAATCTAATCTAATTTTAAATGTATTAAAAAGTTAAATGCATTGCTCTGGTGCACTCTGAGAGGACACGTCATGGGGTTCTCAGGAAATAATTTAACATGTGTATGTGTTTTAAAAGTGTATAGTTCCTGGTATTATTTGCACTTTTTGACTATGGGTTTACTTACTAAACCATTTACACACATCATCTAGCAATTCAAAGAAAAGTGTCAGACAACACTCTTATAAGACTCCTCATAATATGGGTAGGGGAGAGTGGGGTAAACTGAGACACAGAATAAGTAAGTAAGTACATTTTATTTATATAGCACCTTTTACAGAGAGATCTCACAAAGTGCTTTACAGGCATTGAAAGAAAAACACAATAAAAACAATGCAGGTAAAAAGGCTATACAGTTAGTTACTAGGAAATATAAAATTAAAATCAAATACCAACAACATGCCTGTTCAAATAATAGCGTTTTGAGGTTCCTTTTAAAAATTCCAAAGTTTGGGGGCCACAGCTTGAAAAGCCTTGTCACCTTTAGTTTTTAGATGAGTCTTTTAAACCTTTAATAAACCCTGCTCAGCAGACCTTAGGGCCCTTACGGGCTCATAGCGTTCGATCACATCATTGAGGTAGCTCGGAGCCTGACCATGCAGAGCTCTGTACGCAAGCACTAGAACTTTGAACTGGACCCTGACCTTGACGGGGAGCCAGTGCAGGGAGGCCAGGACTGGGGTGATGTGGCACCTTCTACTGGACCTGGTGAGCAGTCTGGCGGCAGTGTTTTGGATTAGTTGTAGGCGGTCCATGGAGGTTTTGCTGAGGCAGGTGAAAACTGAGACACCCTATCTAGGCAATGGAACACATTTGTGGTCATGTGACCATTGTATTTTCAAGACCCACTGATAGTGCTGTGGAAAACATGCTTTTTCACAAAAATACGTTTTTGCATGTAAAAGTAAAGTTTCTTGCTGTCAACATAATTAGCTGTTGTGTCAAAGCAAACTGATTCTGGGAGAACATGTTATATCATACCTTGTCGATGAACTACCAACTTGTGATTTTATGGTGGTTTTAACGTGAAAAAAGTAATGGATCACTTTACCCCCTTGTTTCTCTGGTCTGTCTCAGTTTACCCCACTCTCCCCTATAACACAATTATTTCATAGCATTGTCTTGACTCTTGACTCGAGTGGACTTGATGGGGGAAGAGTCCCGAGTCCCTTAGTCTGAGACCAAGTTAAGACAGAGTAAAATCATGGGCGAGACAGAGACGAGACCGAGTCAATGAACATTTGGACTCGAGACCTGACTGCGCACGCGCGTGTGCGTGCACACACACACACACACACACACACACACACACACACACACACACACACACACACACACACACACACACACACACACACACACACTAGATGCCTCTTCAATGAAACTTGAATTCGTTTTTCCTTCAGTAATCTGATCTGGCAGTGTGTTACATTCAACCATGCCTGGTTTGGCTTTAGAGGCTCGATAGCACCCCCTTGTGGCATGTTTCGTGTCCTGTATGTTAGAACTTGTAAGTTGATTATATGGATACAGTAGGTAGGATGTTTCAGCACATTCATATTTCTCAAGAAGACATTTCTACATTACATCTTGGTGTAAACCTAATGGCAAGCCACGCTGCTCTGTTTTGAACCAGCTGCAGCTTTCCCAGGTTGCTCTTGTTTGCCCCTGACCAAATCATTGAGCATTCAATAGTCTAGATGTGAAAGGACTAGAGTTTCAATGGCTTGTTTGATTAGTTGTGGTGGCAAAAGCTCTGAACACCTCTTAACAAATGTATTCCTCCATCCTCCCCATCTTTACCAGCACTGAATCCATGTGTCTTGTCCCTGATAGGTTCTTCAGATAACTCCCAGGCCATGGGGGGGGGGGGGGGGGGGCTTTTTATGCCTTTATTTGATAGGATAGTAGACTTACAGGAAATGGGGGGAGAGAGGGGGAATGACATGTGGCAAAGATCATCTGGATCGGGAATTGAACCGGCGACGCCAGGAGGCATCATAGCCTATTATGTGGTATGCGCCTTGACCACCAGGCCAGCGGGCGCCCCAATTCAACATTAGATTTAACTGTGGTTTAGAACTATTTGCAACATTTATTTGGTCTATTTGAATGGCGTGATATTATGCAAAATAGGGACACACAGTAGTATCTTTGGTATGACCAGGCCGGGGATCGAACCACAACCTCCCAATCTTAGGGTGGACACTCTAACCACATGATATAACAATAATACTTTTTGTCTCCATTTAATTTTTGATTAATGGCCTAAATAAACTCAGCACAAAAAGAAAGGAAACTTATATCTCCCCTTTAATAATACCAAATTGTATTGTGTTGTATATAATTTTTATCGTTGATTTGTCACCTTTACAACGAGGTACAGCTTGTAAGCATCGGGCATTCGAGGCATGAGCTACACAGCCAAACGTGTAGCGCCAACCAGAATTTTGCCAAAATGGCTTGCAATGCTGTCTGCTGGCATTTACTCTCTTTTTGGGCTTCCATGACACTGAGCTTAACATTAACAAAGTGCAAAAATGGCCAATATGTGTTTTTTTTTCTTTCCTTATTACTGTGGGAGAGTGCAATCATTCAATGCCCCAAGTAACAAAGGTGAACACCAAAAGAACAGTATTGCAGGCCTGCCAGGCCATTTTTGGAGGGGCGCTACCCACACGTTTGGCTGTGTTGCTCATTCCACCAATGCCAGATCCTTACAAGCTGTACCTTGTTGTAAAGGTGACAAATCACCGATAACAATGATATCAAACACAATACCATTTGGCATAATTAAAGGGGGGATATAATGGACCGAATGTTGGCAAATGTTGCATTGACAACCATTTTGGCAAAATTCTGGTCAGCGCTATACCCACACGTTTGGCTGTGTAGCTCATGCCTCGAATGCCCGATGCTTACAAGCTGTACCTCGTTGTAAAGGTGACAAATCAACGATAAAAACACAATACAATTTGGTATTATTAAAGGGGAGATATAATTAATTATTAATACGTTTCCTTTCTTTTGGTGTTTTTTATTTATTCTACAGTTTCACATACAAACATGTAAAAAAACTAAATATCTCAGAGCTATATTGTCATAAATTAAATTGCACCCTTAAACCCTCTATTTTCAGTTTAAAAACTCAGTTTTTCCCTTCAACATATATTTCTTTGGCAAGCTCACAACAGCAATGTGTTTTGAGCTTGTAGATCAGCTATTGTTGGCGAATGTTCGCCCATGAATAGTCATGCTGGTTACTGCTACAGTATTTCTTCAAAATGATGTAATTCTCTCTCTCTCTCTCTCTCTCTCTCTCTCTCTCTCTCTCTCTCTCTCTCTCTCTCTCTCTCAGGATGTTGCTATTGAGGGGTTTCAGAGCCATGCAGAATTCTCCACTAAGTAAGAATATAAAACCATCTTCTACATGTTTCTACATTAAACATTCCATTACTGTGATCATTTAACTCAAATATCATGATCACCTTTCTCTCCTCTTTTAGGTTGTGTCTTTTGAGGAGAGCTTTGCTGTCCATTGATGTGGAGTTTACACACAACATATTGACTTAGTAAGTTCTGAATTCGTGCAACTCTGTTTTATATTATATTTTATAGAAGATACTCTCTCCTGTAGATCATGGAGTGTGCATGTCTCCTCTCTTCAGTAGACAAAATCTGCAAATTGGCCTGTTATAAATCAATACTGGAGCCTTATTTTTAGGGCATTTGAGGTTGTCAACTGTCGTTGCGGTACCATATGTGGACTCCATAGTGATAGTCAATGTGGGGATCAATGATTGCTCTCGTTAGAGTCTTCAATGTATTTTTTCCAACCAGCGGGCGATCTGCTGCAAGAAACAAGTTTGTTGGTTGATTTTTTTTATTACTTTAGCAGTCATTTTTCCATTGGAAATCTTTCCAATGAGCCTCACTCACAGAGATATAGATTATTACAACGTTTCAATCTAAACAACCTTCATCAAGTATCCGATGAAGGTCATTGATGCGTGTGATGGCCTTGTTGTTAATATCAGAAAGTGTGGGTGTTGGAAGTCTGATGATGTTGGAAGCAATACGGGAAATACTGTAAAGTTTGTTTCTTTTAGGCATAGACAGACAGTTTAGTGAAAGAAAAACTATACCTCCCGTAAATGGATGATTCCAGGGTGGGGTGTCTGCTGTACATGAAATACAAAGTAAATAATATCAATGTTGTTATTGTCATTTGTCACCTGAACCATTAGAAGAAGCAGCAAGGAAGACATAAACATGGGGAACCTCCTATGCACAGGGCGGACACGTCACATGGTATACAACAAACTAACCGAAGGCCAGAGTTCAGTGTGTTGAAATGCATTGTAGACATTCACTGCAAGAACATAGACATTAGTATTGTTTAATAATTCAAAGAGACCAGTCCTTAATAGGATGCTCAATTCAGTGTATTGCATGTTGGACGTTGTTTTAATTTACATTTGCATTTGCACACATGCACGCTCATAGCTGTCTAGCCTAATGCACAGCCACGCCTCAGTTGTTGTCCCATGATCTAATGTTCTACTGTACATTCATATGGTAACAGTATTTAAACTATAAGGGGTCTTGTTCACAGAGAACGCCTTCTGAGCTGAGGAGCACTTTGAATATCATGTCCATAATGCTTACACACAGTGTGGATATCATGCTCTGTTTGATATTAGCACAAATAGCTTCACTTAATCAACGTCAACATGGACTTTCTTCATTCTCTGTAGACAAAGCTAGCCCCTACCACATGCTTTAGAAACATTGCATGTATAATTGTACAATAAGGAGTATTTGCTAATACTCAAAATATCATGAAATATCGTTAAACTTGTGTTCAGTCTCTTAACAACCAACACCATAAGAGAATGAAGCTGAGATGTGAACATCTTCTGTTTGTAACAGGATTCCATGGAGCCACTTGAGGAACTCATCTTCAAAACTCTGGATAAGCTGAAGAACTTTGAATTGGAGATGTTCAAGTCGGGTTTGCAACACCCTGATGTCCTTGAAGGCCTCGATCCAATCCCAAAGAGATCCCTGAAGAAGGGGGGCAAGAAGACCATTGCTCGTCTGTTGGTGCACAGCTACCCCAGTGATGCAGCTCAGAAGATCGTGGTGAATGTTCTGAACTACATCCGCAGGAATGATCTAGCGAAGAGGTTTCCTCACATATACAAAGGTAGGTGGAGACAAGTTAACAATTTATTGAAACACATTATGTTGTTATTGGATATGAGAAGCAGGTGCAAACCATTCATATCCATCCATCCATCCATCCATCTGCATGCACACACACATGCACGCACGCACGCACGCACTCACTCACTCACTCACTCACTCACTCACTCACTCACGCACGCACGCACGCACGCACGCACGCACGCACGCACGCACGCACGCACGCACGCACACACACACACACACACACACACACACACACTCTCTCATTTGAGTACCTGGCTGTCTGTAGACAACAGTGAATTACTACTAGTAAGACACCTCAGGGCAGCATGCGACCTCGCCCTTAAGGGCTTTTAAATATTTTTTAAATATGCGACTTTTACATACTGTAGGTGATGTCACCTGTGATATCACCCGTGATGTCACAGTGATGTGTCAAGGGAACCAACCCATAGACTGTAAAAATGTGTACACACACAGAGAGACAAGCTGTAACATTTCTCATGGTAAACTAAAACTAAAACACAAACATCAATTTACTGTAATATCAGGATAATTCAGGTAATTGCCGGTATTTTATACAAGTATGTTGTCCTTTCTGTCACAATAGATGACCAGCATGAAGCTTCAAACACTGACCCACCAATGCAGGCTGCAACTTCAACAACTGATGTCTCTAAAGTTGAAGGTGAGCTGACAATATCACTGGATGTCTTCAATAAACTGATTAACCACTTGAACCCCAACATCTGCTGCTATGTGGCCCTCACATGTAGATAAAGGTCAGGCCGCTAAGTGGCCCTAACACCTATTTTGCACCACAGATCTGACTGATAACGTCATATATTGAGATCTCTGTATGTGTCTCATGTTTTCACCCCCCCCCCCCCCCCCCCCCCCCTACCCCCCCTCTCTCGCTCTCATTCTTTTGGCGTCCCAATAATTGCTGTACATGTCTTCTCATTAGAATTCTCAACAGGCCTGAAAATTAAGGCCCGGCCCTAACTGGACCCCTAACTGGCAAACAGTATACGATTTAGACCCAGTCCGGCCCAAGAACGTCGGGTCTGGTCGGGTTTGGGCAGAATTTGAGAACACTTCTCATCATCAAGTTATAAACAAACAACACAACAGACAACTGCTTTGACATGGGGGGGGTCCTTTACACTAATGTAGTGAGTGTAGGAGTCGGGTCACCCTGTTTCCATCAAGGTCCTATGTATTCAATTCATCAAGGAAGTTAATAATAATAATAAATATAGCTGCAAGCAGCGATAAAGTGGCCAAGGCATAAAAAGCAGGAAAGCAAAAAGGCATCAAGAGAAAGCAAAGAAGACATCAAAGAAAAACTAGAAGCAGTGTTCTTCCGAACAGGACTCCGGCAGGTCAGGTAGGTTTTTTTTTGGCCTAGTGGTGACTCACTATAATAGGCCAAAGTGAAAAGGGTGCCACGTGTTCTTGGGCCTTTCACGGCAATCGGACGCTGCATGCGGGATTTGAAGCATTTTGTTCCAAAAATGTGTTTTGCAAAAATTGACCCGCTGGTGGCGCTATAACAGGCCAATGTGAGAAGGGTGGCATATGTTCCTTGGCCTAGTGGGAATGTGTGTGCAAAATCTCACACACATAGCAGGCTGCGTTTGAGACATTTTGTTCAAAAAGGAGCAATCCTGCAAACCTTGGAATTCAATGTTAGCCAATTAGATAGAATATGATATCTGACAAATCTGTCATGATTACATCACTGTAGAGATACTGTGTACTGATTTGTGTGATTTTCGGATAAAATCTGAAGGAGTAATATCGAAGAATGTGTTTTACATACTGTAAGTCGGCCTTCTGGTGGCGCTATAAATGGCAGATGTGAAAAATGCAGGGCACAGGTTTTTCCTTGGCCTCTGGGAAGTGTGCATACAAAGTTTTACACTAATCGGTGGTTATAGGTAAAAGCATAAATTGGCCTCTACACAACATGTATGCAAAAGACTGTAGGCCTATATGCAACAGACATAAAAAAAAACTGTGATACTATGCACCTGGACAGTTTGATGATGTACATAGTAAGCCTTGCTGAGCTATGAATCGGCCAGGCTATGAATCTCATAGGGCAGGAGCCTATCTCCTGTTTCTGTAGCGTAAGGCAGCTTGATGTACAAGTACACCCCCTGGACATGACGCTAGTATGTCGTAGGGAGTTATAAATCTAACCCTTGATGCTGAGTTTCAAGCAGGGAGGCACTGGGTCCCATTTTTTAGAATCTTTGGTATGACGCGACCCGGGTTTGAACCCAGATCTCCCATTCTCAGGGAAGACATTCAAACCACTATGCCACTGAGCTGGTACATGATATCATTGCAATCCTTGGAAATCACAACATAGGTGTAGACATGACAGTTTGTATTATAATGCTTGTTTCAGGATTTATGATGCAAAATACATTATTTAGTAATGGCGGATATTAAAATACGCATCAAGGGGGGTTGGGGGACATTTTTAGGAAGGCTCCATATCAGACATTGTTCAAGGAACCAAACTGTAAAGTCTACCAAATGTCATGGTTTTATGCTTATACAAACCCCAGGCGGGATTTCGATCCAACGAGCTTTTGCATGAAAGGCATATGCCCTGACCATTACACTAGGCAGCCACAGGATCTGTTAACCATGTTTGTTTAAAAAAAAAAGTTCTATGTAGGCCGAGTGCCTTGATTTTATTGATTTATTTTTTATATTTTGGAGGCTTGGGGTGAAATCAATGTAATCTGAGTATTTCTGACATTTTCGAGTGATCATATTTTCTTTTCCTCAGAACAGAAAAAAAAACGGCCGGTAGAGAAGGGCTAATTTTAAACATGAACGTGATCTGGAGTTAGATCAGACGTGTCAATATATGCACATGCCATGGGCATCCAGGATGTTAACATCAACTCAACCCGACGTGGGGTTTGAACTGCCAACCATCCGCATACCAGGCACAGGCACTGACCACTACACTACGGCAGTCACACATAATGGACCTGTCATTTTTAAAAAAAAGAAAAGAAAAAAGAAAATGTTTCATGTAAATCTACAGTAGTTGTGGGGCTCATTTTAAACATGAACATGATCTGGAGTTAGATCAGACGTGTCAACATTAAAGAGTTTGACATATGCACATGCCATGGGCATCCAGGATGTTAACATCAACTCAACCCGATATGGGATTTGAACTGACAACCATCCGTATACCAGGCACAGGCACTGACCACTACACTACGGCAGTCACACATAATGGACCTGTCATTTAAAAAAAAAAAGAAAAGAAAAAAGAAAAAGTTTCATGTAAATCTACAGTAGTTGTGGGGCTCATTTTAAACATGAACATGATCTGGAGTTAGATCAGACGTGTCAACATTGAAGAGTTTGACATATGCACATGCCATGGGCATCCAGGATGTTAACATCAACTCAACCCGATATGGGATTTGAACTGACAACCATCCGTATACCAGGTACAGGCACTGACCACTACACTACGGCAGTCACGCATAATGGACCTGTCATTTTCTTTAAAAAAGAAAAGAAAAAAGAAAAAGTTTCATGTAAATCTACAGTAGTTGTGGGGCTCATTTTAAACATGAACGTGATCTGGAGTTAGATCAGACGTGTCAACATTAAAGAGTTTGACATATGCACATGCCATGGGCATCGAGGATGTTAACATCAACTCAACCCGATGTGGGGTTTGAACTGACAACCATCCGTATACCAGGCACAGGCACTGACCACTACACTACGGCAGTCACACATAATGGACCTGTCATTTTTTTTTAAAAAGAAAAGAAAAAAGAAAAAGTTTCATGTAATGTACTTGACGCCTTCTTTCAAAATGATATAGCGCCCCCCCTTTGGCCAATTGGGGTAAGATTGGTTTCAGTGATATTTGGACTAACCCACTACAGTAGTTCATCATGAAAATTTTACTTTGCATGTATGTTTTAGAGGCAGAAGAATAATTTGCATAAAACTTGCAATATTCATTGAATTATTAAACAAGCATGTTTAAATTTTTAAAATATCCGATCTGACAGATCTTTAGATATTGGTCCAAAGTTCATGTAAAAAAAGTTCCGTGCACGTGACGCGAAAGTTCCGGAATAAAAGCGGGTTTAAGTGTTTTACAAACTGCTCAAAATGGCAGAAAATCTAAGGATGGAGCGTACTTAACAAAGACACGGATGGCTTCCGCTTGAGTCAAGGCACGCGTGTAACCAAGTTGCATGTCTTCAAACGAAACGAGGCATGACTTATGCCCCTTTAAAGTTTGAGTTTTCAAACGCTTCGTATAGCGCCCCCCTTTGGCCAATTGGAGTAAGATTGCTTTCAGTGATATTTGGACTAACCCTCTACATATTTGCCAAATGCCATGAACGTGTCACTTTGCATGTATGATTTAGAGGCAGAAGAATAATTTGCATGAAACTGCATTATACAGTGAATTATTAAAAGATAATGTTTCGCTTTAAAAGAAATCCGGCCGCTGTGCGATGACCGTATTGGTCCAAAGTTCATGTAAAAGAAAGTTTTGCGCACGTTACGCGAAAATCCCAGGAGGAGATAGATTTTGACTGTATTTCATATAATTCAAAATTGTGGGAGAAGTAAAGGTCAGAGGTCAAAAGTCAGAGCGTAAAAGTTGTTCGGCATGAGGAGACGCATAAGTGTATACAGGTTTCATTGCTGTACCTGAAACAGGGCATGAGCTACACCAGTTCAAAGTTGGCATTTTTCAAAGGCTTCCTACAGCGCCACCCTTTGGCCGATTGTTGCGAGCTTCGCGTTTTAGCCGTTTGGCATAGTCCTCTGCCATACTGCCGAGTTTCGTAAAAAGCGACTGCACGGTCTAGCCGCTAGAGAAAAAGTGGCGGAATAATAATAATAATAGTGATGAAGTCCAATAACAATGAGTGGCCATTTGCCACTTCGTGGCCTTGGCCACTAATAATGAAGTTAATAAGGGTAATAATAACAATATAACAACACAGAACACCTTCTAGTGTTGTAGGTCTGCTCCCTGCTACCCAGACAGTATTATAGTTTGTCTCACTTAAGCTCAAATAAAAGCAATCTAATGTAAGGATAATTATTGACAGCTAATAGCAGGTTTCTGTTGTCTTTTCTGACACAATAGTTGTAACAGATGCTGGCCCACCAATGCCAGCTTCAACTTCAACAAGTAGAGATGTCTCGACAGCTGAAGGTGAGCTGACCCCACTTGAACCTCCACATCTCTAATCTGGGGGGAATATTTTCCAAAATAGTAGATCAACAAGCTCATAACGCATTGAAAGGTGCCACATTGTGAGCTTGTAGATCGTCTATTGTTGACGAAGAGATTTAGCATAGACAAAACATCAGTCCAAGTACAGAGCCAACTGAGGTCCAGTTTTTGCTTTTCCCCCCAAATTTTTTAAGTTGCTTTAGACATTTGATATGAATTTATCAGACATGCCCCTTTCTATACAAATTCTTGACTTCAACCACCATTTTAAGCATGATAGATTCATTGAAAACACCCGTCCTTGGTTTTGGTGACCAGGCACGTGCACACATAGACATCAAAGGGGGCTTGAGCCCCTGCCCCCCTTGGCTGTTACTAGGATATATAGATTAAAATCTCTCTGGTCTTCAAAACATTTTAATTATGTAGCCTATGCCTACACACTTGACACAACCTACCCTGTTCTTCTGTTGTGATATAACGTATCTTCATTACAATTGTTAAAATTGCATGCACACACACACAGACACACACAAACACACACACACACACACACACACACACACACACACACGCACGCGTACGCACGCACACACGCACGCACACACACACTCATTTGAGTACCTGGCTGTCTGTAGACAACAGTGAATTACTACTAGTAAGACACCTCAGGGAAACATGCGACCTCGCCCTAAAGGGCCTTTAAATATTTTTTAAATATGGACTTCTACATACTGTAGGTGATGTCACCTGTGATATCACCCGTGATGTCACCTGTGATATCACCCGTGATGTCACAGTGATGTGTCAAGGGAACCAACCCATAGACTGTAAAAATGTGTACACACACAGAGAGACAAGCTGTAACATTTCTCATGGTAAACTAAAACTAAAACACAAACATCAATTTACTGTAATATCAGGATAATTCAGGTAATTGCCGGTATTTTATACAAGTATGTTGTCTTTTCTGTCACAATAGATGACCAGCATGAATCTACAAACACTGACCCACCAATGCAGGCTGCAACTTCAACAACTGATGTCTCTAAAGTTGAAGGTGAGCTGACAATATCACTGGATGTCTTCAATAAACGGATTAACCACTTGAACCCCAACATCTATATGCTGCTATGTAGCCCACACATGTAGATAAAGGTCAGGCCGCTAAGTGGCCCTAACACCTATTTTGCACCACAGATCTGACTTATAACGTCATATATTGAGATCTGTTTGTGTCTCATGTTTTCATCCCCCCCCCCCTCTCTCTCTCGCTCTCATTCTTTTGGCGTCCCAATAATTGCTGTACATGTCTTCTCATTAGAATTCTCAACAGGCCTGAAAATTAAGGCCCGGCTCTAACTGGACCCCTAACTGGCAAACAGTATACGATTTAGACCCAGTCCGGCCCTAGAACGTTGGGTCTGGTCGGGTTTGGGCAGAATTTGAGAACACTTCTCATCATCATGTTATAAACAAACAACACAACAGACAACTGCTTTGACATGGGGGGGGGGGGGGGGGGGGGTCCTTTACAACACTAATGTAGTGAGTGTAGGAGTCGGGTCACCCTGTTTCCATCATGGTCCTATGTATTCAATTCATCAAGGAAGTTAATAATAATAATAATGAAGTTAATAAGGGTAACAATAACAATATAACAACACAGAACACCTTCTAGTGTTGTAGGTCTGCTCCCTGCTACCCAGACAGTATTATAGTTTGTCTCACTTAAGCTCAAATAAAAGCAATCTAATGTAAGGATAATTATTGACCGCTAATAGCAGGTTTCTGTTGTCTTTTCTGACACAATAGTTGTAACAGATGCTGGCCCACCAATGCCAGCTTCAACTTCAACAAGTAGAGACGTCTCGACAGCTGAAGGTGAGCTGACCCCACTTGAACCTCCACATCTCTAATCTGGGGGGAATATTTTCCAAGATAGTAGATCAACAAGCTCATAACGCATTGAAAGGTGCCACATTGTGAGCTTGTAGATCGTCTATTGTTGACGAAGAGATTTTGCATAGACAAAACATCAGTCCAAGTACAGAGCCAACTGAGGTCCAGTTTTTGCTTTTCCCCACAGATTTATTAAGTTGCTTTAGACATTTGATATGAATTTATCAGACATGCCCCTTTCTATACAAATTCTTGACTTCAACCACCATTTTAACCATGATAGATTCATTGAAAACACCCGTCCTTGGTTTTGGTGACCAGGCACGTGCACACATAGACATCAAAGGGGGCTTGAGCCCCTGCCCCCCTTGGCTGTTACTAGGATATATAGATTAAAAGCTCTCTGGTCTTCAAAACATTTTAATTATGTAGCCTATGCCTACACACTTGACACAACCTACCCTGTTCTTCTGTTGTGATATAATGTATCTTCATTACAATTGTTAAAACTGCATGCACACACACACACAGACACACACACACACACACACACACACACACACACACACACACGCGCGCACACACGCACGCACGCACGCACGCACACACGCACGCACACACTCATTTGAGTACCTGGCTGTCTGTAGACAACAGTGAATTACTACTAGTAAGACACCTCACGTGTCACACCTCACACGTCACACTATTGCCCTGCTCATATCTCCGCAATCGTTGCCCCGATCCATGCCAAATTTTGCACACATACTCCTTGCCTGCCAAATCACAACCTCCAACCAACAATTCACACATGACCCTCTTCTAGCGCCACCCTGAGCCGATTCTTGCAAAACACATTTTGGACACAGCTCCTACAATTTTTGCCCTAAAATCACGCAAATCGGTACACAGTATGTCTACACTCATGTCATCAACATGGATCTGTCTCATATAGCGCCACCTTCAGGCCGATTTTTTAAAACACATTTTTGGACACTACTCCTACAAATTTTGCCCTAAAATCACGCAAATCGCTACACAGTATCTCTACACTCATGTCATCAACATGGATCTGTCCCATATAGCGCCACCATCAGGCCGATTTTTTTAACCACATTTTTGGACACTGCTCCTACACATTTTGCCCTAAAATCACGCTGCGACCTGGCGGTCGCTTATCTCAGGATTAGGGAGTCTTACTGGTAATAATGATAACGTGACTCAGTTTCCTTTTAAACACAGTCCGTTTCCATGGCAGGCAGGGAAATTGAGGGTAAAATGTGAAAGCTTAATTCATAATAAATAGCCTAAATAAAAACATTGTATTGTATGTGAATCTGATGTGACAGAACACCTTCTAGTGTTGTAGGTCTGCTCCCTGCTACCCAGACAGTATTATAGTCTGTCTCACCTAAGCGCAAATAAAAGCAATCTAATGTAAGGATAATTATTGACAGCTAATAGCAGGTTTCTGTTGTCTTTTCTGACACAATAGTTGTAACAGATGCTGGCCCACCAATGCCAGCTTCAACTTCAACAAGTAGAGACGTCTCGACAGCTGAAGGTGAGCTGACCCCACTTGAACCTCCACATCTCTAATCTGGGGGGAATAGTTTCCAAAATAGTAGATCAACAAGATCATAACGCATTGAAAGGTGCCACGTTGTGAGCTTGTAGATCGTCTATTGTTGACGAAGAGATTTTGCATCGACAAAACATCAGTCCAAGTACAGAGCCAACTGAGGTCCAGTTTTTGCTTTTCCCCACAGATTTTTTAAGTTGCTTTAGATTTTGATATGAATTTATCAGACATGCCCCTTTCTTGTAGACAACAGTGAATTACTACTAGTAAGACACCTCAGGGAAACATGCGACCTCGCCCTAAAGGGCTTTTAAATATTTTTTGAAATAATGGACTTTTACATACTGTAGGTGATGTCACCTGTGATATCACCCGTGATGTCACAGTGATGTGTCAAGGGAACCAACCCATAGACTGTAAAAATGTGTACACACACAGAGAGACAAGCTGTAACATTTCTCATGGTAAACTAAAACTAAAACACAAACATCAATTTACTGTAATATCAGGATAATTCAGGTAATTGCCGGTATTTTATGCAAGTATGTTGTCTTTTCTGTCACAATAGATGACCAGCATGAAGCTTCAAACACTGACCCACCAATGCAGGCTGCAACTTCAACAACTGATGGCTCTAAAGTTGAAGGTGAGCTGACACTATCAATGGATGTCTTCAATAAACTGATTAACTACTTGAACCCCAAAATCTATATGCTGCTATGTGGCCCTCACATGTAGATAAAGGTCAGGCCGCTAAGTGGCCCTAACACCTATTTTGCACCACAGATCTGACTGATAACGTCATATATTGAGATCTCTGTATGTGTCTCATGTTTTCATCCATTTTAAGTTGCTTGTATTTAGACATTTGACATGAATGCATCAGACACACCCCCTTTCTATACAAATACAGTCCTTTGAACTTGCCAATAGATGGCAGGGAGGACAGTTTTAAAGATTTTGCAAGTAAGTTCCAGGACTTTGGGCAGCTGATGGAAAAAGCTGCCTCGCCCAGCACTGTGTGCTAGAGTAGCCTGACCCACCATAATCCAGAACTGAGAGGAATGTGGCTTCGATAATATCTTTTTTACTAGAAATAGGAAAATAAGACTTTTTGCTGTACAAAAAAACTTTTTTTTGTCTAAGTTTAGTAACAAGATCGGCTATATGGAATTTAAAGGAGAGTTTGTCATCAAGCCAGATGCCAAGATATTTATATTCAGATACCCTCTCAATCATGGAACCACTAGTAGATTTTAGAGGTAGACTATTAAAATCTATGTTAATAGCTCTAGAGAACAACATAAATTTGGGTTTACTTGTATTAAGCACAAGCCTTGCTTAGACACTTGACATAACATACCCTGTTCTTCTGTTTTGATACAATCTATCTTCATTCCAATTGTTAGAACAACACCAGTGCATTTTGTCTTTGTCTTTCTTTCTAATCATTTGAGCAGCAGGAGAGTTACTGCCAGGTAATACCAGGTTTCTTATATAAGTCTGCTTTCTTTTCTAACAATAGTTGTAACACCAGACCAACATGGAGCTACAGATGATGACCCACCATCAACTCCAACATCAACAAGTACAGGAGTCTCTAAAACTGCAGGTGAGCTGACACTATGAATAGATGTGCCATGCATCACACGATTTGCCTGTAGTATAGTAGTAGAAATGTTCACACTGTTTAGTCTAGATGACATTATGAATAGATGTGCTGCTATGAAATGGTCTTTAGTAGTCTGTTTTCAGTGCTTCACACACTTCTAGGCTAACTACCTTTGATTGGCTGTTGTGCCGAATGCTCACCCCAAAACATGATAGGCTATATGAGACTGTGGCGTCTCGTGTGAGACAACCAAGGATGTGTATGTAAATAACGTACACTTTTGACCGCAACAAAATGGTGTAAAATCGATAGGCGTATGGGCTCCACTCTATGCTATGAGGGCTGCTGGGTTCTGATGGGGAAACTGGACGAAAGGGGCATTTCTGCCTAATAGACCCCATGGTCATTTTGGATCAATATAAGTAATGAGCCTAGATTTTATTTATTGCAGAGTTGTCCTTTAAAACCTAGCCTAGCCTACATAAAAAATGAAATAGATCCAACATTCCATTCACAAGATCACTTTCCATACATATATTTTTATACTCAAAGGCTTGTTGGCATTTCCAATGATTATACAATTTGCATTAACAAAGTGCAGGCTTCCATAGAGCCATTTTAATAAAATAATAACAATACATAAAAAACCTCTATCTTCAGGTAAACACTTTGTGGATAAACACTGGCGTCACCTGATTCAGCGAGTGACCGCGGTCAGTCCAATCCTTGATCTACTCCGTGATGAGAGAATCATCACCAATGAGGGCTACGTTAAAGTGAGATCTAAGACCACCACACATGAGATGATGAGAGCACTCCATCCACACCTGACCACTGCCAGAGCCAAAGACATGTTCTACAAAGGTTTAGAAGAACATGAGAAGGCACTTCTTGATGAGCTGTAAGAAATACTCATTTATAGTCATCTTTAGGCCAGAGTCCAGACATAAGACATTGTATAAGTAGGCTACAAGAGAATGTACCTTTTCAGGCCATGAGCCTTCACTATCATGTGTTATTGTTATTACTGACAATGGGCCCGATTCACCAACCTACTTACGAACGTTCTTACGAAGAAATTTGTTCTTAGACCCTTTTAAGAAGTTTTTTAAGAAGATTTGGCATACACCAATGTTTTCTTAGCTGTGATTTGTTCTTATGTTAAGAAATAATCTACGCACACTGTAGAGCACTCTTAGGGTGGCCTTTTAGTTCTTAAGTGTAAAATGCTGTGCTAAAATAATGTATTCTTTATGTTTCATCAATTCTACAGTTGTATAATAATATGATTTAAATAATCAAAATATTTTTATCAGATCTTTAGAGCAGTGGTTCTCAAAGTGTGGTTTGGGGACCCCCAGGGGTCCTTTAGGAAGTTCCAGGGGGTCCACACAGTAAAACAAAAAAGAGTTTTACCATTTTAACCCAGTTTTGTTTATTTTTTATTTTTTTGAAAATAGCCGATCTACAAGCTCACAACCGAACGCATTACCATTACAGCCCATTTTGAGCTTGTAGATCGAATATTTTTTAAACACTTTGATAAATCTTGAAAAATCTTCCCAGGCAGGGCAGTCTACAGAATGCATGTTAATTTGGGGGTCCTTGACATGAAAATGTTTAGAACCACTGGTTTACTGACTAGTTTTCAACAGGTCTGAAAATTGCATCCCAACCCAAAATGAGCCGGTTGAGTTGAAGCCCAAGCCCCATACTCACCCCCTACGCCCCCCCCCACTCCCCCCATAACCCAGCTCCCTACCCCTACTTCCACCCCATTACATACTAAGCAGCTGCTAACTTAAAGCCCCACTATACCCACCTACCAGCTTTCAGTAATACAATGTTTTATATCCACAACTAATGCTATTTCCAAACATGAAATAAGGATAACATTCTAATTTCAGCAAATTTACATTGATGTCTATAGTGAAATAATAAAATACATTCATTCATTATATACAAATAATTAGCTGTTCACTTCAGAAGTACCTCCACAGAAGTTTTTTTTTTAATGTTTGAGTCTAGTGTTCCACCATCTTTACACTTTAGTTAGGCTATTCTTGACTTCATTCTCTCAACTTTATTTCTGAGTGATTTCTTGTTAGTTCTGTGTACAGCAATCAAACACAGGTGTGACTGCAGAGAGTGTCATGAAGTCATGCCTTATATGGGGATTTGTGGGTGGCTCCCTATGGTAATAGGGATGCAAATTGGGATATGTGGAGCGTCTACCTATGATAACTAGGATTACCTGGCACACCCCTTCAAGTTACGAGGATTGGCATTCATCATGATAAGAACATAGTTAAGAACAATTTTGCCTTCCTAAGAACGTTTCATGAATGTGACTGGACTTCACTTAGGAATTCACTTAGGAAGAAATTTAAGAACAAGTTAAGAAGAAAGTTAAGAACTTATTGGTGAATGAGGCCCATTGTTTGGTCCTATAGTGTAAAGTAGGATTTGTGTAGGATGGTGGATTTACTGTACACAGACTGCACAGTCTAGTTACTAACGATACAAAACATATTTGCTTTTCACAACAGGAACGCTCAGCCAGCCAAAGGAAAACCGGCACCTGTCTCAGGTGAGTGCTGTTTAAAGTCGAATTACCGTACTTTAAATGGTGTGAGTGTGTGTGACTGTGCGTGCGCACGTGTGTGTATGTGTGCTACGTGCGCATCATGCATAAAATGACAACATTAGAGGATCAGCATAGGTTAGAAGGTTTTGGGATAAAACAATAGAGGCGAGGTTGAGATGGTTTGGTCATGTGCAGAGGAGAGATGAGGGACACATAGACAGATAGACAGATAACGAGATAGACAGATAGATGAGGGGTGGATGGGGTAGGTGGAGGAAGGCCAAAGAGGTTATGGATGCAGGGAGAGATGAAATGATGAAGTGGCTGGGGCAGACATCCCACCTCTTCCGGAAGTTCTGGGAGTCTCCCGGTAATTAACGTCCACTCCTGGACACCCGCGAACGGCCAACTAGTTTTAGTTGTCTAAATATGATACGATTTTTAGGATTTTTTTGTTGCCTAGACTCTCGGCCCTAGAGGCAGCACATCAGTTAGAGTTACAAAGTTATAAATACAAAGTAAGGAATGTATACAGCAATACAAAGGTCAGACATAACAATAAGAAGCAGCATCAGTAAAGAACAACTGCATAAACTATCCTGCACTATGCAGAAAAACATCAATAACACCTGGTTATCATGTAACAAAAAGAGTCAGTGTCAAACCATGGAACCAGTACAATCAGTGCAATGCAAAGAAAAGTGACAGTGTCCACAGTGCAATCAATACAATAACTATCAAAGTGAATTATAGGTTTTGGTACATCTTTTATTCCAAGTTATATGACAGTTTACCTGGCAGAGCGACCAATGTGTGTCTCATTGTAAATCCTGCACAAAGGACATGCCAAGTCCACCCAGGGAGGTGAATCTACTGTTTCCTCTCCTGCTCAGATGTCCACTATATCCTTGTAGAGGGGGAGGGAGGGGTTTGCCATTATGGCATCCAGCTTCCTTGCTGTGTGACACACATGATTTAATATCACATTTCTCCTTATAAAATATGGCAGATATTAATATTGAAAAACGATGTAACCTATTTACTGGCTAAAATGTGTGTTAATTTTGTCGACTAAAACTATGATTAAAAATGTTCGTCGACTACCTTTTTTCACTGACAGACTACATAATGACTAAAACAAAGACTAAATATAATGACAATTTTGTCAACAAATTAAACTAGACTAAAATGTTAGGGAGGGACTAGTTTGGTTACACTCGGGTGTAGCTCTCTGAAAATAGTAGATCTACAAGCTCACGTTGATCTTGCGTTGTGAGCTTGTAGATCTGCTATTTAGCAAGCAACCATGAGTAAAATCTACAATTACGACTCTATCAAGAACCGCCTATGTGTGTGTGTGTGTGTGTGTGTGTGTGTGTGTGTGTGTGTGTGTGTGTGTGTGTGTGTGTGTGTGTGTGTGTGTATATACGCACGCACGCACGCACGCACGCACGCACGCACGCACGCACGCACGCACGCACGCACGCACACACACACACACACACACACACACACACACACACACACACACACACACACAGGATTCAAACCCTGGTTCCCCCAAGCTAAGGCCAAATATCTTAACCACTAGATCAAAGGGATATCCCTATGGCCTGGGGGAGATATTAGACTTCTGAGGCCATCAGGCTGAGGCAGTGAGTCACTCTGCTGTATGTACATGTACTGTATGTTAGGGTTTTTTATTTCTATATTATACTGTATATACTGTACTCAGATTAACTCTGGCTGTTAATCATGGAATTGCTTTGTTCACTACAGGTCTGTTGGTGAAACCATCAGGGCGTCTCATTACTTACTATGAAGACCAGCTTCAACACATGATGTACGAGACATATCTAGGTGTAACATTGGGCATAGAGCCTGAGGTCGTGTTTAAAGACATCTTCATCATGCTCTACAATGCAGACATCAATGTCACAGACATCCACAGGCATCATGAGGTCAGGCAGCTGGAGAAGAATACGTCAGGAAAGGAAAAAGAAATCCAAATTGGTGAAATCTTTATAGACCCTTCTGGAAGAAACAGAAGAACGGTACTGACCGATGGCTGTGCAGGAATTGGAAAAACATTCCTCATACACAAATTTATCTTTGATTGGGCCAATAAATGTTTCCCCCAAAATCCACACCTTGTGTTCCCGTTAAAGTTCCGCCAGTTAAATCTGCTCAAGGGACAAAGCTTTAGTTTGGCTCAGCTAATTCACAAATGCATCGAGGAAACCACATTCATTGAGGAAGATGTTCTCAATTACATCCTCAATGAATTGCAGAAATACAAGGTCAGCTCCTTCAAAGTTCTGTTTGTTCTGGACGGTTATGATGAGAATTATATTTGTCTCAATTTCATTAAAGATTTCGGCGAAATGCACATTTCCCAATCATACCCAGTGGAAGTTCTTCTAGTAAACCTCATCAAGGGGAAGCTGCTCCCCTCTGCTCAGCTCTGGATAACCTCACGACCTGCAGCAGCCCAACAGATCCCTAAGAAGTATGTCAACAAGATGACAGAAGTGCGAGGGTTCATCAGAGATGACCAGAAGAAGGAGTTCTTCATGAAGACGTTCAGCGATGACAACCAGGCCAACTCTATCTACTCACACATCAAGGAAACACCCATTCTCCATGCGATGTGTGAAATTCCCGTCTTCTGTTGGATCCTTGCTACTGTTGTGAAGAACATGGATATGAGAGACAAGCTGCCCAAAACCCTGGTTGAGTTGTACTGCTACTTCGTGATGGGAGAGACCCAGCGGGAGACGATGAAGGATCCTGCAGTAGACGAAGCAGACAAAGAGAAGATCGTGAAGGATGCAGGAGAACTTCTTCTGAAGCTGGGCAGACTGGCGTTAATCCAACTCCAAAAAGGCAACATCATGTTCTACCAGAAAGACCTGGAAGAGAGTGGTCTGGATGTGAACAACATCTCTCTGTACTCAGGCTTTTGCACAACGTTCTTCAGAAAAGACGATGTGTTCTTCCTCCAAACGGTCTACTGCTTTGTTCATCTGAGCATCCAGGAGTTTATGGCTGCAGTCTTCCTGTTCCATAGTTTCACACAATGGAACATGGTGGTTGTGGAGACATTCCTGGGAGACAGTGGTGACGGTTCCTTGTCTGACTTCCTGAGGGCTGCTATGAATAAAAACTTGGAGAGTGAGAGTGGAAACCTGGACCTCTTTACCCGCTTCCTTCATGGTCTCTCACTCGAGTCCAACCAGCGTATGTTAGGAGGACTTTTGGGTCAGAGAGGCAACTGTCCTGAGGAGATCCAGAAGGTCATCAACAACCTGAAGGAGAGGAAGAATCTCCGTGCCTCTCCTGACAGATGTATCAACATCTTCCACTGTCTGATGGAGATGAAGGACCCCTCAGTAAGTCAAGGGATCCAACAGTACCTGGAGTCAGAGTACAACGGGATGGTACTCTCTGCACCCCAGTGTTCAGCTCTGGCTTCCATGCTGCTGATGTCAGAGAAGGTTCTGGAGATGTTTGACCTGGCCAAATATAACACAGACCAGTTGGGGCGACATAGACTGATCCCAGCTGTGAGGAACTTCACAAAAGCCAGGTTGGTAGTCATGTGAATTTCAACATGTTTGATCACCATTCACTCATATACTCCTTTTATTCATTCATTCATTCAAAATGAAACACACGTATGTGCACACACAGTAACAGAGAGAGACAGACAGATAGACAGATAGGGGAGAGAGAGAGAGAGAGAGAGAGAGAGAGAGAGAGAGAGAGAGAGAGAGAGAGACCCTCACTTCATATTACACATTAATGGTTCAAACAGTAGTGATAGCATCACAGTGTTTTTATTTTTACTGTAGAAGACTCATTTAAGGATTTTTATAGTCTGCCCACTGCCATCAAAGTATCTTACCTTTGCGATTTTATAGAAAACTATCCATCCAGTATTTCCAACCGCGATCTTCAGTAAAAGACAGGCGTATCTCTCATAGAGTCACATAAAATATACAGCCGACCGGGTGGCACCATTACGATGTGAGAGGCTGAAGTGCGTCCCTCATTTGCACCAGTTGTAAACATAGAAATAGAGAAACTAGATCCAGGGCTGAAAAAACTAACAGCAAATGTATCATGGCTCAAGGACCAAATGTTTACATTGTTACATTTAGCATATTATGGTCTAGTTAGCGTTCACACAGAACTTTGTTGAGCGAACCAAAATTTTTAAACAAGTAGCATGTGGTCGTACAGACCGTTCATCTATTGACAGAACCGTTCTTAATTTTACTGTCATAAAGTGGAGCAAAAAAACAAGAAAAAAAAACACTGCTGCAGCGTGTTTTGGTCGTTTTCATTATTTAATGTTTGAATTCCAATCTAATGAGAACAGTGGAAATGATATGAGCACATTTCAATTAAAGCGATAATAACATCCTCTTATTTATTTACTTCATAAAAGTAGCCGAGGCGCTCGGGTGGCGCAGTGGTAAAGTCCCTGCCCACCACCACGGAGGTTGTGGGTTCTAATCCACCGTGGTGCAACCGGCTATGCTGGGTGTCTGTGCAAACACAATTGGCCTTTTTTCGGGGGAGGGTAGCAGGATGGGGAGGGTGACACAGGGCAGTGGGACGGCACCTGTCAGCGGAGAGTGTTGAGCGGGAGGAGTAGGGTGAAGGCTCTACGTTCTGCCGGTGGGGGCTCCTCCTCACTGGCAACAGCAGTGACAACACAGAAATGTGTGTGGGGAGGAATCAATTGGTATAATGATTAGATTGGGTAAAAAAAAAAAAAAAGTCGCCAAACGTATGCACATTTAATGTAGCACCATAGGGAACCTCCTTGACCGTGAACATGGTCTGATCTGTTTTGTTAATCTCTGATTTTACATTTAATCTGTAATTACAGACTTGTTGACTGTGGCCTCGAAGAGGAACACATCAGGGTTGTGGCTTCAGCTCTCAGCTCTAATCCGTCTCATTTAAGAGAATTGGATCTGAGCGAAAACGTCTTGGGGGTTACCGCACTGGAGCTTCTCTGTGCTGCACTGAAGAGTCCACACTGCTGTCTGCAGATTCTCAGGTCAGATTGATTTACTATTTTTATTTTGATCAGTTCTGTTATAGTAAGTGATTATGATGTAGTTATGATGGTGGTACTTTATTTGAAGAGTAATATAACACGTTTTAAAGTGTAATAATTTGTCAAAACGTGTACCTGTAGTCAAAACAAAAGCCTTGCATACTGAGATTCATTTCATTCTTATTTTGGCAACACTTAAGGCCTTTTCACACAGGATCCGATTTTCAGCGCAGAAAAAATGAATTTGTCCACATTCTGACAATAATGTCCACTTTTTCCACATGGAAAATCAGACTCTGTGTGCAAAGGCCTTTAGGCTAGGAATTGGCTGCAGGGTCCTAGTGCCCAAGGGTATGTTGGAACACAACATATCACTTCTGTTTAAGCTATCCTATCCACAAAGTATTTATATAATTCAACAATTATTGTTTTTTAACAACACCCCCCCCCCCCCCCCCCCTCTCTTATTCTCTCCATCATTTAGACTGAAGAACTGCTGGTCGTCAGAGAGATGCTGTGAAGTTCTGGCCTCCGCTCTAACTTCTTATCCCTCCCTCCCTCTGAGAGAATTGGACATCAGTCTCAACATGGTGAATGAGTCAGGAATGAAGATGCTGCTCTCTGCTGGACTGAAGAATCTCCAGTGAGTACTTGGGCCCTACTTTCCGGGAGAACCCGGTACCTGATTTTCGCGAGTAACATTTGTGTGTGGGGGGCCTGGGGCCACTATGTCACTATTTTCAGTCATGGACAACACGCAGTGCTGCCCCTAAACATCTGCACTACCCACTAGATTATTCACAGGTGTGGTTTGGGCTTTACATGAATCAACCATTATATGCACAGAAATGCTTTGCACACCAAAGTCTTGTAGTGGCAGAAGAATCCAATCAACTCTCTCTCTTCAAAAGACATAAAGTTCACCTAAAAAGAAATAGCATTGCAACATGTGAGCTTGTAAATTATTTTCAAATAGCTTGAGTATATGTCTGAAGTAGTTAATGGTATGTTTTGTAATACTTGAAATACTCTATTTAACCTCTGAGGTGTACTGAAGTAGAAGTAAAAGTATTTAAAATTAGAAATACCTTAAATATTAGTGGAGTGTAGTTCAAACCAAACTAGTGTAGTGTTCCGACTACTGTTCGAACCGATTAGCCTAACTGGTGAGAAAAACACAACTGACACAAGGAATTGACGTCCTACTTTTGCTAATTACAGAACCATTTGAATCACAAAGATTTGTTGAGAATTAGGTGTGAGGCAGACTGCATGTTGTATGAGTATAACTAGTGTACGCATACCGTCAAAATGTCCAATATTAGAGGCAGTTATGAGTTATGAGCTAAAAGACATAACAGGAGGTCCTCTGGGCGGGCAGCAGTGAGTTTGCCAGCTCATGAGCTGGCTGATTCAGGATAATGTTAGGAGAAACTGTAGTGTCAACTTTGAGACGTTGTGTAGACAATAGAAACACTGTAGTGTCAGGTAGTGGAGACGTTGTGTTAGACAGACATTGATGCATTGTTGTTCTACTTCCTACAGAGTGACACATGGTGAAGATTGGCTTAATGCTGACCTCATTAAAGGATGTGAGTATCGGTCAATATTGTCATTTTATAAATGTTTTTAGGGTAGCCTCATACCGAGGTGTAGTTACAACATTGTTTGGTTAGGTTTGCTTTCACGTACTCAACCAAACATTGCTAACAAATGTCGTACCATATTTTCCCAAATAGTAGCCCAGACGTTTAATACGCAAAATCAATTTGGACCCCAGGCGTTTAAAAGAAATAGGCGGCTATTGGCAGCAGTTAGTCGAATCAGTTTGTTTTGGGAGGTCTGAAGCTTAGTTTTTGGTTACATCAAGGTGTTGGAGAACCAAGAGGTGCAAGCATAGTCAAAGTGGCATTGAATGAATGAGGACTTCGGCTAGAGTCCTGAGAGCACTTTTGTTGACTAAAGAGGACATTCCTCCAAAAAATCGTGATTGACTTTTAATGCCATTTTTCACCTTTCTCACAGTTTTTTGTCAAGAATTCAGCCCATAGGTAACGTCTTCTTTGCTTGAGAGCTGTATGACATTGAAATCATTTACATTTACATCAGCAAGGGAATGGATTGTGTTCTACCAACGTGTCATGACATTATCGGAAAGCCAAGTATACAGACATTTGAATTATTCTGATAGTGATCATTACTATAGACTGTTTGTTCAGTTACAGGGATTTCCATGTCTCTCCAGATCTTTGTTAAACAAGAAATGCACTAATTTTAACCAATCAGGATCGGGAACTCATTCAGGACACTGATAAAACAATTGAAACAGGAAGTGAGGAAAATGAGCGGATAAAATTGGACGTGAAAATGTATGTTCTGATTATCAAAGAGCTGGAGGGACAGGGTGACCCCTGTTATTAAACAAACAGCATAATAGCCAAAATATATCACTTAGTCTACTCATAGATCATATGAAATAATGTGAGTAGTATTTTCATTATTTAATATTAGCATATTTACATCAGCTTGAGTCATTATTTAAAGTTAAAGTTTTTGTTTACTATACACTGTCTGTCTGTCTGTCTGTCTGTCTGTCTGTCTGTCTGTCTGTCTGTCTGTCTGTCTGTCTGCCTGCCTGTCTGCCTGTCTGTCTGTCTGTCTGTCTGTCTGTCTGTCTGTCTGTCTGTCTGTCTGTCTGTGTCACCGTGTCCCTCAGGGCTCTATCCTTGGCTCCCTCCTTGTCGCTCTACACCAAATATGTTTCCGAAAATAGACGATCTACAAGCTCACAATGTTTTGCATTGCATTATGTTGTGAGCTTGAAGATCTGCTATTTTAGAATTATTATTACAGAATAGGGTCACTAGGGTTCAAGCTGCAATCTGGACATGATTTTAATCGATATAAAACATTATTTGAATCATTTCCCCCACAGAAATAAAATAACAAAATAAATCTATCAATTACACACCCCATGGAGACTTGAATTGACCAGCAGTGGTTCCCTATGGAGACACAAAGAACCTGCTTTGTTCCCTATGGAGACACAAAGAGCCTGAATGAGACAACAAGATAATAAAATAATAATTAAACCCTCGTTACTCAGGGCTCTGTTTCCCTCTACACCAAATATGTACCCTGAATATATTAGATCTACAAGCTCACAACCAATGCTTCCTCAAATAACCTTCTTTGATCCATTAACCACTTAAATCCCTGCATCCCATGTTGTGCTTGTCTTAATACCTGAATATCAAAATAAGCAGATCTACAAGCTCACAGCGCATCCCATTATGCTGTGTTGTGAGCTTGTAGATCAGCTATTTCCGACAAAATGATTTGGTGTAGAGCAGGGGTGTCGAACTCATCTTGGGGTGAGGGCCGCATTGGATGAAAGGCGACTTGATGAGGGCCGAACCAGTCGCGGATCGGATGGCATGCACACTCGCGCACATGTTCGCTCTGTTTTTGTTCCTGTCGTCTTAGCCACTGCTGTAGCTAGCAGTATAGCAGTATACCATTTTACAAATTGTGTTCATTATTAAGTAAAATAGCTACTTTCATTATTGGTATTACAGTTGCAGTTAGGTACGAGAGATGCTATTTGTTTAAAGGAGTAGTTCATCCCCAAAATGATTTTTTTTCTTTGATTACTCACGCCATGGAGAATTGAGTTCAATAATATATTTTTTATTTTATTTGTCGCATTACTAAGACAAAAATGTGATAATAGTACACTTCCGTCCCCATCCGGAATCAATAGGCATGCATTTATTGTAATCAAATTTCTGTTTTAGGAATGAGTCTACATTGGCTCCATGGCATTTTGGGGGTGAACTACTCCTTTAAGAAGTGCCAATAAGAATAAACCATTTGATAATAGAATAATTCAATTCCTGATAGTCTCCAGTACGCTATAATTTGTAAATGGCTAAAAAAAATATTATTGATGCAGGACAATAATTATTTTTATTGTATTTTATAATAAAAAAAAATAAAGTAATGAACAATAATGGCATATTCAGAAAATATCGGAATAATAAAACTTCTAAATTTTTATTATTATTATATTTTTTAAATAAGTTATTTTTTTTAACAACATTAATTTCCATGTCTAATCTTTGAGTACAGTTCGAATATTGTAGGTATGTTCAGGTATTATTCATAGCCAGACCAACCACCCTATTCCTAGCAATGCTGTCATCTTCAAAGAGAGAGAGAGAGCTGGTCACTTAACATTCCAATCAATCAACTCAATCACTGCCAGGTGGGAGAAACCTAGCCTGCAGTGTACAGACATTAGTTAGGTTAATTCTTAAAACAATCATAACTCTTGACAGGAATGGGCTAGAGACTTACTTTTTTTTTCTAAATGCTCAGAAATGTATGCTCTAGCCTGGGGGGCCGGATTGAATCATCTCGCGGGCCGGATTCGGCCCGCGGGCCGTATGTTTGACATCCCTGGTGTAGAGGGAAAAACTGAGCAGACCAATATAGAGCCCTGGGTGATACCGGTCGATGAAGGATTGAAGTGGTTAATGGTTCTTTATAGCAGGCTGAGGGACCCCCAGGGGTCCTTGAGGGTGTTCCAGGGGGTCCCCAATAAAATGTTTAATACAGCATCACTCCTTTATCCATATTTTATACGTTGGCTATTTAAAAATAGCAGAAATACAAGCTCACAAGAACGTGACACTGCGTGCCATGCTTTGAGCTTGTACATTAAGAATTATTGAAAATGTTTGGAAAATGTTTCTTCTGCAAGGTAGATGGAGGTCCTTGGCCATATATATATATATATATATATATATATATATATATATATATATATATATATATATATGCATTTGGGGGTCCTTGACACAAAGGTTTGAGAACCACTGCTTATATAAACATTAAAATAGTTCAATATGGTTCATTAATGAACCTTTGGAATCATAAATGTTTCTTAAGCTATGGCCTCACTCAGTTCCAGTTGACACCTTCATTTATGTGTGTGTGTGTGTGTGTGTGTGTGTGTGTGTGTGTGTGTGTGTGTGTGTGTGTGTGTGTGTGTGTGTGTGTGTGTGTGTCACTGTGTGTGTGTGTGTGTGTGTGTGTGTGTGTGTGTCACTGTGTGTGTGTGTGTGTGTGTGTGTGTGTGTGTGTGTGTGTGTGTGTGTGTGTGTGTGTGTGTGTGTGTGTGTGTGTGTGTGTGTGTGTGTGTGTGTGTGTGTGTGTAGATCTGTGTGTGTGCGTGTACCACTGCACGCCTGCGTGCATGTGCATGCATGTCTGTGTGTGCGCAGCGCACATCTGCTTGTTTGTGTGAGTGTGTCACTCAGTAAATTATATTTTTAAATGTTTCTGTTGTTTTCTTATCAGGTTTCCATCGTCTCACACTGGACACAAACACAGCATACAAAACCTTCTCTCTGACTAAGAACAACAGGAAGGTGACATATATTATGAACAAATGTCAGGATGCTCCTGAGCATCCTAACAGGTTTGAGTACTTGCCTCAGGTTCTGTGTACAGAGGGTCTGACTGGACGCTCTTACTGGGAGGTGGAGCGGAGTGGAAATGTTAAGATAGGAGTGACTTACCTAGGAATCAGCAGGAAAGGAGCTCATTTTGACTCTAGCCTTGGAGAGAATGACAAGTCGTGGGTTCTATCCTGTACTGACAGTGACAGTTACTATGTCAGATACAATAGGAAGGACACTTTGATTCGTCCCCCTGTCTCCAACAGAGTAGCAGTGTATCTGGACTGGACGGCTGGGACTCTGTCCTTCTATGAAGTGTCAGAAGACTTTCTGACACACCTGTACACCTTCCAGAACACATTCACTGCACCTCTCTATGCTGGGTTCAGGCTGTGGTCTGGCTCAGTGTGTCTGTGTGAGCAGAGATAGAGTCTCTATGTGAGGTTGACATCAGGTCGCTCATGGTTACTCAACTTGTGTGAGTGAGTACAGGTTGTCATGGTTACCACTTGCCTGGATACTTTGACACTAGCTAAGTCTGACATCATAATAATCTAAATTATTAAATGTGCCTGCCATGCAATGGCGAAACACTTATTGTAATCCGCCATACTTAGTTAGTTCATAATCTTCCCGCAAATTTCGGCACGTAATAACTGACCCACGATTTACGCCACCCCCGCAATATATACAACAACTCATTTTGCGCCGATCCCGAGAATACTCGTGAAAAATACTCGAGTATCACATGGTGCCGATCCCGAGTATACTCGTGAAAAGTACGCCCTCGCTGATTCATCATCATCACGGATCCACGGGCACAAAATAGTAATCCCATAACATTGAGGCAGACGGGGAATCTCATCTTTAATGTCCATTATCTCCAAACAACACTTTCAAAGGGAGGATGGCAGTAGATTCTCGCTTATATAACACATGTTGAAAAGCACCGATCCGCGATTACATAACACCATGTTGACGATGACCGCTTCCTGTGAATGACGCGATGACGTCAAACCGGAAGTGTTTACGCTATGGACTTCTGGCCTTCAAAATAAGACAACGGTCGTGGATGCAGCCTGCGGGAGGCACGCTGGACATTTTAATCCGTTAATTTCAGGAGCACAAAATGAGTTAATGGTCTCAAACTCGGTGGGTGGTCCCACAGACCTAATGGCTTACCGCTAATGTTAACCGTTACTTCGGCTAATGCTAATGCTAAAAATGCTAATGCACACACTTAACAAGCTGCAGGTACACTTACAATTTCGTAGGAATTTTCTTTTCTAGTTCAAAATATTTTCAATATTTGTCAAATCTTTCTTTCCATTTTTGAGTAGCCACCACATAGGGGGTTAAAATGATTGTGACTATGTTAACTAATTTTGCTGGCTACCCCCCAATGACCCCAATTTGAGAACCAGGTCTTTAACTCTGAGAGTGTAAAAATGGAACCAAATGGACCCTTACGGGTCTGTAACTCTGATAGATCAGATCAGATTAGAATAGATTAGTTCAGATTAGATTGGATTAGACAGTGCTGCACAAACCTCCACTCCAAAGGTTTATAAATATGTATCATAAATACTGATGATGATGATGATGATGATGATGATGATGTAAATATTAGTGTCATACGTGTGTTTCTCATGTAGAAACAGACTCATGTATTGTATGTCTATTTGACACAACAGCATGAGGAACTGTGTGTGTTTGACTCTGAATTCAAACATGCACTAAATGCATTCATTAATTGATTAATGAACTCAAATCATTCATTGTTAATGTATTGATTAATTATTAGATCAACCTTTCTTCAGCCATTAAGTTAAAGACATTTTCATATTTCATATTCATTTTATATTGTTCTCATTCTTATGATATTTTGTGATCATTTGTATTGTCTCCGCCAGGCCGAGACTATGTTTTGCCCCCTGTCCGTCTGTCCATCCATCTGTCTGTCTGTCCGTCAGGCCGATTTTTTAAATATATATAGGCTACTCCTACAGATTTTGTCCAAACATCATGTAAATCGGTACACATTATCTCTAGTTGTGTGATCAAGACGGATCTGTCAGATTTTGATTGGCCAAGATTGGCATCTAATGTTTGCAGGAGTGACTCATTTTGAACAAAATGCCTCAAATCATGAACACAGCGTCCGATAGCCATGAAAGTTTGCACGTACATTTACACTAGGCCGAGGAAGACACATTGTCCTGTTATAGTGACACCAGGAGGCAGGGTTTTTGCTAAACACATTTTATTACTCCTACAGACTTTGTCCAAACGTCACGCAAGTCAATGCACATTATCTCTATAGTCATGTGATCAAGACGGATCTGTCTGATCTTTCATATTCCATCCCCATTGGCTAAGATTGGCTCGTTTTGAACAAAATGCTGCGCTCAAATCATGAACGCAGCGCCCGACTGCCTTGAAACTTCCCATTGGCACGTTTATTGCACCCTGATTGGCTAAGATTGACTTCTGCTACCTGGCCTGGTGGAGACCTGTGCTCCTCGGAGCACATCTTTATAGTTTTCATGTTATTGTATGATCATTTCCATATGTTATTGTATGATTTTATGTTTTATTGTTTAATAAATTGATTCATGAAAGTCTAACGTTCCTGTGTGTTAATATTACTAGGACATGCTAACATTGAGTGAATGCAGGTTATTGTCAGACAAAATTAGTTTGACTCAGTTCCTCTGATAGATATTGTAAAAAAATAGCCGATCTACAAGCTTGTAGAACGGCTATTTTCCTCCTTAGATTATTCAACAATTTGTCTCTTGTAGTAATGATATTACGGTATATTGTATCTAGGATATTTACTACTTGCAAATGTAATAATAAAATAGGTTATCTGGCGCCAACTGCTGGTGGAACTGAAAACAACATGCATAGTGTTCATGTGAATGGGGGAGTTGGGAAAATGCCAGTATTCTGAGGGCTGTCCCCTCAAAGCTAATGTAAAACACTGTTAGGATTCAAAATTAGATACAAAGATGAATCTGACACATAGTTTCAGTGTTAAAACAGATAACGTAATTGCTGTCTGTGATTCTATATGGGCTGTGTCAATGATTTTGACAAATATTAGCTTGCAGCAACGTATTGAAAAAAAGAAGAAAATAACTATAAACAAGTTAATTTTTGGAACCATGAACTGTACCTGATATATTGGTGGGGTTATCATCATTTAATAACTAACTACTATGACTTTATGTTTGAATGATCTGTCAATGGGGCAACTAGCATCTAAGTTGCTTGTGGTTAATGTAGCTCTTGGTCTGTTCAATTATACAATGTGTGAGGTTGATATTAACTTTAATGTAGTTATAATGTGATATAATGATATAATGTAGTGTGTGATATAATGTTATAATGTAGTCTATGTAGCTCTTGACTTGGTCTATTAAAAAGGGAGGAGAACTGCTGTTTTGTTCCTGCACAGCACAGAATCCGTTCTTGAGAGTTGAGGTTGATGATATTAAAAGTTTAACACACTCATCACCAACAAAGATGGAGATATCCACCCAACCCAAATCTACCCAAAATATGTCTGCATTTTCGATTCATTCAAATTTATGTTGACATGGCACATCTAGAAAATAAAAACATGGCACTACATTTCCATCAGGTTGCTGACCCCTGCTTATAGAGTGTTTGGTCCATATTTGGACTTCAGCCTTATATTATACCCTGTGAGGAGAAAAAAGCAGTTTCAGTTGCTCCACCAAAACTGTTGGGTGACAGGTTTTCCTCCAATCATGGTCGATTGGGGCCTTCCTCCAATCATGGTCGAGTGGGGGCGGGCCTTACGCACACCAAGCCTTTAAGAAGAGGAAGTTCAAAAGCTGTTTGACATATTTACATAGATTTGTCACATTTTTCATTTGGCACAAACAAACCCCATTTGGCACAAACCAAAGAATTGTGGAGGCCTGTGCTTTATCCATTAGGCCACAATATGTAATAGCTACCTAGTTTGAATGTATACAATTCATTGAATGAACTGGCAGTGGTGAGATTGGAACCCACGCCTCCATAGAGACTGGAGCCTAAATCCAGCACCCTAGAACAGTGGTTCTCAACCTGTGGGACTGGACCCCCAGAGAGGCCCCCACATTATTTTGGGGGGGGTCCCCAGATGATTAACTTATGTGAAGGCATTGTTTTCTCACTCAACAGCAAACAAACCAACATAAAGTTTAAGGGCATATGCACATTTCTAAAGTGACAATTTAAGGAATTTAAAGTGACAAATTGAACATTGGCCAAATTGTCAAACAGCAGCCAATCTACATGCTCACAAAGTTGCAAGGCGTTGTGAGCATGTAGATCTGCTATTTTCACAATAGAACCGTGTTATAAAAAATGTAATGCCTCAAGCCCTCATGCCCCAGTTAAAATAGGATTATTTGGGTGGTCGCGGCCTGAAAAGGTTGAGAACCACTGCCCTACAGTAGATCACTCAGCTACACTACCTCACAATACCCTATTTTCTGTCCTTTGATATTGATCCATTTCACAAAGGAGAGTCGTTGTTTTCTGACTACTCACAGCAGAAAACGTGTGGAAATAAAATAGTGGACAAAAGTCCAGCTCAGCACGTGCAAGCACAGTTCTCTTCAGAAAAATGACACTGCATGGGATTTGCCAGGATGATGAAATGACTGCAGGATGATGTTGTGAATTGTGATGACGAATCTTTAAAAGGAGGAAGCGGTTGTAGGACAACAGGCTTATCATATTTTATATTTTTATATGAGATACTTCAATGGTTTCCCATGGAAATAAGCGTAGCCTTTTCTAGTTTCTCCTTTTAGTAGACCAATTGTACCAGTGAACTGTACCATCATGAAAACAGTACATTTTCCTTTGCAAACTTCTAATAAAGTCTTCAATCAATCAGCAGCAAGAGGATGGTTTCAAACCCTCGACCTCTGGGTTAAGGGCCCAGCACGCTTCCGCTGCACCACTCTGCTTTACACTCCAGATGGGATTTGAACACAAGTATCCATTAGGCCAGTGGTTCTCAACCTTTTTCAGGCCGCGACCCCCCAAATAATCAATAATCAATCATATATTAACCACCACCACCCTATGAGCATTAAGAGTTGAAGCATTGCATTTTGTATAACGTCTATAGTGAAAATAGCAGATACATGCACACAGCACCTCGTGTTGCAAGGCGTTGTGAGCATGTAGATCTGCTATTTTCACAATGTCTGCCTCTAATATTTGACAATTTATTGGTCAATGTTAAATTTGTTATTTTAGAAGTATTACGTTCTTAAATTGTCACTTTAGAAATGTGCAGATACCCTCTATAGTCTATACACTTAAACGTTATGCTGGTTTGTTTACTGTTGAGAAAGAAAACAATGTTGCACATTAAGTTAATCATCTGGGGACCCTCCAAAATAATGTGGGGACCCCCCGACCCACAGGTTGAGAACCACTGCATTTGGCCACTAGGACTGATGTCCTCTCAGTCATTGCACATGTCTGGACACCAGATGGCAGTGTTGTGCTTCACTAGAGGTAGAAAACCTCTCTTTCAGTATTCCTGTCCCTCCTCTTTCATTCTGAATGAAGAACACAACACATGGTCTGTGTGTGAGAGCATGCCATGTATTCTCCCTGTCTGCATCTTGGTGTGCATTACTCTACATATTGTGTGTGTGTGTGTGTGTGTGTGTGTGTGTGTGTGTGTGTGTGTGTGTGTGTGTGTGTGTGTGTGTGTGTGTGTGCGCGTGTGTGCGCACGCGTGCGTGCGTGCACGCGTGCGTGCGTGTGTGTGTGTTTTATTTTGACACTTGCTTTGGCAATGTAAACTATGTGTGTGCCTGCGTGTGTGTGCATATGCGTGGTGTTCATCTACACAGCATTGTTTGGTATCACAGTATACTTTCCTCCCCAGTGAATACAATGAGATGCTCCTTACTATCCACTAGTCAGAAGCCTCAGGACAAGAACATAATTAATTTGCAAGTGTGACTCGTGATGACATCAGCGATCTCCATATATGGGCCCAAAAGGGACATCAAGCCAGAGCGTGATGTCAGAGCAGCAACCCATTCTGTTAGGAGTGGTTCGAATGACATCACAGTGACATCAGAGCATGATGTCAGAGCGACAAACCCATAGAACCACAGACAAACCCATAGAAAAAGTAACACTCCCTAAGGTCGAGTAGCGACCGCAGGAGTACCAGCTAATTTGACTATTTAGACTTAACTAAAGATTTAAAAAATGGCAAAAAAGAAACACGTCAACATAATATACATATGCATATGAGACATGGTGTCGGCGGACATTACCGGTAATTGACGATAAATATTGCGTGCAGGCGAGCATAATTGCAAGTAAACTTACAAGCAAAGGCTCTTCAAAGCACACGTGAGGAGGAAAAGGGCAGAGGAGATCTGTACACTTTGAGACACAGCCAAACTGATCAGAGTTTCAGGTGTGCTGGACATCAATTGAGCTGATCTACCACAACTGAACCTCAGCACTATCTTATGTTACAAAAGATGCCATCTTTAGACGCCAAGTTTCCTTTTTTGGTGATAAAACATAACTGACACAGGGTATTTATAAACATTTTGTGTGTATGACTATAGTTGAGTTTCCATAAAGCCTGTTAATGCGCAATTGCGCATGAAGGGTTTTGCGCAAAAATCTTTTTATGGAAACACTTCAAAATTCGAATAAACTTTCATTATCCGCAAAAACTTTTATCCGCTTGGACGGGTCAGCCAATAAATGCGAATAAATTATGACGTTCTGGTCCATTGTATTAGCATTAGCCGACCTGGCGGACCCTAAGCACAACGGTGGGGGCAAGGAGGTAGGGATCGTTACACTAATTCGAATGACACCCGCAAATGAGAACAGACTAAATTCGCTTTGTCTTAATGCGCATTTCTGATAATTTGCTTCCTATTTTCGAATAAGTTTATGGAAACATGACTAGAGAAATCTTGACCAAGGAAGGACGACGGACATGCACTGCAAATTCTTTGACTGCTGTGCTCTCAGCGGTGCCAAGTGCAGTGCACTGCACATAAGTCCTACATCTCATTAGTCCTAAATCTCATTAGTGAGCGGGGAATATAGAACCTTTTGTTGAGGGGGTAAGTGGGGAACACAGAACCTGGGGAACATAAGAGCTTTTTTTGGGTAAGCGGGGAACATAGAACCTTTTTTGTGGGGGTAAGTGATAGGGAACATAGAACCTGGGGAACATAGAACCTGGGAAACATAGGTACGGTCCCGAAGTGAACAAGGAATTGTGTTTTCCAGCTTTTGCCAAAGAAACAAGCGGCCAGGTCTAAGAAAATAAGCCCAATAGAAGCAACTAGGCTTGGTTTTATTACTTTTGTAGAAGCCATTGTAGTGTTTTTGTATTTTAGATTATTGTTTATTTTCATTATTAGGCCTATTTGTGTGATTTTATTTGGCATTATTAGTTGTATTCGTTTGATAGATTAATGGTTAATTAGATGATTTGTGGCCACGCCTCTTCCAGGCTTGATTGGGAGCTAAGGGCATAAATAGGTGTGGGTGATTAGCAAAGGGATGGTTTTTACGCAGTGTCAGAGCCACAATGTCAGAGGAATGCCTAGCTCTGGTCCATAGCGTTAGTGGAGTTCTCCCTAAAGCCATACTAAGGGATGACAATGGGGGAATCGGCTGAATATGCAGTGGTGGGGACAGTCACTCACATGGTTTGGTATCGCGGACGCGGAGCCTTAAAGTTAAAGCTCCAAACAGCCCAGAACAAACTGATTAGGGTTGTGCTTGGTCTTCCTCCTTGGGCCCACCTTACCGCTCATCACCATGAAAGCGTGGGGTGGCTCAAAGTAGCTGACAGAGTACAGCATCTTGCAATGGGCCTGGTGTACAAGATACACTACACCTCCAAGATACCCATGTTCCTAAAGGTCAAGGATGTCCACGATCATAACACCAGAGGCAGCTCCACTAATCATGTTCAACCGATAAACTATAAAAGGCTCTAATTCGTTCTCCAGCTATACCACCAACATGTGGAACGCCCTCCCACAGGCCTTAAAGGAGTGCAAATCCCTAGCCTCCTTCAAAATTGGTCTGAAAAGTCACCTTCAGTCGGCTGCTACTCGAGACTTGTAAATAGACTAAGCCGAGATCTGAGATGTAGTGGAGTAGAAGTAAAGGTATTGGAAATTGGAAATACTCAAGTAAGGTGCAAATGCCGCAAAGATTTACTTAAGTGCAGTACATCTACTTAGTTACTTTCCACCACTAGTGATATGTATCAGTCAGTGCTACAGTAGAGGGCGTCAGATAGCAGCAATCTAAGATGCGGATAAAAGAATGTTCACTTGCACAATATAGACTATATTGCGTAACGTGTCTGAACGTTACACATCCACATGCATGTACATTCCTCAATGGTCTATACTCTGTCTGTCTGTCTGTCTGTCTGTCTGTCTGTCTGTCTGTCTGTCTGTCTGTGCGCTCTCTAGCTATTCCTGATGATCACCATAGTGTAGTAGATGGTAACATTACTTTTGTTGTTGATCTGCTATTTCCTGCAGCACATGTGAAGGCATGTGGTTCAAAGCTCACTCTCCCAAATCAGTTTGTGTGTGGGGTACAAGTCCTTGTTGTGTGCTTAAACTGTTGCCTCTCATTACGGATGATGAACTTTGATCATTCGGTGACTTTGAGACACATCTAACATGTTACTATGAGACCTCACACAGACACCAATTTACTGTGAGACATCATACTGTGATCACACACAGATACCTCTCTGTCTCATCCCTCTTATAATGGTTGATGTACACTACAGCAGTGGTTCTCAACCTTTTCAGGCCGCAACGGCCAAAATAATCATATTTTAACCCCCCCCCCCCCCTGACGAGCACTAAGAGCTGAGGCATTACATTTTGTATAACACGGTTCTATTGTGAAAATAGCAGATCTCCATGCTACAACGCCTTGCATTGCGAGGCGTTGTGAGCTGCTATTTTCACAATGCCTGCCTCTAATATTTGAGAATCTGGCCAAATATTAGAGGCAAAATAATTTGGGGACCCACAGGTTGAGAACCACTGCACTACAGTATCAAAGCGCTTCTGTTTGCGTAGGATGCTCTGTGCTGTTTATTGCGTTATATTACGCACCTGTACACTATACTCAGAGGAAGGAAAGGAACTAAATACATTTACTCAAGTATAGGTTATTTAGATTATTATTGACATATTTTATTCTTTATCTATTCGAAAATAGCATATTTACAAGCTCAACGTGTCGCAATGTGACACGTTCTGAGTGGAATGGCCATTTTCAAAAGAGTTTCACCAATTCTTAAAACCTTTGACGAAAAAACAAACAACAACTGAGAAATGGAGCATTCCTGTTGATGCCAGTACTTTTTGTAAAAAGAAAAAATGTTTCATATAGGAGAGTATTTCTACATGTAGTAGGCCTATTGCTACATTTAATTGGAGGTCTTCTTCCAGCACTGTTAGTCATACTTCCCATGTCCAGGAATGTTCTTGCCTTGGATGAATCACGTCTGGGTTTTAATTCATTCTTCGTTGTCACAGCAGCAATTATGTAAATGCCGTTGTAAGGTGATCAAGCATTTGTCTTGGATACGGCAGGCGAACAATGGAAAAAAATCCCCCTCATTTCAACCATTATGGCTCCTAAAGCTCCTCATAATTATACAGTGGATGTGGAAACGTACATGGAAGCTGAAAGACAATTATACCAAAAAAACATTACATCACAGAGATGTTTGCAATCTTGTTTGAACTTACATCTGTTATACAGTAGCTGTGATTATGGGTACATATGTAGACTTTATTATCAGATTCATTAGGCCTACTGATGCTCATATTAACTCAAACAACATACAGTAAATGTAGTTGCGACCGTCAGGGAGCAGTTTACTATGAAAACCTCCACCGGCCGTCCGTCCGTCCGTCCGTCCGTCGGTCGGTCGGTCGGTTGGTCACACGTCACACGTCACACCTTTGCCCTGCTCATATCTCCGCAATCACACTGCTAGCTTCGCTGCTGGTGATGTCACTAGCTATGATGTCACTGTGACTGTGCACCATGCCCAAATTTGGAGATCATGTGTGGCAAAATATCAACAAACGAGTGAAAGGCCTTTATCAAGTAACCATAGCAACTAAAGATCAACAAATTGTGCAAAGTGAAATATCTTTATCTGGTAACCATAGAAACCAAAATAATCAACAAATATGAGTATTTGTCCCCTTGTAGTATGTCACTAATTTGAAATATGTGGGAATGGCTGACACAGAACTCCATATTTGGACATAGAAGTGACAGACAGATGATATCTCCATATATGGGCATAAAAGGGCATGGCTGATGATATCTCCATATATGGGCAATTGGGCATAAAAGTCGCAATCAGTAGTATCATATATGACTCTATATATGGAGTTATATGTTGTTCGTGTCCAAATATGGGGCTTGTGAGGTCAGACTTAGTGAGATTCGTCGGTTATCTCCATATATGGAGGGATGTGTTGGTTATCTCCATATCTGGAGATTCAACCTTCAACGATTTTGACATCTTGTTACTAATCTGTCGGTAGATAATGCCGGTCTTATATAAGGGTCATTTGTGTACGGTGTGATGTCATACTGCCAGCATGACTCACACCATCCTTCCTAGACGATTTTGACATATTGTTTGTGGAGATAAGCGACCAACGGTCGCTTATCTCCCGATTAGGGAGTCTTACTGGTATATAGTATATTTACAGAACATTTTGAAAGCTTCCCCAGAAAGCAGATTGATTCGTCACAAAAGGCTTTTTCAGCTTCACATTCAAACAAACAAAATATTGTATAAAAAAAAACAAAAAAAAAACAATAGGTTATTTTGATAACTGTACGATATCGATGTTGCATTTTTAAGGCCCATTCCCACAGATAAAAGTATCTGTGGCAAATATCTGTAGTAGATATTTGTTTTATCTGTATCTACCATCCACTTTGAATGGAAAAATATCTGGTGAAAGAGACTTTTTTATCTGTTATCTGGCCCAGTGGGAATGGGCCTTTAGGTCTGCTATCGTTCGAAAACCAATACGATGATTGATTAATCGTGCATCCCTTCTTGCATTGAAGAATGCACAATCACTGACCGCACAAAGCTCATGTGGGTTCATGGTAGGGCTGCACGATATCTGCAAAACCTGTGATATGCGATAACACAAAATTGCAATGACAATATGAGTTGGGATTAGTACACAAATACTAATCCCAAATACAAATACAAAGCATAAAGTTTGAATGTCTTCCTGCACTTATAGGTTTGTTGCTGACATAGAACCAAGACAACATAAACAACACTGAAAAGAAGAAGGAGAAATAAATGTATCATATTTCCATTCCATGGTTTTACTGAAAAAATGTAACCTGGCTACAGATGCTGTTGACAATCAAAATACACCACCAACTTAACAATACAGTTTGTCACTGCTCCACTCTTTCTTCTAATGTACACAAAAATATATCGTCACAGTCAGGCAGAAACCTTGTACTGTATGTATCTCCAAGTTTCATATTTGTATGTTTTTTTTCCCGTAAAGTAAAGACCTGCTTCATCATACAAGACTGTCGCACAAAACTAGTGAAAACAGCAGATCTACAAGCACACAACGCCTCGCGGTGCGAGGCGTTGTGTGCTTGTAGATCGTCTATTTTCACTAGTTTACATTTTTTAAACTATCATTTTTAAAATGCTAAATGCAAAACGAATGGTTTTGGACATACAGTACAAGGTTAAATTTCCACCCGACAACAATGATATTATACCTTGATTGTTGAAATGTGATTATGTATGGTGCTTTTGCGATATGTCTATGTGTGCGTGTTGATATTACAATGATGACACATTGTCGATATATCGTTGTGCAGCCCCGGTTCATGGTCAGTATGAAGTATTGCATCCCAGAGTAAAAGTGGTTGACAGGCAGCCATGTGCTGCAGATCAGCCCAGAGATGGAGCCCACACTCCAGGCTTCACTGCTGCCTAATGGAGCCTACCATTCTACCAGTGAGCACTTCATCTGAATTTAAAACATAACGTAGGCTACCATTCTACCAGTGCACTTCACCTGAATTTAAAACATATAGGTTACCATTCTACCAGTGCACTTCACCTGAATTTAAAGGACAACTTTGGTTTTTTACAAGGGTTCATATTTTAGATTGTAATTAGAGAAAAGAAGAGTGTTAAAATGCGTTAATTTACTGCTTTCTATTGTTTTAGCGATTTTATTATTTTTATTTCAGTGGGTGGGGGCATGTGTACAAGTGGCTAAATATGTCTTTTTAGACACAATATAAGTCGGCTATTTCTTTGTTTTACTATTTACACCAGCCCCCATGAGTCACATCTGCCCATGAAAGATTGCGGTGCATCTTGGGAATGGGCTTATTGTGTCTAAAAAGACATATTTAGCCAATTGCATGCAACAAAATTGGTAAAATCACTAAAACGTGAGGGCCTTTTTAAATCTCTTGATATGTCAACACGTGCGTCTGCACACTGCTATATCGCCCCATGCATGCACACTGCCTGGTTGAAAATCAGCGGCAGCGTTGCATCAAACAAACTTGTGTCTGACTCAGAAGCAATGAGTGTTTAGGGTCTTTCATGTGAGGCAGTGAGGTTAGTTCAGAGCAGAGTGCCGTGGCGTTTGATGTGCGGGTTGAGGATCAGCGATACGGTGGTGCGCTGCGGTGCGGGGATCACCCTGACAGCGCAGGCCTTTGTACTCAACAAGTGATGCTCGGAGCGGCACGGCACGCTGCTTTGATCCTGGGCTCAGCGGAATGACCCCCAGGTCACCTCACAACTACGATTATGATGCCCTCTCTCTCTCTCAAGACGTTTCAAGGTTTTTAAACCGCTTTCAACCCATGCAGCCCCTGTTCCGGGCATGTCATTATAGGCAGAACATATTCAAACGCTTTCAGAAATGTTCACATTTTCTTCAAGGAAAAAGATAAGCAACTCGTCACATTTGATGCCTGTGGATGCCTGTGGACACAGACAGCCAGACTGACAGACAGACAGACAGACACACACACACACACATAGGCAGACATTTGTGAATTCACAGCACAACATATCCGGTCGGACGGTGCCTAAGTTATCCCCGGGACGGGCATGCATGCACACACACACAAACAGGTTATACAGTATGCGTCATGTTTGGACTAAATCTGTAGGAGTAATATTTAAAAAAGGCCTCCTGGCGGTGCTATAACAGGCCGATCGGAAAAAGAAAATGGGGCAGAGGTACTGCACTGGCATCCCGGGAATAGTGTGTGCACAGTTTCACCAAGATCGGGCCAACGGTGCCAGAGATTAGCTGCTCGCAGACGGACGGACCACGCAGACGGACGGACAGGGTGCAAAACATAGTCTCGGCCACGCCTCCGGCCTCGCGGAGACAATTAGAGCAGGGGTCTTCGACAGGGGTCCCGGACCCCTATAGGGGTAGTAGTAGTAGTAGTGTAGTAGTAGTAACCCCCAGAGTTACTACAGGCATCCTCCAAATCTTTGAGTGATAGAAACGTTTTTTCTCCTTTGCGTCCATATTCTGAAAAAATCTGCTATTTTAGGCAAAGAGCTTTGGTGTACAGGGGGAAAAGAGCAGACTAAGTACAGAGTAAAAGATCAAGTATATTAAGTATTGACGGTTCAAGTGGTTAAATATCTGAAAACACAAATTGACATGAATCCAACATACACTGATGATTGTGCTGTCAAAGAATGAAACTATATGGAATCTATGAAAAGGTTGTGGGGGTCCCTGCTTCATCTCTCTCTCAACTAAGGGGTCCTTGGCCTGAAAACGATGAAGACCCCTGAATTATAGGTTATAAGTGTGAACACGAGGGGGTGGCAGTAGCCATCCTCTGGGACCCCAAATGACGCCCCAGGAGGCAAACGCCCATGGGAGCCACGTTATCTCCTCCACATGGACGTTTCAGGAGCAGACGGGAAGCTGTAGGCCGCCTGGTGGGAGGCGGGTTTGTTATTTTCCCAGAAATGTGTTGTTCCCAGGCCACTGTCTCTGGAAAATCCACCACCTGTTACTATAGCGTTACTAATGTCCCTAATATAGATAGAATGGGATGGGAGGGGAGACACGGTATCTTGTCTATTTGTGGCTCCAAACGTGTGTTTCCCAAACAGAGCGGCTCCTCTGTTTTCCAGGCCGGAGATGGAGCCTACTACAGCTCCGACAGACCAGCGGAACACTTCACTGTGCTGCTTGCACACTAGAATTTTAAGCACTTTCACTTAAAATAAACATTCACAAACAATTTAAATACATTAATAAATTCATCAAGTGAAATATACTAGAAAAGTGTACTCCTCGGAGCGTAGATCCTCGCCAGGCCAGGTTGCCTACCCAGGCCGGGCAAAGTTTGGAAGGCATGTCATATCATAGCCATTAGCCAATTGGAATGGAACCTGCCAAATCTAATCTACTGATTTGTGTCAGGTTTGGACATAATTTGTTGTAGCAAAAGGAATCTAGGGGAAAGTATGTTTTGATTGTATGACCGATTGTTCAAGAGTTATAGGCCAAAACGTGAAGTGGATGTTATAGCGCCACCATCTGGCTGATGTTGCGGTTGACTGTGTGCAAAGTGTCATTGCAATCAGATGCTGAGTTCATGATTTGTGGTATTACAGTGTGTGCAAAATGGGTATAGTACACGGGCTGCCCTGTAACAGGTTCCTTTCCTTGAAAATAAAATGTTTGGGAACCACTGGTTTAAAACATAAAATATTAATCATAGTGTGTCTCTTCTCATCAAACTATTTCCACCATTATCAAAAGGCCTAAGCCATTAAAGGCTAAAATGTGTTCTCTTAATTCAGTTGAGGTCAGTAAACCTAGGCTACAGTAAACCAGCCTGAGGATTTTCCTCCATCCATTGTTATCACCCTATAGCATCCATTATCGGGAGGTCGGTGTTCGATCCCTGACTGGGTCATACCGTCATAGCAAAGACTCATCCAGGGTCTAGACGAAAAAAATGTGACCCCACTTGGCACTCAATATCAAGGGTTGGATTGGGGGTAAGTCCCATAATTGACATGTATGTCCAGGGGGTTTAGGCCTACTTGTAGCTACAGTAGATCGCACGTCTCACGCTATAGAAACAGGAGACGGCTCCTGCCCTATGGGCCTCGTGGCTCTGCGAGGCTTACTTATCCATTGTTGTGACATTATCACACGGGCATCGACAGCAAATCATTTTTCTTCGCCACTGATGTTCGGCGCAACGCTGCATCATTCCACTGACACGTTGTGAAGTGGTTGTGTGAAGTGCATCAGGGTCCTGTCATGACATGAGACACAGTTAGGGGGCTCATTATCAAAACAAATCTGGCTTCTCATTGCGGATAAACACAATATCAAATTGCATGCACTTAAGGAACTTTGATTTATGTCGTTAATTCATCTGGGGGGAAAAAGAAGAAGGGGAGAAAAAATAGAAAAGTCACCCACACAAGTGATGTTTCACTGGCTCACAAAGTTGGTTCCAGGGACCGTCAACGCTAATCCTCAATGCGGGGTCCCTAACTCAAAATCCTTTTGAGTAAGGGTCCGTACGTAGCCAAATATATATTAATGTGGGGGTCCTTGACTTGAGAACATTTGATTCACTGCAGTAGATTACCAGCTGTGTGTTGCAGTTTCCCGCTGCACTGTTGACGGTACAGTGTAAAGTACAGTATGGGCATTCCCTCTGCTCAGGGTTGCGTTGATGCACAACACACAGATAACTATCTATCTGCGTGCTGAAAAAGATGAAAGGCCTGATTTATGAACTATGTTCCTGCTTGTGCTTGTAGGTGTTAAAGTGCAGCATAACTGATTGCAATGTTTGAGCTGCCAACATACGGTATATCCTAGAGGGCGGGGTCGACGGTGAGCCATCATGGCTCCACAGTGGACGGTGGGCATCACAAACGGAACGCCCGGACTTGAAAGGGACACCAGTGCTCCGATCCACACCAAACGTGGCACAAACACAGTTCAAGGCTCTGCCATGAGAATAGTCACACCAGAATGCCTAGTCCTACCTATCACCATCAACAAGTGCAACCTGATATAAATAATAGGGCGCGCTCTGCTGGCGCACAAGTGGGCCATATATAGCCACGAGTTCACAAGGCGCATCCTCCGTCATGCCCTGGGATCAATTCCCCTTTTATTTGCCGAGCTGCATATCCAGTACCGCCTAAACCCTCTAAAATTGGTAAAAGGTACTTATAATATACAACTCGATACAGTTTTTGGAGCGGTGAAAGCGCTCCCAATAGACAGGTATGTCCGTGGGTGGCTATGTGGCTGGCTGGCTGGCTGGCTATGTCTGTAGCCTGGCAATACCTTGAGTGGCCACACAAGTTAAAGGAGGGGCGCTGTTGTGCAGGCACACACACACACACACACACACACACACACACACACACACACACACACACACACACACACACACACACACACCCACACACACACACACACACACACACACACACACACACAGACAGTGTATAGCTGCTCAGATTCACCGCTCCACTTCGAACCGAGGTTTGATTTTTTTTCAGACCCACAGTATCTATATCTAAATCGGTGATCATAGCTTTGATCAGCTCAATATTAGCCTGGGATCAAAACAATTTTTGGGTTTCTGATCTGGTCTAGAATGGAAATACCTTTACGTCATCAGGAGGCCCGAACACACCAACCAGAACCTCCGACGTCGTGCACCTCCAAAATGTGTCAAAAATGTATCTAGTTTGGTATATTTGTTTCTTTTGGTGTAATAATTGTTAGGTATGTCCATATTGTATTCAAACTCCAATTGGGTTGCGCAATATAGGACTCATGGATGTTTTATTTCAGTTTGTCCTGCATTATGCATGCACCGCTGAGGATGTACAGCGCCAGTCTTTGACGACTGAATTTCCCTTGTGGAATCATTAAAGGTCTTATCTTAGAGAGTGCCCTGAAATTACAGTAAATGCCCTCACACAGTAACATCCTGAAAGGCTGTTTAAACTTTATTGTGGGTCGTTCCAGTCTCTGGCTGCAGCAGATTGAAGCTGCCAAACCGAGCGCAGAGTTAGTTTCAGGGGCCTTCAGATGAGTGTGTGGAATATAGAGTGCAGTGGTGTGTTCTAAAGTGTGCGTGCGTGCGTGCGTGCGTGCGTGCGTGCGTGCGTGCGTGCGTGATCAGATTAATTCATTATATTAATATTTGAGACCATTACAGGACTGTACAGACAAGAGTGCTGACATTTCTGCCCATGTTGGACTTTCCTCAGTTTCATAACCATGTAAAAGTTGAAATGTACTACAATGTACATTTCTTATATATATCAATACAGTATTCACATTTCAGTCATCAATACTCGTGATCAAATTAAACAGACAAGATATAGTTCAAGACCAATTCTTAGATTTTGTAACAATAATGTGCAATACGTTTTGGTTTAAAATGATTGACATTCAAAGTAGAGTGCTGTTGTCACAAATTGGAAAATCCCTCTTTGAGAGCCAACCTCTTTGAGAACCACTTGTCCAAAGCACACAAAGCAGGCAGTTATTTGAAAAACATATAATCCTTTATTAGCTCCACATTGCATAAACATTATTCAAGCGAATCTTTGGGTTCAGTGATGAATCAAACATTCCAAACATATTTGCGCGCCACAAGTGATAGCAGGCACAAACCATTTGCCCTTCCGGGTCAAGCTGACAATGACACTGAACTTCTAGCCATACCTGTGCCCCACAGTGCCCTTCTCCCCCATACCAACACAAAACCATAAAAACTACATTTGAGTTATTTCCTCACCCATTAGGGTATACATACCGGTATATATGCCAGCTTGCCTTCAATTTGCATATCCCTGCCTTGTCTGTAGCCTAAATGTCTTCAAACTGTCCCTCTATATTGTAGTGAAGTCCCCATGCCCACTCATCACCAGTGCTGTAAAGTAACTAAGTACATGTACTTTTGTACTTAAGTACTGTACTCAAGTACAGTTTTGAGGTATTTGTACTTGTACTTGAGTATGTCCAGTATTCAGTACTTTTACTTCTACTCCACTACATCTCTGCAGAGACAAATATTGCAGTTTTTCTACAATACATTTATTTGAAAACTTTAGTTGCTAGTTACTTTGCAGTGTGGTGGAATTCAGATCAATCAATAATCATGAGAAAATGAGGAGACAATACAATTATATTAGGTGGTGGTGTGGTCAAGTTTATATAACATGATATCATGGACAGAAGTACAATTGTCACTCTGGGCAGTGGTAAATGAGTTCTGCCAAGAGGAATGGTCAAACACTAGAGTTATACTGTGTGGCTTCAAGGCCTCTGGAACGAGGCGTACCATAGCAAGATAGGCTTTACCAAAACAATAGTTACTGAGGCCTACTGAAGGCCTCTCTACTCCTAACTATCAGGTATTAGTATCATCATAAAGACCTAGATATTAATATAATCAATGAACGTCATGATCTACTCTATAACGTCACACACAATCAATCATGATAAACTCTAATCTACGACAGCAGATATAAATTATAATAGCATAAAACATACATTAATCCACTTTAGCCCTGTTGTATACCTTGGCTATTATAAAGAGCCAATCTACAAGCTCACAACGTGTTCTGATGCAACACGTTGTGAGCTTGTAGATCTGCTATTTTCAAACATTTTGTACTTTTACTTTTTGTACTTTAAGTATATGTTGATGCCAATATACCTCACACCAAAATACCTATAAGAGTGGAATCCACGTTCCGCCAATGCATTTCAATGAGAATGAAGCGGTTTCATTCCAGCAGAGGATTTCTGCAAAAAACGCTCCTTTATCATTGAAATGCATTGGCTGAACGCGGATTCAGGTATTTTGGTGTGAGGGCAATCTCTATTTTGCAATACTGCAATAGAGTATTTCTATTGCAGTATTGATACTTGTAAAACATCCGGGTACTTTTTTCCACCACTGCTCATCACTATCATAAACTTGTTTATTTTGTACAGTAGATCATTTTGTACCGGTAGATACATTTTCAAGACCATCAATGCTCTTACACAAGCTGAGATTTCCTCTCGTTGAGGGCCAGTTGCCACACCTGAATGAGGCGCTCAGAGGCGTCAATTGGGAATGGCAAGCTATGGCAGCTGCCATACCTTGGCTACAAGGGGAAATAATAAAATGTACTTTTCATATTGCCTGTTGCTAAGGTATGGCAACATGACTAGTGTCAAGATACCAGTCATGTTGCCATACCTTAGCTTTTGCTGAACTGACACCACTGGAGGCGCTCCTTGAATGTCATGTTGTGTAGCCTGGTGTATCTGAAAACAAAGGAATGCTGTTCAGTGTGAAATATCTGTGCTTTCATCCATTACTATGGAGCACATGTTGTCTTGAATTTCTGTTTATAAGACATGTCACATGTCTTATTATGGCCAAAGCTTTGATCAAATATTCTGACTTCTGTTTGAGAGTATACTGTATAGCTGCTTCATGTCCCTGCTTCTATTTTACAGCATCAAAGTGTAATTTAATTATGCTGTCACACGTCACACTTTCTGAACAACCCCACCAAAACCCACCAACTCCCAAGAAATTCCCTTGATTTTTGGCTTGACAGAGTCTCATCGTCACCCCTAAAAGACATGTACTATACCTTCAGTTGGCATGTAAATTGTAAGGGTTAATTGGTAAGTTATTTTTTCTTTGTTCTGTAGCATGTAATAACTCAATGTCCCCCACTTCAAAATCTGCCTCCAGTGATTGTATCTCACACACACATTCACGCGCACGCACGCATGCACGCTCACACGCACACACGCACGCACACACGCACGCACGCACGCACTCACACGCACACACGCACACACACACACACACACACGCACACCATTTAACTGCTCTCTAATTACTCCATTTATATTTAGACATTGCGTTATGGGTGGAGTATTGCTACACCTTTTGCTACACCTGGCTCATTGCAGGCCTTTTGATCATGAATGTGTCATTGCGGTGCCCTCATTAGGTGTCATAATGCCCAGGGAATCCCCATGTGAGAACATCTCAGTCAAACAGTCTCTGTCAGATCTAGCCAGAACCAGAGCTTCTTTAACACAAGCATTTAGCTCAAGGCTCCTCATAAACCTTAAAGCTAATCAAACGTTGATTGTGGAAAAAAGAATACACCGTCGGATGACTGATGAGCTGACAGGCTGCATCATACCTCCGGAGGCAACCTCCTTCTCGCTCAAATCCCTTTGACGTTGAAAATGTATTTGTTAAAGTAAATGGCTCAGGAGGTAGAGTGCCAGTCTGTAAGGTTACAGGTTAGATCCCCAGCATGGCATCGAGTCGAAGTGTCCTTGAGGGCCCGGTTGAAGCGGAAGTGAAGCCTCCTCCCCACTTCTGTTTCGTTTTAACATCGCGCACATTTATCCTAATATAAATACAAATCATCTAAGCATAAGCTTGTTGCAAGCTAAACATTTTAAAATATATTTTCATGAACAGAAATGCCAGTTTCCATTATCTGCCGTTCAGGAGCTGTAGTTCCAGACTCTATATAGCATTCAGAGATTGTGGAATCTCTTGTCTGGCTACGCGAGACTACATCTCCACTATGCCCAGGATGAGTGCTCGTCCTGAGCAGGTCTCTGACGCAAATGAGATCTTGCAACTCAACGGGACTCACCTGTACAAATAAACCCTGATGTTATCGACACAATCTTAGGGTTTTTCCCAATTGTTTGGGGGCCTGCTTGCAATAACGTTAAGGCCCATCAAGTGGGCCCTGGGCCACAGGTTGGGAATCGTTTCAAAGCTATCAACTCTCATGTCAAACGCCTGTGCCTGCGAGGAGGGTGATTGAGGTGTCGGAGTTGACAGAGTGACACCGGATCGTCTTGACAGGCCGTGCTTCCGTTCTGTCAGGTTGTCTTTCCACGCCACATCAGCCTCCACGCTTCCCCTGAATTCTCCTTCTAAAAAACAACAACAATGGGGTTTCCCCCGTGTGAAGTGGCAAGATATCTGAGCTGTCTTTAGTGTTTGATAAACACGATCTGTTTCATCGTCTTCCCGTCAACACGGCAGCACACACGATCATGAACTTGGGGGGTGGGGCGTAGATTAGAACATGGCAGCTACACTCATGTAGTCCCTTAAGTATGAACGGGTTGAAATACAACAGAGTTGAATACTAGTAACGTTATATAACCGTAAATATCTCTCCTAACCTCACGTCATGATGACATGGCCAAAATAGTGAGGTTGAAAGTGGGGTCTGTGGGTTTTATAGATCAGGGGTCTTCAATGTTTTCAGGCCAAGGACCCCTTAGTTGAGAGAGAGATGAAGGGACCCCCGCAACCTTTTCATAGATTCCATATAGTTTAATCGTTTGACAGCACAATCATCAGTGTATTTTGGATTCAATTTGTCAATTGTCAATTTGTGTTTTCAGATATTATATCAAGCAACACTTAATAAAGTGACCTTTCACTCCGTACTTAGTATGCTCTTTTTCCCCTCTACATCAAACCTCTTTGCCGACATGCAGTGCGAGGCGTTGCAATTTTTGGCTAAAGTTCTCAGAATAAGGACACTATAGGATTCAAGTGGTTAATATAAAATCTATCACACAAAGATTTGGAGGACCCCCAGTAGTAACTCTAAGGACCCCTTAGGGGTCCCGGACCCCCTTTTGAAGACCCCTGTTATAGATAATAGATATTGAACCAAAGAGGCTAGTGACTAAACAATCCTGGAACTCATTCGGTAAAAAAGAAAGAAAACAATTAGTGACTAAATAACTACATCGGATCCGTTGGTTTTTCCTGAAAAGAATCGCAGTATGATGTGTTTTATACTGTTTTATACCTGTTTCTTTCTTGCTCTATTCTTTCACCGCTTTCTGGAAGGTGCAAACGACAAAGTGCTTTTACGCCAAATAATTTCACCCACTTTTATCCTTTTACGCCTGTAAGCCTGTGATGTCACGACAGAGTTGAGGCAAAGTTCAAGGACACGCCACACACACCTGGTGAGATGCCAGCCAAGGAAAATAAGTAACACAAACAGAGAGAGATATGGCACACGCGTAACTTCCCATGCAATATGTATTAGGACATAATAGAGAAAATAAAGAAACTATAGTACCAACCAATGAAAACATGACAGTGTTTGGGGCTGGCCAATGAACGAACAAGCCTGCATGATTCTGCTCATTGGCTGCATATCAGAAACTAGAATCAACAAGAGGAGGGAGAAGTACTGACATTTTAAGTTGTTTTTTAATTAAAGCTGCACTATGTAACTTTCCTCTTCTACCATGGATTTGAAGCCGAGCCTCCAGCACAAGTGCTGACATTTTTACCATTGAGCATTACAGTAGCTTGCTCAGAATGAATTCAAGTCAAAATTTGTGTCAAACCAGAAAAAAGATTGCCCTCTTCTAGCGCCACCATCAGGCAGATTCTTGCAAAACACATTTTTGGACACTGCTCCTACATATTTTGCCCTAAAATAAATCACAAAGTGATACACAGTATCTCTACAGTCATGTCATCAACATGCATCTTTCCCATCTAGCGCCGCCATCAGGCCCATTTTTGCAAAACACATTTTTGGACACTGAGTGCAACACGCAACACTTCCCTCTGGAAATGATGGTTTCTAGCTTTATAGCCATCCATATGTATGCTTCCTTGAATAATAGTATCCGGCGACAAATACAGTTGATCGACAAACCCACAAAGTGTCGCATCCTTGATGTGATGATTTGGGTGCCATGGCATTGGTCAGAAGGTTCATTAGTCCGAATTTGTTAAGAACTCTAACCCTAACCTTAACCTCAGTAACCCTAACTAAATTCGGACTAATGAACCTTCGGACTAATGAACCTTCAGACTTATGGGCAGTCCCCATGATTTGTAGATCAGCTTGCGTTGGACTTGAATTTTGTAGCTAAGTATATATTGGGCATTACGATGCCATCAACGCCGCCAAAATACATTTTAGTCGGCTACATCAACTGTACATTTATAGGCGACTAAAATCGTAGTTATGATATTCAGTGAACTAGCTAAAACGACGTGGAATTTTATCCAAACAGACTGTGACAAAAAACTACAATCAAAATCTGCTGTCAAATTCAACAGCGCAGATAGGAGATTTGATCTACGTGACAGGCAGGCAGTTCAGGGCCTGTGCAACGTTGGACAGGAGTGTGTTCAGTATAACACATCTAGAGCTGTATCCGTGACACTCTAGATTTGAACCACTTCAACCATTATTTTATGCTTTAACTATTAAAAAATAGCAGATATACAAGCTCACAGCGCGGCACCGAGTGCCGCGCTGCGAGCTTGTAGATCTGCTATTTTTGAAAAAACGTGAACATTTGTGCAAATCTTTTTTTTCTCCTCCAGATTCTATAATAAATGTCTTATAAATCCTTCTTCTTAAATCAGTGGTTCTCAAACTTTTTCATGTCAAGGACCCCCAAAATTACATGCATTTGGCCATGGACCCCCCCCCCCCCCCCCCCCATCTCAAAATATATTTATTACAGAGAACAACCACCCAGATGCAAAATATTTAAGTTACAAATTAAAAAGATATATTCAAAGACTTGCAAAAAAAAAAATCTAGATTTTTCAAAAATAGCAGATATACAAGAGCTTGTATATCTGCTATTTTAATTAAATAATTCGAGGCCTAAACGGGTTAGATGGAGAAACGTTGAGCGAGCGCCTGGCAGCAACGCTCCAGCATTCCCAATGTAAACGGCAGGCTGGCAGGGAGAGCAGGCTCACTATTTATCTTGGCTCTGGGCTTATCGCGGGGAGATTGCAGATTGTTATGAGGAACATTTTTTGTGGGTGGCCCCGCGCGTGTTTGTGGTTAGGCCCCGGGGCACGGTGGTAGACACTTCCTGTAAGCCCTCTGTGTGTGTGAATCTGGATTATTTTATATATTTCATTTTTCTGGGTGCAGTTTTCAACAGGTCACCTGCACCTGTTGTGTCATGGCTTCCTGTCCTTGATAAGCAGGGTTAAATGTGTAAAAGCAGACGGGAGGAGCAGGCCAATTAAGAACTATATTGCACCGAGCTATAAGCTCACAACGTATCACGATGTGATGCTTTGTGAGCTTGTAGATCAGCAATTTTTAGTGTTTTTTAAATTAAATGTTTCAGTGACCTTGATATATGATTTGTTTATTGTCATGTATTTTTCCACTTACAATTTCTGTATGAGAGCAGGACTTGGTGACTTTTGTCTCTCTCTCTCTCTCTCTCTCTCTCTCTCTCTCTCTCTCTCTCTCTCTCTGTCTCTGTCTCTCTGTCTGTCTGTCTCTCTCTCTCTCTCTCTCCCCCCTAGGTGCTTGTGTCTTTAATAATGATGTCACCGATCATCATCGCAAGCTGTCACCTCTTGGTAATCACAGACTTGGCCTAGTGATTGGTTGATTATGACCGTGCATCAAAACAGCAGCCCCCATAATTTTCAATGAACATACCCACACCGACGTCAATGGACATACCCACACGACGGCGTCAGACGCACGCAGGTGTGTATTCACGCCTAGTCTACCGCTCCAATACGCCACTGTTCTACTTCCAGGCGTTGCCGCATGTTGAAACATTTCAGCTGGGGGCGGGCTGTCCACCGGTGACTCTGGGTGATGCTGTCCAAAAGATACAATATTTTCATGTTTTTAGACTACGTTTCCCACTATCGCCTCATCGCCTGCTTTTGGCAGTAGTTGCCGAGTCCCATTGACAAATAGCGCACTTCTGGAAAATACGTCCGACCGTCGCCCGCAGTTGCCCATTAAAACGCACCATAAGGTATATTAATGACATAGTTCAGAGTTGAAAATGAGCAGTATTCCCTTTTAACCCTTTAATTCAGACCACTGAAGAACAGGCGCACGGGTGCATGCGCGCGTGCACATGGGCCCACCAGGACCTACCAGTAATGACAATCTTCAGGTTGAGATGGTGGTGATACTTCAGTAAGCGTTGTGAGCTTTTACAGCAACAAAAAAAAAAATAGATCAATTTGTGGGTCCAATGTTTGGGAGACATTGCTCTGTAGCACTTTGGTACCTGATTTTATTAATGTGCAACATTGTTTCCTCACTCAACAGTAAACAAACCAACATACAGTATAAGTGTAAGTCTTCACATTTATAAAGTGACATTTTAAGGACTTTTTAATACTAAATTGGCTAAATTGTCAAATATTACGTAAGAAACAGGCAAACATGTTCACAATATTTATCTGTGGAACGAGTCAAACTGAATGACTCAATTCCTTCAATTCCAAGGGCTTGTCAGGGTAGGGAGGGGCTCCCCAGTTCCAATATGATTATTTTGGGGGTCGTGTCCTGAAAAGTTGGGGTGCCCTTGCCGTAGCATTGGAGGAGTTGTCTGGCAGGAGAGTGTAAATAGTTCCTTTCGGAACCTCTCCCTCCGCTATGCAGTTGCACGCCATCCACAATCTTTCGGTTGGGGGAAGCTCCTATATCAAATATCAAGGAACACTTCTTACCTTTTCTGAACATCCTATCCAAAAAGTAAATGTCCTATGCCGGTCTCTCATCTGTTTACTTCTCAAGCGTGGAAGAAAATCGAAGCAGCGTGTTGAAATAAAGAGTTTATATCGCTCATTTTGTCTGCCGGTGCATTCTTTTCCCCACTCTTATTCGTTGTGTCTATACCACATGACATGGGGAGGTAGTAATGTTTCCTATGCAACTTTCCGAATGTCTAAAAAACATGGGATCGTCTGACAAAATGAGCTCTTTATATAAACTCTTTATTTCAACACGCTGCTTCGATTTTCTTCCACGCTTGAGAAGTAAACAGATGAGAGACCGGTATAGGACCTTTACTTTTTGGATAGAATGTTCACAAAAGGTAAGAAGTGTTCGCGAACGGCGGGGCTTCTTGCACAACGGACTGATTGTGGATGACAAGAGTGAGGAACCTCATCTCGGAGCGGCATATCGTAGGGAGAGGTTCCGAAAGCAGCTAGTAAGCCTCCATAGAGCAGGCTGCCTGGTCCACAGCCAGCGTGTGTGTTTCAACAGTGACTTATGTTCAGGGAGTTTCACTGGCAGGGCTCTATTCTCCTGAAGGTCACCGCGCACGCACACACACACACACACACACACACACACACACACACACACACACACACACACACACACACACACACACACATACACACACACACACACACGCTAGTGACTCAAACGTTTCCGTCAGGTCGGCCCTACTCAGCCAAATTAATTTGGGGATTAGAGAGAAGCGGCGAGGCGGTGAGGGCAGCGATGGAAGAAGTATTTCCTGTTTTGAACTCATAAGTAAACGTGTCAGCACCGCAATGTATAAATACTCTGTCTGTACAAGTAAAAGTCAATGCATTCAAAATGACTTTTACTCAGGTATAAAAGTATTATAGCATCAAATTTCCCAATCTTTATATCATTTGCTACTTAAGCCATATTTTATACTTTGGGAAAAAGCCAATATACAGTACAAGCTCACAATGCATATCAAGATGTTGTGGGGCGGCTAGGTGGTGGCCAAGTTCAATCTTCAAAAATGCCAGGTGCGGAACTACTGGATAAGCTGGATAAGCGGCCGCTTACCGGCCCGGGACACCTGGGGCCCGGCCGTCAGCCTCCGACTGCCGGTCAGTCTCAGTCCAAATGACC